>NC_040903.2:69062413-69375711 GCF_004126475.2 Phyllostomus discolor
TAAGGAAACCACCTACCCTGCATTCCTTGGGCCCTTCTGTAGCTGTCTGTTATTAAACCTGAATATTTTTAGTCCTCAGGTAGGTATGCACATGGGGAAATAAAAATTATGACACATGCACACATACATAGTTAGGAAGCATTGGATTAAATGTCTAAATGAAAACATAGTTAAAATGTTTGGTATTCCACTTGGACCAAGATAGAGTCACAGGAACTAGATCTACTTTCCTGAATGAAACAACCTAAAACCAACAAAATAAATGAAATAACAGTTCTCAAGACATTGCACATCAGGTACGAATGAGAAGCAAATTAGGTGAACCTCAGGATTGTACCAGCTACCACCTGGAGAAAGTTTCAAGGTCATGGTGAAAGAAGGGGGAACCCAACTAAGACAACTCTGGCAGTTTCCTTGAGTTGAATAGATGGACCCAAGAGCCCTGAGAATCCAAGGCAGCTGGACCTCACAGGACAGTGTATCAGAGCACAGAGAGAGGTCTCCTGAGATTGGGAGAGGGTCCCGCCTAAGTACGCATTTAAGTACTGTGCAGTGTATGCGCATAGGGAAACCGCTCATGGGGGAGAACACCAGGAGGGACAGGGAGAACAGTGCCCAGAGCTCACGGAGAACCTGGGGTAGTGCCTGTTTACAAAAGTCGGGGTGCAAAACCTCAGGTTCCACAAGGCAGTGGCAAAGTATAAAGAGGGATCTCGTCTCAGTAGTGCAGAAAACTAGTCTTAGGCTAAACATTTTTCGAGTCTTGTCTATCAGAGCTTAAAGTGAGATTTGAAAGGATCAAACAGTTCCCAAGTAACTTGATCGCAGCACAGAACAAAGCTCAGATATTTTTAGGAGTACCAAAATATCTGGCACCCCCAAAAGAAAAATTTCAGTGTCTGGCACTCAATAAAAAACTATCAGGCATACAAAGAAACAGGAAGGTAAATCCCACAGTGAGGAGAAAAAAAAAGCCACTTAATCAAAACTGATCCAGAAATGAATTAAATGAAGTTAATAGGCAAGGACATTAAATGTATTATTATAACTGCATTCCATAAGTTCAACAAGCTAGAAGAAATATTGAACATGTTAACTGTAGACATGGAAGGTGTTTTAAAAAGTCAAATTAAATCTCTAAAGGAGGAAACTGCAACGTCTGAGATGAATACTATGTCGACTGGGCAGATTACATATTACAGAAAAAAGATGAATAAACATGAAGATGTAGCAATAGAAACTGAGGTAAAACCCTTCAAGAAAAGTAACCAAAGGAAAACAACAACAGGACATCAGTGTGAACTGCTGGATAACTGTAATTGGCCAAATATATATGCGACTGGAGTTCCCAAAGCAAAGGAAGAATGAGAAAAACATGTTTAAAGATGTAACAGCCCCCAATTTGCCAGATATGATGAACACTTCAAACCCACAGATTCAACAGGCTCAGTGAATCCCATGCACAGGAAACATGAAGAAAACTGTACCAGGACATCTTATAACCAAATTTCTTAAAACCAGTGAGACAGAGAAACCTTAAACCCAAGAAAATACATACAGATGACACTTTAAAGAGAGCTTGGCTCACTTACATTCGAACCCCAGGTTAAGCATGCCCTAATTTAGATCAAGAAGGTGAAGGCATGGGGACAAGCTCATGAGGGGGAGGGAACAAATCACACTGTAAACTTGAGGTTAAAGTTTGGTTACTACCATCCATAAAAGTCCCTCTATGGTGAGAGTCCTGGGACCATGTGTTTCTATGAGTGGCCTGGGATTGTGAGGTCACGGTGTGGGTGGAGCTCCTTGGCTGGCGATTGATTGTCTAGCATTTTTCTTGTTTGAGGAAGGATTGGGTGCTTTCCCTCCCTGGGGTGCACCCACACCTTTCCCATTGTCCCCTCCACTAGCCCCCACTCCCAGCACAAAAATAAAAAAGATTATATGAGTTGATAAGCTACTTGGCAAATATAACTCCTTGGGGAGTCAAACATTCACTATGATAAAATAATTTGAATTGTAGATATGGTTGACTGGACATATAATGAGCTCAAAAATACAAGATTGTTACTTTTGTTCAGCTACTTTAGTCCCAAACTCTGCTAGTAGAATCAACTTTCTTGATAAATTCACCATCATGAACAACAATGGTATAATTTATTCTTGGAGAAAATACAATTTTGGGGCACTAGAGGTCTCCACCTTACCATACAACAAGTGACAACTCCGGAGAAACTTGAAAGAACTTTCCATTGAACTATCAGTGGGTGTCTTGTGGCGGGTGGCTCGGAGGGGAGCGGGTGAAGGAGAGGTGCTCTGTATGACAGTGGGGGCAGTTGGTGCAGTGGGTAGTTTCTGCTCTCTTGAATAGCTGTCATCTGTTGGTGTTTTGAAATACTGACTGAATGTGAGTAGGCTTTGCTGGACTTAGATTTTCCATTTGTTTTTTAGATTTACATCTTTGGTTGGACACCTCAAGCTTCTTAAAGCCTACAACACTGGAAACCACCCCCACCCCCCATAAATATGTGATCATTAATTACTACAAGTACTTGCAGAGAGATTCTTTTTCCCTTTGGATTTTAAACTGATTTTTCCCAAAGAATAGCATTCCTGTTTTTAAATTAATTACATGCTGCTGTTTGCATTCAAAGAACCTTTGGGTTTATTAAAAAAGAAAGGATGCACCCCTAAAATCTGTGAGGCAGAATCTGACTTTGAATATGAACAATTTTTAGGTCGATAAAATTTCTTGATATGTATTCCTTGCCAGAGGCAGCTGATGGACTAGAGAGAACGGATAGGAACACTGGGACCATTGTCCCGTGTAAATCCTCACATCCTCCTTCCTATCCGAGATCAGTCAGGTACTGCTGATTCCTCAAGGAGACAGGAAGCAAAGCTAAGCTGGTTGTTCCTTCTTGTTGCCATCTCTTCCTGCCCTCTCTCCTGTGCTGGAGGACCACTACAGCAAGGGGGAAGGGGAACCTGCCTGCTCCTCCTTACAGGATGCTCCCCAGCCCTTACCCCATTCTTGGCACTTGATTCAGGAGCCATCAGTGCCTGTCCCATCCAAACTCTGATGGCCACTTATGGAACCATAGAGGTTTGAGGGAGTGTTGGTGACAGATTCCACTGTAATTAGAATTCAGAGCTCTAAGTGCCTTTGACAAAGTGGTTATATATTCTGCGCTTGATTAGCTCCAGCTCCTGGGGACTTTCTACCTCCCAGGGCTTCTATTCTATCTATTATCTACCTATCTATCTATCTATCTATCTATCTATCTATCTACCTATCTATCTATCTATCTATCTATCTATCTATCTATCTAATCTATCATTTCTTTCTCTCTTTACTTATGTATATGTTTGTGTATATGAGGGGGACTCCCAAAACCTAGAACTTATTTATTAAAAATTGTGTATTTACCCTGGCTGGTGTAGCTCAGTGTATTGAGCGCGGGCTGGGAACCAAAGTGTCCCAGGTTCAATTCCCAGCCAGGGTACATGCCTGGGTTGCAGGCCATAACCCCCAGCAACCGCACATTGACGTTTCTGTCTCTCTCTCTCTATCTCCCTCCCTTCCCTCTCTAAAAATGAATAAATAAAATCTTTAAAAAAAATTAAAAGAATAGAGGTTCTGATTCCACATCAAGTTCTCTTAAAAAAATTGTGTATTTATTCTTACATGTTTAAACTTCAGTCACTTTCAAAACACTCTCCATTTGATGCAATGCACCTATTGAGACGTTTTTTCCACTGCTCAAAACAGTTTTGAACGTGTTGATTTTGTTGCCTTTCAGTGCTTCTGCCGGGTTTTTTTTTTGTTGTTTCACCTCTTCCACATCAGCAAAATGTTTCCCTTTGAGGACTTTTTTCATCTGGGGAAACAAAAAAGAGGTTGCTTAGGGTGAGGTTGGGGCACAGGGAAGGTGGGGCACAGGGGTCATGCCGTTTTTGTCAAAAATGCTGAACACTCAGCACAGTGTGGGCAGGTGCGCTCATAAATCACCCATCATGAAGTGGGCAAATGTGTTGGAAGAGTCTTCAAAAAAGAAACTCACTGAAGCTGAACGCAGCCTCTCACAACAAAGCCAGCCGGTACACTGGTATAGATGGGCTCCTAGAACACTCAGCTAGTGGGGGAATCCTGTACCACAAGGGGCCTGTCTTCCTGAGGATTTCAGGGTTTTGGGGGTCCCCCCTTATATATCAAATGTGTTGAAAGTAACACATGCACATAGTTTTAAATGTTACTAGCTGTTTCAACTTAATATATCTCAAATAGATCTGTGTACTGCTCTTTCTTGATTTAAATATTTTGAGATTATTTTTTGCTTTTCTACTAATACATAAAAGAATTTAACTACTCCCCTATACACATATTTTCTGCTTTCCCCATATTCTCCCGATTAGGTTACAACTCTCAGTTTGATTAATTTTACATTTACATAATTATGGCATTTGATTTTTACTGACAGTGGATCTATTTAATATATTATGATTATTTTTGCCTTTTAAAGATTAAGAATTTTTAAAATTACAATCGACATTCAATATCATTTTGTATTAGTTTCAGGCATACAGCATGGTGGTTAGACTTTTATATAATTTCCAGAGTGGTTCCCTGATAAGTCTAGTTACCCACCTGATACCGTATGTAGTTATTACAATATTATTGACTATTATCTTTGCCTTTTTGAACAAATTTTTATTTTATCTAGAATTAAACATTACCTCATTTAGTAATCAGCTTGGTTTTCTGTATATCTCTTACTAGTTCACCCTCAAATCTCAGTCAGAACTGAAATCTCTTGTAATGCATCTATATACACCAGATATTCCCGTCTGTACATTTTTGTTTGTTTTTTGTTTTCCCTGGTGAGACCGTTCCCTGTCATCCTGCCGTAGGCTGAACTGGTTGCTCTCTAGGGCTACAGTACAGTGTAGCTACTGTCTTTGAAACTTCTTTTATAATTATTCTGGGAATTCCTTTTGCTTCATTCACTCTTCAATGGGGCCCTCTGTTTCTAAGTTCCTGTACCTTTGTCTTTCTTGCTTAAGTTCCCGCCCCTGTGTCAGTCCCCTTCCCCCACAGACTGCTCTTTGTGATCAAGTCTTTATAGTATCCTAGCACCTGAATGATAGTTTAGTGATGGGATTTGTGTTCATTTGTTTTCTCTCAGCGTTGCGAGGACACTGCCTGTTGTCTTACAGCTTTCATTGCTGCCGTGAATAGTCTTGTATCCTTCTGTCCTCTGTTCAACTGTATGCGGCCTCCTTTTTCTCCATGGAAGGGTTTTTGGATCACTTTTTCTCTCTCATTTCAAGTTATCAGTATTCTAAAATTACTTTATTATATACTCTGATGGGAATCTTATTTTTTTCCCATTGATTTTACTGGGCATCAAAATAATCTGCTGAAACTCCTATTAAGTCTTTTTAAAACTCCTATTATATGGATGTTGAATCTTAGGACTGAGCCTTTAATTTGTTTATCTTTTTTTTTCTAACATTTTCTACTTTCCTGTATATGTATTTTCTGAGAGATTTCTTTATTATTATTTTCTAAGCTATTTGTGTTTTTAATTTCTCTTATCAATTTTGAAAATTTCCCAAATGATTTTTTTTTTCTGATTTTTTTAAAGCATCCAGGCCTTTTTCACAAGTGTAATATGGAAGCAATGTTTCTTTTGTGTCTTTGAAGATTATAATAATTCTTATTTCTATTTAGTTTTCTCCTATCCCCGTATATTCTCTGTTGTCTTTGTTTTCTCTCAGTCCTCCCTGCCCGCCCTCACCCCCACCCCCCATTATTTTGGCTTCTGTCTTTTAGGTTAGATAGAGCTTTTCTTCACGTGCTTGATGATTCTTAGTTGTCTTTGTACATTTTGGAGAAAGACACTGAAATTATGACTGGGAATTTTCAGTGCTTGGGTGGACTTACACATGAATGGAACTCACTTAAGGCTAAAGAGACAGGAACCCAGCCTTTCCCATGAACTTCCCTAAATGGCTGTGTCTATTGGCCTTTTCTCGGGTTGACCAGTTTCCTCAGAAAGAAACCCGATAATCTACAGCTATGGGAGAAATATTTATTCCGGAAATGAGGTAAGGGGAGGTGACTGGGGTGCAGGGAGATCCGCTCATTCAGTATATGGACTTTGACTTAATCTCTCACTTTTTGATACAACAACTTCAGTCCACTCTCCATTGAGGGTCCTGGAGTCCAGATCTCAACGGAGTAAATCTCTCACTTGCAGTTAGCTGCCAGATTCAGCAGCATCTTGGCTGAATGGGGAAGGTAACTCCAGAAGGTCTGACTGCTACCTCTAAAAAGTTGCAGCCTTTACCCCCATTGTCAGCTCCACTTTCCACCATTGCTTTCTAGGATATTTTGCACAACTGACACCTCTGTTTATTTCTGAGATTCTGTGGAATAAATTAGCCTCAGGTTAGTGATATCTCCCTTCAACTGCTTTCTAGCTCCCTAAATTTTGTTAACATCTCTCATTTCTGTTATCTCTTTTCTTGTTCATTTTGCCCTTTTAGGTAACATAGCTTTAAAAAATTAAGTGAGGCTGGGAATGAACTTGTTGAAATGCCATGTTCAATACACTGTGTTCCTTTATTCCTTCAGACAACACAACAGCTAGGAAGAGTCTTTCTTGTTTCAGTTGAGATATAGTTCACCTGTCTTTCTCATATTAGTTACAGTTGCTATCATTTTTACTTGTGCTAGTGTTGTTTTCTCTAACTTCAAGCTAAAGGAAAGAAGGATAATTCCTCTTTCACATAATCACAGCCTTCGCACATCTGTCCGCAGGGCCAAAGCTTCTCTCTCTCTGCTCCGTTGTGTCTTTTCTTCTCTAAGCCAAACAGCTCCAGTTCTTCTGAATGTTCTGATGTGGCATAATTTGGTTTCCCTCCATCTTTTTGATAAACTGCCTCTCAACTAGCTCCAGTTCTTTGAGATGCCTCTTAAAACATAGCACTTAACTGCTTTTCATGGCCTGATAGTTTCAGAATATGGTATGATTGCCATTCCCAGATGCTCTCCTTTACCCTTAGCCCACTACCACATCTCTGGGGAAACAGAGGCCTTGGTGTGCAAGTCTGGGACTGAATAAATCTTACCAGTGGAAACAACACAGTATACAATAATACAGCATTCCTCAAATTGGGAGAGTAACAGTGTTATGAAGGTTCTTGCTACATATTTGAAAATTTTATGTGTATACACATACATGTATGCATGTTATTGACCAAAATAACATGCACATGTGCATGCATATCCATATCCCTGATAAATAGTCACACAGATGACTGCCTTATAATCTAATACTATGAGCTCTCAGAGCTGCACTATCCAACATGGTAGCTACTAGACACATGTGACTGCTAAAATTTAAAGTAAGGCAATTAAATTTAGTTTCTCAATCTTGGTCACATTTCCAGTATGCAATAACCATAAGGGGCTATTGGTTACCATTTTGTACGGCATACAAAAATGTTCATTATTGAGGAAAGTTCTGTTGGATATTGTTGCAATCCAGAGCTTGAGGGGCAGCTTGTTCATGACTGTTTCAGCACCAATGGAATTGGTTCGTCATGTGCTGTAAGGAAGGAGCTGAGGTGCATGTAAGCTTTTATGACAAATGAAGTTCAAATGCATCAAGACACATAACTGATTCCTTTTTGGTAGTTCCAGTAGAGAAAAGCAATGGGTAGACTGAGTCCTCATACCATACATGATCATCTAACCATGATTAAAGTCAGAAGAGTTTGCACTGTGGTAGGATATGTCTATGTCAGAGTGGTGGCTTAGTTTCAGCCTCCCAATGTTATCGTCACATAAAATCAATACTGTTAACTTTAATTTTATTATTTTTATAGTTTAATTTGCACTAACTTTTACAAGTCATACTCTTACTTTGGTTTTATAGCTGTTTGAGAATAAGAACAATAAGGTAGTGTGTGTGTGTGTGTGTGTGTGTGTGTATACATATATATATGGCTTATTCATGTTTAAGTTAGATCCCTTCCTTTGGTGATCAGATGGAATTATTTTTCTCATAACACTGATTTATTAATAACAGTACTGATATGTTAGTGGGTGCCTGTTATATATTAGGTGGTTTTCTCAGTGCTTTACCTGTATTATCTCATTCACTTCTCATAACTCCCCTGTGAGATTGGCACTGTTACTGTCCTCCCTCTAAAAGTGAGGAGACTGAGGCACAGAGTGTTTAAGTGACTTATCCAGGGTTATACATCATGTAGTGGTGCAGCTGGGATTTGAATCGGCCCATCTGACTCCAGAACCCACTTGCTCAGACATGATGCTCTTTTGCATACCTGTGTAGTGATAAAGAACACAGGAATTGGAATGAAAGGCCTCTTTTTTAAGACTCTGAGCAAGATATCTAACCTTTCTGTATTATAAGATGGGGCAACTAGGCTGTCCTCACAGGGTTGTTCTGAGGAATAAGTGAAATAATCCAAGCAAAACACCTTACTTACAGTGCCTGGTTCTTGGCAACACTTTTCCATAAGGAAATCTTTCACTCTGCACTTACCAGCTAGGGGCTGGCCCAATAACCACTTCAGTTGATAAAGTGAACACATTCTAATGATGTTTTTTTTTTCCGTGTCCATAAGTAAAGTTAAATAAAGTTTTATTGGGACACAGTTACAGTCATTCATTTACATATTGTCTATCATTTCTTTCCTGTTACAGCAGCAGAGTTGAGAAGTTGTGACTGAAACCACCGAGCCCACAAAGCCTAAAATATTTGCCCTCTATCCATTTGCAGAAAAAGTTTACTCACCCTGGTGTAGTTGACTCCCTTTTCATCCTGTGGGGAAGGGTCCACTTTCCCTGGACATAATGCTGCCTGCGTGATTCTGGAACAAAATCAGGGTTCTGTTAACAGAACCGGTGGGGAGGGGGATGATACCTATTGGTAGGCACACAACAGTGCAGACTTATTGGGAGTATTATTGTAGCTAATGGTGTCTCTGCTGCCAGGCTGATGGCGCACTTCCCTACCAAATCATTCTGTATACAATGATGTATTTTATTGCCAAAACTTCATCAGCAGTAGAAGTAATATAGAAAGCAGAGAACTGAGAGGCAGGAAATAGGTTTCCTGCTGGGGGCATTTGTTTCCTGTCTCCCTGGTGGGATATCACCCCACCTCCCAGGCAAGTTCCCCATGTGGGAGTTGTTTCCACCCCTCTGAGGTGCTTTCCTGACAGTGAGTTGAGAGCTATGCAGAAACAACCTTGGGGGTTGCCTGCTCTATCCCCAGGTGGGCTTTGGTTGTTTGGGCCCACTCTTAACTACTGTTGCTTTAAAAGACAAAATGAGAAGGGAAACGTTTCTAACCACTGGCAACTGGCAGAGTCAGCAAAAGCCTTATGCAGGAGTTTGGAGCATCAGCAGGACCTTGGGGTTGGGTTGGTTTGGGTTGTTTACCCCAAAAGATGCAGGAGGAGCTCTCAGGCTGGTAGGAGAAAATGAGTCAAAGTTCTGGGATAAGAATACACATCAGGTTTGTAGGGAACAATGAGTCAACCAGTCTCATACTAATAACTGCATGGTGTGTTTTGTAATAGTTGAGTTATTTCTCTCTGTGTTTCTACACACACACACACACACACACGACACATGACACACTCAGGACTCCTGAGTCTCAGGGCTTCTGAGGATACATGGAGAAACAAGGCAGTCAGGACTCAGCCACACTGTGAACCCTCATGGAGAGTGGATGTGTGTCACTGAAGAAATAAATGCATCCAGCACTTCAGTCCCCTGGCTGGCTTTCTAGATGGCGAGTGCTCCCACCTCTGTCAGGATGGCTCCCTGAGTGAGTCAGAGGACCAAGACAGGACAGACTTGATGGCCACTCACAGCATGACCTTCCCAGCTGCCCTGTGGACCCTTCAGTAGTAACTCCACTTGGAATTGGTTAGCTCTTGGTCACTATTCTAGTGGTTCCCTAATGTGAGAGACTGCACTACTACTGCTTCTGTGATGGCTGTCTACCTCTTGGCTTCTGCTCTTCCTCTCTTTGGCTGCCTTGTGGCCTCTGATTTGATGACTTCTCTGTCAACTGATTTCTGCCTCTTCCTAAAATTTCCCAAGAAAAGAATGTGATACCAAAGTTCAGTTAATCACTGTTGGGCAAAGCACTTACTACCAGGCCTTCTCATCAACTAGACTCATATGTGGATAGATGATCATAGTTAGGTGCTTGCCCATAGTCGAATTCATTCATTCAACAGAATTTATTGAGCACCTGCCAGAGGAGTAGGATTGGTGATAAAAGGCAGGTGCATCTGAAATCTCTCATGAAGACTGTGGCACCAAGAGCAACACAATCTCGGCTCCAATACATGTTTATGTGTGTAAATAAGCAGAATTCTTAGGGTATAACAGAATAAAATAAAAAGTCTTTTGTTTTGTCAGTCTCCCTTCAGACCTGTTCTGTGGGGTTGGTTCTTCCAACCTTGGAATCTCATAGGTTTCAACACTTTTTTGGTTATTTCCAGGTGATTGAAAATCTCCTCACTTCTACTTTCCCCTCACATCTCATTTCAGCAACTTAAATGTTCATTGTGATGGAATAATTAAAAATCCATTTAGAGTAAGTCTTCTCCCTCCTATTCAAGTAGGTTGCATTTCATCATCAGCTTCTTTGTGATTTCTCACTTCATGTTTTAGTTCTCTTTTCTGGTTTAGGAACCATGGTTTCTGCTCTCCTGCCCTTTCTCCCAACTTGGTAGAGAAGAGGTAAAGAGTGAGGGATGGTGGGAGAAGTCTTTTTTGATCTGCACTGTTGTGGATGGATTTTGGCATTTTCTAGGCCTGGTAGGTGATTAAAGGGGGTGCTTTCTCTTATAAGGATCTTTGCTGGGTCCTTCCCAGGCAGATGTTCTGAATACTGAGATCTCTGTTTGCACTTTTATATGTGCTGAAAGGTATCTCTCTTCTGGTTGATGGTGTATGACTTCTTCCTCTACACTTAAGCATTTGTGGGAAAAACCCTAGCAGAGCATCTACACTGGGTGGTCTTGCTAACAGGCTCTGAGAAAAGCCTGGCAACCTCTCTCAGTGACCCACATCTTGTAAATGGGAAGTACTCATGCCTCTTCCTTTGTCTTCATGTTCAGTGAAAGGTGCATTACAGCAGTCAAACTCTCAGTCCACATCTTCCTGAAAAACACTGATCTTTCTTTTTCCTGCACCTTTGACTGGGCCCCAAGGAAAAGTTCTCATTTCTACAGGCAAGACTGAGTCTAGGCAGAAGTACAATGTGGGAGAGAGTTGGGGGTGGTGGTGAGATGACCAGGTTTCCATGAGACTGTCTACCTGTACTGATTTCTTTAGAAATGGCGCAGTTAAGGCCAGGTGGGAACCTGAACTGGATGGGTCAGTTTAAAAATCTGTAAATTACAGGATAGAACAGTGCTGGAGAAATGCTACAGGAATACTGCAGTCTGGAATGAGGCAGGATCTGGTCAAATCTCCACTGGGCAACTTTCTAGTGTGACCTAAGATAAGTCACCATCTCCCTGAGCCTCAACCTCCTCATCTATTAAGTAGGCATATTAATAAGCAATTTCAGAGAGCTCTTGTAAGGATAGAGTGATATGTGTAAGTCCTTTGTATACTCAAACATATGAAGCAAACATTAATGTTGTTAGTCACTAACAAGTTTACACAGGCAACATTTGCTGAAATCCAGCTATAAATTAAACATAATTTTGGATATTTTTGGGGTCATACAAATTTGGATGTTCTTATTTCTAAGAGCCAACTCTTAGAAATGTCTCCTGCTGGGGGTGCTGCTGGTGGGGGTTCCCGGGCAGCATGAGAATACTAGATTCCTGGGAACAGGGTGTGTAGGGACCCACAAAGAGGGATTGGAGTGCGGGAGGGAAAGAGAGGGCCGGTGCAGGGCTGCCAAGGGTGGAATCAGTGAGTGTCTGTGTATGTGGAAAGTATTGCTCATCGACCTTTGCAGCTTCTCAGATTAGAATGAGAAAACATTTGTGCTAAGAAGGGACCTTAGATATTATCTTTCCTGGCCCCCTTATTTGGAGTCCCCCAAAGATTAAATCACTTGTTCAAGGTTTCATGGTGAACAAGAAGCAGAGCCGTTTCAGAACAAAGGACCAGAAGATTTGTATTCCTCTACCCTAGCCTTTCTCTTCCCTCAGCCGTTCCCTCGGACGCTTGTCCATTTTCTTCTTCCTTCAGGTGGGTGCATTTGGTAGACATCTGTGTGCATTTTTCTCTGGAGCAAGGGAAGGGGAAGCATCGCCTTTCATGTATAACTGGAGATCCACAGACTTGATATCGTTTCCAGGATACAGTACCCTAACATCTGAATCAATGCTTCTGAAGACAGGCATCTATTTCCACCGCATTTGATGAGGCTCTTAGTGATCATTTCAGCATCATCTCTTTAAAAAAAAAACACAATAGCCTCAATCTAGTCATTATAAATCACGACACATCTATCAGGCTGTCAGCTTGCCTTTATAATTACCTTCAGGTAGTACAAATCCTTAGCCCTTTGGCCCACCGCCATATTTCATTTTCCTTGTCAGGCCGCTCATGTCTAGAAGAGCTCAGTTCACAAGCATTCGTAGATTACTCTTCCTATAGGCCACTGTGGTGCCAAAAGCGAACAAAATATAAAGCAACTGGACAGAACAGTCTACCATAAGTGTAGCTTTACACTCAGGTTTAATTTGAAGTTTGAGGTGGTAACTGTACCTGATTATTCTTTCGTCCTAATCACCTTTTTGGGTTTTAATCACCTCCCCACCACAGTAAGATTAACATGGCTTTCTCCACTTGGTCTTTTCCTAGCCTGAGCTCAGACAAATTGCACACAACTTCCCAACTCACTCCACCTTCCTGGCCCAGGAGGGAGCAGCAGCCACTAAACCAGGGATAAACAAATGTACTCTAATGTCCTTTTTACTGTTCTGAAATGAAGCTACAGGTAAATAATCTGTCCCTGTACAGACTTGCCTGTTTCTTCCAGGTCAAGGGTCTGTTACTTGGTCTTGGCAACTTGTTTCACCTTTAATTATTTCTCTCTTTGATTTATCACATTCAAGGCTGGTCTGATTTAGAAGTGAAATGTTCTGGACCTTATTTTAAATAAGGTGAGGCTACTCACCAGCAGCAGGGGTGTAAGTGCTGTCATTTCTTCTGTCACACAGTGAGTGGAAGCCATAACATGATGGTACATCACCTGCATTTTATAACTGGCTCTGCCCTTCTCTCGAAGGAATTGCGTGTGCTCTCCTTGTCTGGCTCAAACGGAATGGGAAGGCAAGGAGGTCTAGATGTTTTCTCATGGCTGCAGCCTCTGTAAGTAGACTGACTTGTGGAGATGACAGGGAAAGAAGCTCTGAGGAGGAGTGGGAGCAGCATTGCAGCTGGACATGTGCCTGCCTGTCCTGCCTTGACCACTGCACAGTGATGAAAAATGAAAGAAGGTGTTGGAAAGGGAGAGCTTATGGAATTTGAAGTCCTGTGAGGACAGTGATGACGGCTCTTTGTGTGGGATGAAGCTGGGATGGGCTGAGAAGATGGCATGTAGGTTCAGTAAAAGAATGTGGATAGTGTAACTAAAAGGCAGAGGGGCAATGGCTCCATGTGGAAAGAACATGTACAGTGTAGTTTCAAAAGAGGGCAAACTGGGAAAAGCATGCTATTGGGATGAAAGTTGAAGCTCTGTAGTTAGAGAGTTCTGGGTTCAGATCTGCCTTGGCTAATTACTGGCTGTATGACTTTGAGCTGTAAAACAGGGCAGTGAAATGGGGATATCATAATTATAATGCTTAACTCATGGGGTCATTGAAAAAAATAACCTATCTTCTTTCCTCTGGCACACAAGATGCTTTAAAGTGTTGGTTCTTTCCCAACTTCCTTTTCTAGACCAAAGTTCTGCTGTGGAAAGTTTGGAACCCTTATCTCGCCCTGATTTGTTGAGGAAGTCATAAAATGGGTCATGACAACCTCGTACGAGATGTTAAAAAATGGGCTGCTCCCTCACTTACTTTCCAGCTGTGACTTCAGGGTTGTCACTTATCTTCCAGAAGCTTCTATTTCCTCCAAATACAAACTGATGAACTTGTATAGTCGAGTATCCCCCAATTCTGAAATTTGATGAGTATTTGAAGATATACTCTCAGCAAACTTCAAGAACAAAATGCAGTATTGTTAATTGTAATTAGGAGGCCATGGCCATCTGCCTTTGTGGCTCCTTTCTGGGGAGATGGTGAAGATCAAGAGAAGGAAGCAAGGCCCAGTGATCCAAGCTGGATGACTTCCGCCTCTGGAAATTAGAATCTGCGTATAATTAACAAAATACCTTCCACCCACTTAAGAAATCAGGCTGTCATACACAGCTATAAATAGACTCTATAAGTATTATGTGAATGTTTTAAATATGCTTTTGTCACAAAAGCTGTGACATGAATGAACAAAACCAGTATGGACACAAATTTATTCTCAGAGTTCCCACGTGTATCTGAAGGGAAGGTATGTAAGATTCACAGTAACATAAGATGTGGATGTCAGGAAAAAGTAGGGCTTACTATGAAAGAAATGGTGGGATTGTGACCAGGAAGCTGAGCTTGTGCCCATGAGATTAGAGGTTTTAAGGTCTTACCACCTTCCTGCTTCAGGAGAAACCTCAGCTTTCCTGAAAAGGCCAAGAATACCATGTTGACCAAAAATAAAGCTGGCCTCAAGTCCATCCTAAAAATCAGTGTAACAAATACAGGAAGATATTGAAAACTAGTGGGAGGTCCCCTTTCGGCCGATGGGCCAGCCCAGGGAGATTTACATGGGGCAGTCACCTATCTTTGTTGTGCTGGGAGGACCGGGTACTTTCTTTTTCATTTCCCCTCGCGGTAGGAGTGGGAGCCCCTGCTAGGGCAGAGAGGTTTCTGGACTCTCCCCATGCAGGGGTCTGGCCATCGGGGTCTTCCCTTTAAGGAACAGCAGAAAGCTCTTTGTGAACAGTTTCCCTGGGCCAGAGGGCTTCAGCTCAGATAGGGGAGTGGAGGCCAGGGGAGAGGGGGAGTCAGGTGCTTGAACTTTAATTTGGCTCAGCTACTCTGTCACTCCATCTTCTTGGTCAATGCTTTTCTCTTCTTAGACTCTTCCATCTGTGAAAGCTGAATCGGCCTTTCTGGCATTGATGCCTCAGGGAACTCCTGGTACAAAGGGTTTAGGAGAGGCCTGTGTTCCTTTACTCATTAAATAGAAACACATACAAAAGAAGCAGCCCTATGAAATGTGCATGTGGCGAGTTTAATATGTAGGGATTGTTTACCTTATTATATTCATATTTTCATTTTTTTAAATTAAAAAAATTATCTAGCTTCATTGAGGTATAATTAAAAAATTGTATATATTTAAGGTGTACAGCTTGATGTTTTGATCTATGTATACACTGTGAAATTTTCACCACAATCAAACTAATTAATGAATCCATTTATTCACATATGTATCTTTTTTCTTCTGTGGAGAGAACACTTAAGATATACTTTCAGCAAATTTCAAGAATAGAATGCAGTATTGTTAATTGTAGTCATTACGCTATACATTAGATCCTCATAACTTGTTTATCTTGCATAAGTTCAGTGTTTTACCCCTTGACTGGTGTCTTCCCACTTCCTCTTCTTCTAAGCCCCTGGAAACTACCATTCTACTCTCTGCTTCTAGGAGAGTGGTTATTTTAGATTGCATGTATAAGTGAGATCATGCAGTACTCATTTTTCTTTGGCTTATTTCACTTAGCATAATGTCCTTCAGATTTATCCATGTTGTTGGAAATGGCAGAATTTCCTTTTATTAGGAAGACACATACATGCACACCATTCTTTCTTTACCTATTTATCCATTTATGGGCAGTTAGGTTGTTTCCATATCTAAACCATTATGAATTATGCTGCAATGAACATAGGGATGCATATATCATTCCAAATTAGTGTTTTGGATTTCTGTGGATAAGTACCCAGAAATGGGATTGTTGAAGTATATGGTAGTTCTATTTTTAATATTTTTGAGGAAACTCCAAACTGTTTTTCATAATACCCGAACCAGTTTGGGTATTATGAAACCATTCCCAACCAATGGTACCCGAACCATTCCCACCTACAAATGCCCAGGTTTCCTTCTCTGTATATCCTCCTCACCAGCACTTATTTCTTGACTTTCTGATACTGGCCACTCTAATGAGTACGAGGTGACAGCTCATTGCCAATGTCCTCCTCAGATGAATGATCTTATATGCAGAAAACTCCGAGTGGATCTTCACTATAGAAAATCCACTTTCAGGTTGGCAGGAAACTCTTTTACTTTTATTTATTTATTTTTTTCATTTATGTCTCTGGTGTGTAAGCTTCTAGGATTTTGTTGTGCTTTGTTGGCATAATTTCAGTGGCTCTACTATGTTTGTGGAATGACATTCAAACCCCTAATCCAAATTTTTGCAGCACTGGAAATCTGGCTCTAATGGACTTTTCTGTCTTTAACCTTCTGTGTGTCCTGTAGCCCACTGGTTTGCTCACAGTCTCCTGAGAGCCAAGTCCCATGTGTGCAGCTTTTGCAGTAGTGTGGGAAGCTGTCACCCTCCCCAGGGTGGCAGGACAAGAACAGCTGATTCTGACTATGGATGAATTCCTCATCTTATTTTGAAGATAGAAGTGCATCTGCCTTAGTTAGAACTTGGAGCAAAGGGTGCTCTCCAGAAGGAAACTGCAAGATTAACTCCAAAGTGAGCTTCAGGGACATGCTCAAGGAACACTGTCACCACTTAAGAAAAAAGTTTTTAGTCTGTGGGAGAAAAATATGTGGATAAAATCACCATGTTCCTGTCAACTGCAGTTACCAAACTTTGGCCAGTGTTTCGAGCAGCACACATCTTAGGTGGACTAGGGAGGAGAGAAGAAGATTTACAGAGTTCTTTGGGGGATCCCGAAGACAAGCCAGGTACTTCTAGTACATAGTAGGGGCACAGCAAACATTTGTTGAGTGATTTTCTGATTGGAGAGCAAAAAACTGTCTAATGAATAACAGGCTGATTGAATGGTTTTTTGACCTCTTATTACAATGTTTTCAAAAAAAAGCACAAGAGTGTGTTGTTGCATAGAGTATTAGAGTTGTTTTTGTTCAGGCTATCTTTAGGATCAGCTCTAACCTGATGACGTTTGTAGATTCTTTTTCCAAATAAGGTTACATTCATAGGTACCAGGTGGACATATCTTGTGAGGGGCCACCATTCAAACACTACACAGTGTTCATTTATTGACTTGTTCCCTGCAAAACTCTTTTGAGCACTAATATACAAAGGAATTGTGGGAAGCATGAAGATGAACTGGGCAAAGATCCTGCCCTCAGGGGTTTACAGCCTAGAAAGGAAGGCAGAGCATAACTTTTTGTGGTTTGATGGGCAATAGTGGGGGCCACGAGAGAAGCACAGAGAAATACAATATGATGAGAGCTTAGAGAAGTGAGAGACAGATAAACCAGCTTGGGAGGGAGAACAGCAAGGACAGGGAATAACTAAGGCAGACCCATCAACTGAACTGGATCTGAGAGACAGGAACACATTGAACGTGGGGTGATGGGGCATTCAAGGCAGACAGACTAGCATCAGGGAGGCCTGGAGGTGGGGAACAATGGGTGTGGATAGGCAATGCTAAGGAAATCAGATTGCTAGGAGCACAGGTGCGTGAAAGGGAGGAAAAGGGAGAGAGGTTGTCTGGGACAGGATGGGGAGTCCTGAATGGGTTTTAGCCAGTGAAGACAACACAGGGTTTTGAACATGAGTGTGATGGGATAAAACCTTTGGTTTGTGAAGATAATATTTTTGTATTAAAATAATAAAGATTATTTTAAGCTAAAGACATTTAAGATTCAACAGGTGCAAAAGAGGCCTTCTTGGAGCTTTTCTTATCTGACTAAAAGCAAAATCTTTGGCAAAATCAGGAGCACTGTAAATGCCTTCTTTGGGGTAGGTCTGTTCCCAGGAGTGAAACCCAGAGTAAACCTACTTCCTGTAAATCCCGTCTCTGGGGGAGTGTTATGGCCCCAAAGAAGACGAGATGGAAGGATCCCTGAAACATCATCACAAACTTTACCCTGTTTGTTCTCCTGAAACTCATCTATCTTTCCTTAAGAAAACTATTTGTTCTTCTCATAGAAGCCTTTTCTCTCCTTTCCCCTTTTCATGCTCAGTTAGGTATTTCAGCCCCCAGCTCTAACCAGCCCTTCGAGTGGCTGTTACTGCGCACTCCCAGGCATGTGCACCGCAGGTGTGAATAAACCACTCTTCTCTTGCTGGTCTGTCTCCTGTCGGTTTAATTGGCAGGACTGCAGGCATTTGATATGAGAGGGTAGAGGAAAAGTTATTTTTACCTAAAAGTTTATAATATAGATTGTACATACTAATTAAAATAGAGAGACTTCAGATGGAAAGATTGATCCAGGCACGATTAGCAGGAAGGAAAGTAGAGATAAGTATGTGTTTTGGAGATTGCAGAAGCAGAATCATAACGATTGCGTTAAAAAAAATGAGAGAGGGGATAGTCCCCCAGTCAGTGATGACTCTGAGGTCCTGAGCCTGGATGACAGGGCCTATGATGGTTTCATTAACAGGAATAGGAAATACACAAGAGGTAAAGATCACAAGAACATAGAATAGTTCATGGAGCCTGTTGGAAGCCTGGCAGAGAGGCTAGAACTGGAGATGTGGATTTGAGATGAACTGGACCGAGTGAGCCTTAAGACAGGAGGTGGAAGGAGAGAACCAAGGGTAAGTGAGGGCAAGGAGGGGAGGGGGCATTGGAAGTGGTTTGGGGCAGAAAGAGAAGAGGGGGTCTGCCAAGGGGATAATCAGAGTTGGCAGGGTTGAAAGAAGAAGGTGTTGGGTCAGAGTGTCCTAGGGGCTGAGATCAAAGACAGGGTCTTTCTTGGTATAAAAAGCCATAGAAAGGTAGATGAGGACCTAGACCCTTCCACAAGGGCTGGCAAGAAGGTAATTCTTCAAGGAAGCAGTGGCAGGAGAGAGAGGCTGGAAGGCAGAGCTGAATTTGGGTGTAGGAGAAGTAGAGGCAATAACTGTTGACCACTCCTTCAAGAAATCTTGTCATGAAGGGAAAGAGAAATAGGATACCAATGACTTAAGGTTATCTGAGTTTTTCACCCACTTTGGGATTTTTATTGATTCCCCAAATTTAAAACATCAACTCAATGCTAGGTACATTTTGATGACCATGACAGAACCAAGTTTTTAGGTAGACAAGTAGGGAATGAAACTACTGAGAAGCATCTTTCTTTCTTGCTTTTATTCCATGTTTACATGTCCACTTCTTTGTCATTAAGTCACAACACTTTATCAAAATATACAAACAGCACAGATACTTAAAAATGTATAGCTAGAATTCTAATTAAACAAGATTGGCTGCTACAATTAGCATGCATGGGTCTTTTATCTTTAATGATGCTTAAAGAGAGACTTACGAGTCATAGATGCACCAGTAAGGTACAAGGGATTGTTTTGTTTTTTCTTTTTCTCTTAGACGTATTACACACTTAATTTCTTTTCTTGTTACAATAAATGTGAGGATGGTGATGAATGGCTGCCACTGTACTGAAATCATCTGAGAAAGGATTGATGGAAAGGTTTTATTGGCAGAAGAACCATGAATCTATCTTTGTTGGACTCTAAATTTATTACCTATGTTGACAAGATCCACAGAGTAGGTGGGTATTAAAACCTACTCTACAATGTGGAGTACTAAAACCTTCCATAGCAGTGGCAGGAGCCCTTCCCACTCTCCATTTCCCTCTTTCCTGTGAATTCCATGGCTACTCAGAATGAAAGGATTTGTAAATCTCAGGTTACAAGTTATATTTATTTGAAGGATTCCCATAAAGACTCATTGAGGGCTCCACCCCACCCCCACCATTTACACTTCCACAGATATACACAGAATAGAAGGGGTTAGTGGTTACTCGTCCGTCCGTAGCTGAATGGAATCCATTACTACACCAGGCAACATGCTGTTTCAGTCTTGAAAAGTTTGTTCTCACTTTGCTCCTCTAGTCAAATATTTCATTGATCAGCAGTTGGAGCACAAGTGTAGAGCCATAATTTAGAGCACAATTAAGTTTTCAAATCTTTCACAGTGCGAAGAACTATCTTTCAAGTAAATAACTGTGGTTAGTAATGATGTAACTTCAAGAGTGGCTGTGAAAGATGACGAGAGAAACCAAAGGTGCTGTCAGTAGTGAAGTTGCGTTGGTTCTGCTACAGATACAGTCAGTGAGGAGCTGAAAGGCCTCAGCCTTTGTCGTTGAGTGTTTCTTTCTTTTCCAAGTTGAAAAGGAACCCAAGTTGTGCCACCCGAACCAGTGCACAGAGAGAAGGCGAATTCCTTCATGTGTCTGGAGAGGGGAGTCAGGATATCAGCTTCTCCATCCCTGGGTTGATGAAGGAAAAGTTTCTGAACATGTTCTGGTCCATACTGTTGATGAGAGCTCTGTCGGCGAATGACAGCCGGGGTTTCTCGTTTAAGAATTCCTTGTCGAAATTGCTGCAGTCATACGGTGATTTCTTGATCAGAGTTGAAGGGGGCAAAAAAGGGGAAGAAAATCAGCCACTGAAGTCATTAACTATCTTTACTTTTGTTATTGAGGCTATAGTCTGTGTATGACAGAGTTGGTGTTTGCAGATAACTGAATACTTACAGGTGATCACATGTGGGTTTTGTTGCACATCTCTAAGATCCTTACTCATCGATTTACCAATAATATAATTAAATTCATACAAAGGAATTTTATTGTAAACATGCAAATAGGATCTAATGTTTCTGGCTAATAATTTACATGCAGCAGGACTGATAACATTTGGAAAAGTGGTGAGCCCAAATTCGACCTCCCTTCTTTCAGTCTCCAGGGAACGAAGGGTAGGTGGTGGGGGCGGGGTTGTGGGGGGGATGTCAGTGCAGGGTGGGAGCAGAAGGGTGGGGTTTTGCAGATTATAGATATTCCTGTTCTTTTATCTACATCCTTCACTGCCATTGGCTCCTCCACCCACATTAATTTTATTATTAAACATCTTAGACTGACTTCCAAGATAACACAGATTGGGACAAACTCTCCTCAAGCCACCTGGTCCATTTGGTGCCCGTGACAAAAGAGAGAGAATGTAAAAACAAACACTTATTGGTAAATTCTGTTCAGTATAGTGTACAATCCAGCCTTCTGAGATTACCAAAAGTCATCCTTACCTACATAGCAGCACAACTGGGAGTCAGACCCTTCCCCTCCTCAAGGGGACTGGGAGGCAGCGTGGGAATAGAAGAATGGCTGGAAGCAAATGTCTCCTTACCACTTTAGGCCTGAACGGTGGGTCAATCTCCTTTCTTTCAAGCTCTTCCCAGTTGATCTCCCGGAACAAAGGGTGCTGGCGGATATCTCCCCTCACTCCCAGCCTCTTTTCGGGCTCCCTCACGAAGAGCTGAGAAGGAGCAGAAAGGCAGCAGTCACTTCCCCGGGGAGGAGCCCGTTGGCCTCAGAAGGAGGCTGCACTCCTCGTGTGCGAGTCTTGTGAATTTGACTCCACAAAGAAAGTGGCTTTTTGCCACTTGCCTTTCTAACCTTAGATTTTTACTTACCGTTACCAACTGTTGACTCAACTTAGACTGGTGGCTACACTCTCCCTCTGAAACACGCCTTCTGAATGTTCTGGAGTCTGAAATTTTGCTTCATTACTCACTAGAAATTCTGTTTTCTGAGTTGTATATGCCTGCTTTGAAATGGGCTTGGCCCTGGGTTATTTATAGGGCCTCTGGCAAGTGACAGGCAAGTTAGTTTCCGTACCTACAATGCGAGTGAAGTGTCCTCTTCACGGGGCCATTCTGAGGGTTAAATGAAATAACAGCACATACATACACAGACACGCACACACGTGTGCATAATTCCTGGTCTATAAAATCCTATAGACATAGAGTAAGTGATGTTTTATTGTTTGGGTGATTGCCTATTAATCGAGTTTGATTTCTTACAAGGCTGTCCTCTTAGGGTTACTTTGTCACTGTACAGGTGTCATGTAAACTAGTTCCTGACAGTCAGCTGTGAGTAAGGTGAGTCATTATTGAGAATCACTCTTGAATCCTGCGGTTCTGCTGGATGAGCACTCATTCATCTTTTGCCGTCTCTGACCTGTTACACAGATATTTTCCTCTCTGTCCCCTCTCCTGTTACTTTCCCTCAGGAGGTCAAAACAAACATTGGCCAGGACAGGAAAGAAACCTGGAAACTCATCAAACTTAAACAAAACATGTCAAGGGCATTAAGGAACAAGAGAGTCCAAACTTGAAACCTAGGAAAGTCACGGGTCCCTGAATGTCTGGAATAGTCACCCCTCTCTTTTACATCAGCTAGGTATTTATTTATAAAGTAACTGCTAGTTAGAGGGCATCATAAGGAGGCTGTGGGTCTTGGACAGGACCCACGGTGAAGTGCAGTATTTTCCAGGAGACTCTGGCAGAACTTGACCTCCATTCCCACCTAAATTGCAGGGCTCTCTTGCTTTTACCTCTCGAAGAGTAGCCAGTCTGTGTGTTTTAAAACATGGCTCTACTTAAGTTGTCTTACTAGTTGAAAATCTTCAAAGGCTCTACTTTACCAAAAAGAAAAAAAGATAAACAAGATGCTGTAACAAGGTGGAAATCTTTTTCTTTCTTTTTAATTAGGAGAATCTTTTTAGAAGTCTAAGTGAAATGCTTCATGCCACCACCCCAGTATACGCAAGTGGTCAGTCATCGGCATGGTCCTAACTTCCGCTCCCCTTGCCATAGGATGGCTGCTGAGCCCCTGTAGTGGGCACCTGGAGTTCCAGAGCATCTCATTAGAAAACCACTGCACAGTGGAAATAACGTGAGTCTGTCATCTAAGAGGCTTACTACCCACATGGCCTTGAGCAAGTTTTCTGAGTCTGTTTCCTTACTTGTAAAATTCAGGGTGAGGCAGGTGATCTTCACTCCTGTGAGTCCTGATGGCCTCTGAGCCCCCTGGGTGGGTGTTCCAGGCTCTCAGTACCCAAAGGCCAGCACCTGTCCTTCAGTTCTCATTGTAACACTCTCTGCTCTTGTCCACACATGTCTACTCCTGGGATATGCCACCTGCCTTTTCTACCTCTGTCCTTTGCTAGTGACATTTCCATCTTGCAAGAAGGTGCCTTTCCTCACATTCTGTTCCCATTTCCTTCTCTTCACCATTAGATCCTGACATACCTTCCAGGGTTCGGCTACCACCTGTCTCTTTTGTGATGCTTTCTTGAGTGAACTCTTCTTTCTTTTCAAGTCATATTCATTGTCATTGGGTTGATTAGACTCAAACATTGGCTAGATGCCTTACCTATATCATCCTGACTTTAAAAACAAGATTCTAAAAACAGATATTATCTCAGTTATCAGTTGTGGAAACCAAAGCTCACAATAGATAAGAAACTTGCTCAGGATCACAGGTCCAGCCAGTGACAGAGCCTGAATTATAAACAGTCCACTCTTACTCCTGGTATTGGAGAGTCCTCTGCACTCCAGAGAATGTGGGGTTATCATATGTATACACACACACACATACATATATATGATTTTTTCCCACTAGAGGGTAAGCTATGGAGGGCAGACACCATTTATGTTTCTGTTTCTTACAGAATCTAGCATAGTGCCATGCCCAAAGTAGATGGTCAATAAATGCTTATTGAGTAACTGAATGAGCTGTCTTTCCATTTGTATATTTGCAGATTACACATCTTCAGTCCTTATCTTCTGTTAACTTCTTGTTTGCAGCATATAGAACAGCATGTACAAAAGGCACGAAGTTCACAGTCACACATTCTTCTGTAGACTCAGACACAGGTATGAGTTGCCAGATGGAAAAGCAGATTGATTTTTCAGAAGCAGAGGGAATAAGTGACTTTCCCCATATCCCTTGCCTTGAAATGATTATAATAAATTATTGAACTCCACTTCTTAGGGACATTTTGATGAACTAAGACTAGAGAGAAGATGTAAGTGCCTCAAGAATAGCCCCCCCCCCCCGCCCCCCCCCCCCCCCCCGGCCAAACCAGCTTCTGTTGTTATAATTCAATGCTTCAGTGAATTAAGTTAGAAGTAACTGCCAGAGGCCAAGTGTGTCTATACTACATTTTCCATTACATTTTTCTAGTAACATGTCGAATTTGTATCCAGAGGATCATGACAAAGAACCTTCTGAGCCTGTTATATGTACCCATGAAATTTTAAAAAATAAGTATTTTAAAAGATAAAATGTATAATGAGAATCTAATATGACATCCAGTTTTGAGACTCGGTCTCCCTCTCTGGTCCTGAAGATGACTGACTGGTGACCTCATGGAAGGTCATTGGGTCTGTGGCAGGGAATCCGCACCAAGGCAACAAACGTTCATGAAGACAGACTTGCTTTTGTTCCTAAAGCTGTCGGAAGGGTGGTTTACATTGAAAGGAAACAGCACATTGCTTACATAAGTGGCCAGGATGTAGCTGGAGTTTGTTTAAATTTGTTCTGCTGCCTAGGTAAGAAAGCAGTGCTGGGCTTCCGAGGATGGCCCCCAGGGCTTAGCGCCTGTCACTGGACTCCTCTCTCTCTTCATCCCCTCCTCAGATATATCTTTCTATGAAAGGAAGAGGTATTTCTGTTTGAGATCATTAGTTTTCCATTATTTTCCAAACAAATGGACAGCATCCTGGATGAATACATGGGGAAGAAGGGGCACTTCTCTGGTAACCGTCAACTGCACTGCAGGGTCCCGGCTGTAATTCTTGACGGAGCGCAGCCTCTCCGACGGGCAGACGGCTCAGTGCGCTACGTGCATCCATGCGCTCTGAGGGCTAAACAGAGAGTCTGGTACTGACACTGCTGCTGGGACAGATGCCACTACATGCTGCTTTGTTCAGCTTTTCCAGAAGACCCATTACTCCTGGGTTTCACAACATTAAGTATAATTTCCTAGAGGAAGTTTCTCAGAAATATTACTTTTGATTTTTACAAAAAAGGAGCTCAAGGATGTGGGGTCTGTTGGATGAAAGCTATAGAGCAAATGAGGAGCACAGATGAAACTAGAAGCCAGAGTTATGGCCAGAAAATTGCATGATGGATACTTTTGTCAGCCTGGTTGTAAAACATGGGTGAGAGCTACTTTCCCTCCGTGGAGCAAAAGCACAGGATTTTTATTAAGTCACGAGGGACACCAAACTCTTATGGGGGTGTCCAGCCTTTTGGTGTGTCTGAGCCACACTGAAAAAAGAAGAGTTGTCTTGGGTGACACATTAAATACATTGCAACACAAAATAAACTCATAATGTTTTAAGTAAATTTATGATTTTGTGTTGGGCTGCATTCATAGCCATCCTGGGCTGCATGTGGCCTGTGGGCCGTGGGTTGGACACCCCAGGATTTAAAACCTCTTGCATGAACGAGTCCTTTTTCTCTCCTTTATCCTTAATTGTCTTGGTTTCTGCTCTTTAACCACATTTATTTTCTACTTTAGCAACAAATCTTTTTCCTGCTATTAAAACTCTGCAGAAGATTTTTTTTTGGTGTTTGCTGGCATTTAACCTTACATTTTCTTTTGTTTATAAATTTTTATTTTGAAATAATTATAATGTATCAGTATGCTTGGGCTGCTATAACAAAATGCCACAGACGGGGTGGCTTAAACAATGGGCATTTATTTCTCACAGTCCTGGAAGCTGGAAGTTCAAGATCAAGGTGCCAGCAAATGACCTTACCAGAAAATGACTCTCTCCTTGGCTCATAGATGGCCACCTTCTTGCTGTGTGATCACATGGCCTTTCCTCGGTGCATGCACTTGGAGGGAGAGATCTCTTTTCCTCCTTCTATAAGGGCATTAATACCATCCTGCAGGCCCCACCCCCATTACATCATCTACACCTAAGTACCTACCAGAGGCCTTCTTACCTCTGATAACCATCTCATTTTTAATTTATTTTAATTAATTAATTAATTTTTAAATTGACTATCTTTACCATTTTTTTAGATTTTTAAATTTTTATTTATTTTTGGAGAGGGGGGAAGGAAGGGAGAAAGAAAGGGAGAGAAACATCAATGTGTGATTGCCTCTCATGTGTCCCCTACTGAGGACCTGGCCCATAACCCAGGCATATGCCCTGACTGGGAATTGAACTGGCGACCCTTTGGTTCACAGGCTGGCATTCAATCCACTGAGCCACACCAGCCAGGGCTGATAACCATCATATTGAAGGATTAGGGCTTCAGCCTATAAATTCTATGGGAAACACATATACATATAGGTTCACAGGATGTTAAAATATCCCCCAGAGATGCCTGCACAGCCTTCACCTAGTTTCCCTTAATGCTTACATCTTACATGATCACAGTACAATATCAGCACCGGGAACCTGGCACTGGCACAATATGGTACAGTGTGTCTAGTTCTATGTCATTTTATCACATGTGTTGAACTGGGTAACCACCACAACAAGCAAGACAGAACTGTCTTGTCAAAGATTTCCCTTGGGATAGCCCTTCATAATCAGTCTGCTGCCCCCATTATCCCTAACCCCTGGCAACAGAAATCTGATTCCATCTCCATAGTGTCATCCTTTCAAGGATGTTACAGGTGTGGACTCAGGCAGTCAGCAGAATGCCCTTGAGATCCACACAAGTTATCCTGTATATCAATAATAGTTCGTTCCTTTTTATCGCCAAGTAATATTTCATATATGTGACTTTTCATCTTTTCTCTTCCAGCTGGAAGTAATTCTTTCCTCCTACCTAGTCTTTCTCTCCTTTGAAACCATTGCTCTTGGCATCTTTCCAAGGGCTTAACTTCTTCGGAACTCCACCTGGCCCCAGTTACTGCTTCACCTTCACTGCTTGCCCAGAGCTCTCCCAGACCCCAGGTAGAGCTGGCGTGGGGAAGCACAGCTGTTTGGCTTTGTGCAGCCTCAGCAGGTGACGGCGGACTGCAGCTGTAGCTCCAGGGTCTCGAGACAACCCACAGGCCTCTCTCTTACTTCCCTTTTCTGGTGTTATTATTTATTTATTTATTTAGGCTCAGGCCTTCTCAATGTGGTGCTTTGCTGTGGATTAAATTGTGTGCACTCAAAATTTGCTTGCTGAAGCCCTAACCACCAGTGTGAGTACTTAGAATAAACAAGTAATTGAAGTTAAATGAGGTCATCAGGGTGGGGCTTCCCCTGATAAGATTAGTGTTCTTTTAGGAGGAGACAGCAGAGAGTGCTCCGCTGTGTCAGGACCCAGCGAGAAGACAGACTGCAAGGCAGGGAGAAAGGCTTCCCTCGAAACCAGCCCTTCTGGACCTTGGTCTTGGCTTTGCAGCCCCCAGAACTGTGAGTGAATGCGTGATGTTTTGTTGTTTAAGTGCCCAGTCTGCAGTGTTTCGTTATGTCAGCCAAGCCGACTAACACACCTCACGTTAAGTGCTTCAAATAGTTGAGTGTAAAATAAATGTGGCAACTGAAATAATGCTTGAACTTGCCTTTATGTAAGGAAAATTGTTTACTCTGTCATCCTGCTTTTATTTTTACTATTCTCTTCCTTAAATTGGTTAATTTTAAAATTAGCTTTCATTTTATATGTGTTCTGTTCAGTCATTAAAAGTGATTTCATCGATTGTTTGGGGAGCTAAGTTACTGCTGTCGGGATTGCAGTCGGGAAAGGGAAGGCTGGGCTGGGCGTTCAGACTCTGAAACCCAGCGCCTGGTTGGGGGTGTTTCCCGGGGGCTCTGTCCGCACTGCAGGTTCCACACTGTGTTCCTCAGGGAGAGCCCCAGAGTGGCCCCAGCATCTCAGGCAACCCAGACGAGCTGCCAGTTGTGTGAGAGGCAGACGTGTTTGCCCTTTAAATTTACCTCCCCGCAGTTCCTCGTGAGAGAAAGTAGACTAGTGAACAAAGGTGGGCCTGCTAATCTTCTTATAAGTTTACATTTACAATTTATGGATAGCTTCTAGTGTTGAAAGAGTTTGTCTTATTTCCCTTTTCAATATGGGAAGAGGAAGGCTAAAATTTGTTTCCCTACATGATATTTTTTTTTTTAGCTAGCTGAGATCTGAGGTGTCAGAAATCAAAACACTGTTTTGATCAAGACACCTATATTCTTGGTCCACTTTATTTTTTTTTAAAGATTTTTATTTCTTCATTTTTAGAGAGTGGGGAAGGGAGGGAGAAACAGAAGAACATAAATATCGATCAGCTGCCTTATGCAAGTCCCCAGCTGGGGACGTGGCCCACAACCCAGGCAGGTGCCCTGACTGGGAATCGAACCTGGGACCTTTCAGTTCACAGGCCAGAGCTCAATTCACCAAACCATACCAGCTAGAACTTGGTCCACTTCTTTTAGATTTGTTAGCCTCACACTGGAAGGGCCATCTGATCCAGACAGTTGCTGGGATGGCTTGGTAAATGTGGGTGGTTATTATTATTACATGTAATTAGAATGCTGTATTACCATGATTTATTTTCCATTTTTACAAATTGTTATAGTCAGACACTATAGATTGGGGTGTCAAACTCATTTTCACCAGGGGCCACATCAGTCTCGGGGGTGCCTTCAAAGGGCCAAATGTAAGTTTAGAACTGTATAAATGTACCTACTCTTTAACAGTTAAGCGAGAGCTCAGCACTGCCACCAGGTAGAAACAAAGGTGGAGGGCTGGATTCAGCCCCCTGGCCTTCTGTTTGCCACCAGTGCTGTAGATGGAATCTTGCATCCTCCAAAAAGGCAAACTGGGACTCTTGTCTACAGTTCAAGTCTTTAATGATGGCTTTCATAAGTGATGCCTCCTTTGTCTCCACAGTGGTTTGCCCTGGGAGCTCTTGGTTCATGGCCAGTGGTTCTCAGAGCCAAGTTCACATCTGTAGCACTGCACACCAATTCTTAGTGGACCCCAGGCTATCTCAGACAGGTGTCTGACCCCTGTGTTGATGGTACATTCTGGAGGTTGCTGCTGAGATGGTGACGGCCTGCACTTTTTGAGTTTTAGGGTGAAAAATGCATGAATACTCCAGTGGACACAGGCAGTGGAGGTGGCAGGAGCACTGGTCTGCCGGAGAGACCCTGCCTAGCAGGCAGCGAACAGTGAGAGACCCTGGGTCCCAATGGGATGGAGTGCTGCTGGATTAGGGGCTGGTGTGGGAGCAGGCTGAGGAATGCATTGAGTAGCCTGTATCTCAAGGGCTTCAGCCAAAAATGTCCCCAGTGATAGGGATTTTCAAAAGCTCTACTAAAATGCCACACCAAAGTCTTGGCTTTAATAACCTACCAAATTGAAAGAGCATGAAGCCACCAGCCATAAAAGAACAATTCTTTCTCCTTATTATCCCTCCATCCTCTCCCTGCTTTTAACCTGCTTTTAGGGTGAAGCAGAAACTCCTGGTATGGAGAGGAAGAGAACAAAGACACACACAGTATGACCATACTCCCTTCTCCAAAGGTTAGTGCAGTCAGCCATGAACTTGGCCAAGAGGGAGGGAGCAGAAGTCTTTGCTTCAGAGTTAACAGTAATGTGATGATTTATATCTTGGACTGAACAGTTTTAATTTATCAATTGAGGTGGAGTTTTATGACTTAAGAGTGACAAGTGGTTTGTCCTTTACCTAAGAATGAGCAGAAAAGTCATGCATCCTGTCCAAGTTTTCAGACAGGAGCGGGGGAAGATGAACTGGACTGAACAGATTTAACAGGGACTATGGGGAAACAAAAAGTTGAGTTTTAAGCCACAAATGGTGCTTGTTCAATGGATTAATTACATCTCAAAGTGGAGTATCCAAGAGTCATGGAACTGGTTCTTTTGTAAATTATGCACACAAGGGTTTATTGCTCCTAATGTTCATCACTTGGTGCCTCAGTTAAGGCAGAGAAAGTGAGCATTTCTTTTCAGTTCGGTTCAATACAATTATCACTTACTTTATACCATGTAAATCCGAGCTCAGAAGTGAACGGCAATGCTGATCAGAAAACCTAATGCTAACCCAATGAAGTCTCCTTGATTTCACTTCTTACCTTTACCAAAAGGTCCTTGGCCTCCTTCTCAAGCCATCGTGGGTAGAAGGGGCTGTCCATGCGGATGGAGTGGAAGAGCTCTTCTTCATCTTGCCCATGAAAAGGTGACTGACCAATTAGCATTTCATAGAGGAGAACGCCAAAGGACCACCAGTCAACAGAATGGTTGTATTTCTGACCCAGCAAGATCTGTGTGACCAAAAAGCAGAGACATAAATAATAAAAATGAGGTCAATGAGTGAAAACCTTGCATGGGCTTTTCCAAGGCCACTCAGTAAATAATTGATGGCAACAACAGCAGCGTGTGGTTTTAACAAAGATTGCACTGAAAACGGAACCTTTTGAGGAGCTAAAGATTGGATACACACAAGTGGTCAATGCTAAAACTGAGGAAACATTTTTGAGTTTCTATTTCTACTTTTCCTCTGGCCTTAAACCAGGGAAGTTAAACTCATTTTCACCGGGGACCATACCAGCCCCGCAGTTGCCTTCAAAGGGCCAAATGTAATTTTAGGACTGTATAAATGTAACTACCCCTTAACAGTTAAGCGAGAGCCCAGTGCTGCCTTGGGGTAGAAACAAGGTGCTGGGCCAGGTAAAACAAGGTGGAGGGCCAGATTCGGCCTGCAGGCCTTGTGTTTGTCACCTGTGTCTTACACGAAACAACATTGCTGTGTGTACCGTTAGCCTTCACGGCCCATCTGTGATGTGAGGGCTTGGGCAGTAGGTCCAGACCCTAAGATAGCTGGTGTCTATCCCGGCTCCCCAGTGCCTCTGAGGTGGCCAACTAAACCAAACCCAGTGTTGTACTTCTGCTGTCCCGAGTCTTTGCAAAGCTTCTGTAGGTGGCCAAGCATCCAGAGAGGTCATCTGAACAAGTCCATTCCTTAAATCCTCACTAGTTTACAACTCTGACAGTCAAACCTTGTGACTGTGCCATGAGACAGGCTAACATACCAATGTTCTGAGTAGAACCAGTGTGGTCTATTCTTAAGGAAGGTGGATTTATTTTGAAGTCTGGAATCCCACCTGATTTTTAGAAATATTTCTACCCTTTTACAATCCACTTTCTGGCATAACAGGCTTTGTACTTGGGACATTCAGTGACTTCCTTTCTAATGTCGGATCACAGAGAATGTCATGTCACTAAGCTCAGTGCTTTCACCCCAACAAACTGTGCTGTATCCTTCTCTAAAACAGTGCATAGGGCCCTGACCGGTGTGGCTCAGTGGGTTGGGCATCAGCTCACAAACCAAAAGGTTGCCGGTCAGGGCACAAGCCTGGGTTGTGGGCCAGCTCCCTGGATGGTGACATGCGAGAGGCAACCAACTGATGTTTCTTTCCCTCATCTCTTTTTCTTTCCTTCCCCTCTCTCTAAAAAGAAATAAGTAAAATCTTAAAAAAACCCCATTGTATCCATCCATGCATGAATGGAAGATAGTGTGGTATGTATATGAAGTGGAATATTATTCAGCTTTAAAAAGAAAAGAAATCCTGACATGATACGGCATGGGTGAACCTTGAGGACATTGCGCTAAGTGAAACAAGCCTGTAACAAAAACAAAGATGCCATATGATTCAATTTACCTGCAGTACCTAGAGGAGTGCATTTCACAGAGACAGAAAATGGAATGACGGTTTCTTGGGGCTGGGGAAATCAGGGACTGTTGTGGAATGAGCATAGAGTTTCAGGTGGGCAAGAAGAAAAATTTCAGGAGATTGGTTGCACAGTAGGGTGAATGGACTTACCACCACTGATTGTACCCTTAAAAACAGTTAAGCTGGTGTGTTTTACAGTATGTATATTTTACCACAATCAAAATCAGTACATAGTAGGAACACAATTTTTTAAATGGAGAAGAGAAAAATCCTTGTTTTTCATGATTGCTGCTGCCAGGATGATTGAGAGCAAGCTGCTTTATTACCCAAAACGAAATGGAGATGGAATAATAATATCAAAGTACTAAATCTAAAAAGCCAGACTTCACTCTCTTGGGGTTCTTTTCACCCTGCCGCTTCCAGCTTAGCTCGCCTGAGTGAGCACACACACAAACATGAAGTCACGTGGCTGTGTCATTCCTCATCTGAAATGGAGTTTCCCTTTGGAATGGGCCTTTGGAATGAACGGTCGAACTGCAGCACTGATGGCCTTTGGAGAGAAACGTGACATGACAGCTGTAGACATTTCAGTGTTTTCCAGGGAAGCCACGTGTCCTGTTGCTGGTGCAGTTTTTGGTGCAGTAGAATAACGTGCCCGACAGCCAACTCTGGCCCCTGCCTCACCCCGGGCCTGTCCTTGGGAGAGGAGCCAGGCTCAGAGTGAGGCTCGGGCTCACTGTGGAAGCGTCTCCAACATGAGACTTACTAAACAAACAACAACAAAACAGTTGTGAAGGCCATGCAGAACCCTGCAGGCCCTGCTTCTGCCTCGGTCCCTTACTGTGTAGTTTACCACTGGGTTGTGAGGATCCAGTAAAAAGTAGGAAAGACGAAGTGCTTTGCCATATGGAAATGACTGTATGTTATATGGTAAATATCTGTCTTGATTAACTAGTGCCCATTTGTGAAAATAAAGATCAAGTTGCAAACAGGATTTTTCAATCTGCTGCTGACTTTTGGGATAAAAATGCTATCTACTAGCCTAACTCAATATGTGAAAGCTAAAGTTCACCTCAAAGTTTAGAAAAAAAATAAAGTTTGCCTTAAGGAGTAATCTGAAAGACCCAGGGAGAATGATAAAGAAAATAAAAGATGTGCACACATGCACAATCAGTTCAGAAATTGGCCTCGAGTGGGGCCCGGTTCACACGCAATTCCCAGGATACGCCACAAGGGGGAGCCCAAAGCAACCAGAAACTGCTGGTGCATCACCTCTTTAGGTGTAAACAACTTTATTTGGCAGGAAAATGAAAAAGAATTTGGAGGACAGGAGACAGCTGTGGTGGTAATTAAGTCATCTAAGCCTAGGTGATGTTAGTAAAGAATTTTAGTCTTAAGTTAGGAGGAAGAAAAGAAGTAGATTTATACTCAGTTACATACTACTAAAACAGAATGTCTGCAAATGCTTGCTGATAGGGTTTTCCAGGCAGTGCGGGTTTTGTTTACAAGAACCTCTGAGGTAGGTTCTGTTATAGCCAACAAGGGAAATGGTTGGACTTAGGGAGGTTACCTGTGTTATTTAAGGTCTTGTGGCTAGTGTGTTAAAAATTATGTTCTGAAGCCTAGTCTTTGGTTATTTAATCTCATTTTAATGAATCATAAATATGTACTATTAATATACATAACAACATTTAGTTATTTAACACTATTTCATCTTCAATTCAACCTGATTATACTATTCTTTATGCATGTTTTATAACACATACTATATTGGCAAAAATAGATGAAGTTCATATATAAAATAAGTGTATATATACTGAGGATGCTTTTTTTAACAGGTAAGGGAGCAGCTCAAAATGTTTGAAAATATAAGGAGATCCAAGATGGTGGCAGAGTAGGTAGAAGCTATACTAACCTCCTCCGAGGACCAAACTGGAATTATGAGTAAATTACAGAAAGAGCATCCAGAATAACCAACTGAAAACTAGCTGGAGAGAAGCCTTTAACCAAAGATCTACAGAAGAAACCACACCACCAGATCAGGACTGTAATTAGGTCAGAATATCTCTCTCTCTCTCTCTCTCTCTCTCTCTCACACACACACACACACACACACCATTGAAAATATATAAAGATGGACTGGCAGTTGGATGGTGATGGAGAGGAAAGCGGGTTACAGGGTGTCACTGGGGTCCAGACAAGAGGGGCTGGGGGCCTGGAGTGAGGTGTCAGCAAAGAGGATGGGAGGGAATTGGAGAAGTCTGGGGGACTGAAGCAAAAGGATTCCTTTTGAGCAGGGGCCCCCAACCTCCGGGCTGTGGACCAGTACCTGTCCATGGCCTGTCAGGAACCAGGCCTTAGTGTGCCAAGCCCTGCACTTGGATAGAAAGTGAATGAGATTACACTAATCTATGTATGTGACAAAATGGTATAGAACTAAACACACCTCGTACCAATAACCATTTCCTGGTTTTGACTGTGCCACAGATGTAACTATTGGAACAAACTAGGTGGAGGGTGTATGTGAGTGACATTTCTGTATGATTTCTGCAGCTTCTTGTGAATCTATAATTATTTCAAAATACAAAGTTATTAAAAAGGGAATAAGAAACAGCCCCTGATTTTAGAGCAACCACCTAATAGAGCAGGAAGTTTCAAAGACCAAATAGCAATGATGACAACTTATGCCACGGGAAGGGTGCCTGGTCAGGGTGTCTGATCTGCCTCCGTGGTAGCTGGGGTAACTGTAATACAAGGTGGGGGTGGATGGATGGATGCCTCCTAAGCAAATGCTGTTCTCCTTGAGGCTCAGAACATGAGAGCAATGTCCCCCCTTTTTAAACTTTCCTAGGTTCTCTCATCTGAGGCTTGCAGTAACATGTGACACAAGCACTGTCCTCAGTTCACGGAAGAGGGACTACATCAGTGCGCTCAGCAGCCTCTCCACACTCGCACAGCGGCAGCTTAGAAACAGCAGGGCAGGTTTTCCTGGCCCTGAATGACCCTGCCAGACTTACTCAGGTGGTTACTTATGGTCCTGTTCAGTGTCCACCTGGTTCTTCCCTGTTGTTTTCCCTGCTGGGTCTGAGCTGAGTGAAGGTATCTTAAGGCTGGGGGGAGGGTGGGGAGAGGGGAGGAGCCATGATGGAAAGTTCACTCACCACTTAGAGAGAGGCCCTAATTAGCATGAGCACTGTCCTCCAAAAAAAACGATAACAGCAGCCCCTCTGTGCAGCCCCACTTATGAAATACTCAGAAAAACAGATTCAAATCTTGGTCCAAATACTTAAAATCTTCTGATTTTCAGGAAGAAGGAGCATTGGTGCTTGCCCTGGGGCGTGATGGGCTAGGAAGGGGCGCTGCCCATCCCTACCTCAGGGGCGATGTAGTCAGGGGTCCCGCAGAAAGTGTTTGTCCTGGCATCTCCTAACATGTTCTCCTTGCACATTCCAAAGTCTGCGATCTTGATATGTCCGTCTTTGTCTAACAGGATATTATCTAGCTTCAGGTCCCTGAAAAACAAAAGCAAAGCAAAATCTCACTTTAATAATTCCAGTTTTACTAACATGGAATTGCCATCTGAATGGTGGTCTCATCACTCTACATAGGGTGGCCCTCGCCTGGCTGCACCCCAGGGAACCAGGGAGCTGTCCCTAAGTGAACTGTCAGCCTCCTCTGTGAGCACCGCAGCCCAGTAGTAACCGTCTCCATGGACATTCGGGGCTGGGTTAGCAGAGTTGCTGGCATCACTTCACCTTGTCGATGAGTCTGGGTCAGGACTGTGAGCGTCCTCCCCAGGAGAGCACATGGTCCCCCTCCCCTGCGCCCCCCTCCCCTGTGTCCCCTCAGTTGTCTGGCATCCTCCCTTTATGTCAGGCTCTCAACTGTCCCTTCTCTCTGCAGTGGCTGTCCTGGCCTCCAGTGGCGTCAGCCAGCCTCCCCTCCAGCTCCTTTCTTATATGTGTACTTCCCCCCTCATTCTGCAGTGAGTCAGAAACCAGACAACTGAGCTCTTGAAGATTTGTGTGTTAAGTAAGTGCCAGTAACCATGTTTTGAGAAAAGAAGTGAGGAGATTGAGATACAATAGCTCCCGTCTGAGAAGGGGTGAAACGATGGCCTATGGTGGAGGGGCTTTGGACAGACATCCATTCACATAAGAGGCCGCATGTGGTGTTCTGGGCACGTCTACAGGGTGTGGGCTCGCAGGCTTCCGTTGGTGTTCCATTGGGTGTTCAAGGGAGAGCTCCCCTCCACGCCCTCCCCCGCCAAAAAGGAGAACCGTCAATCAACATTTCTAGGCGGCCCAAAGGAAATACAGGCCAAGACAAGAGATGTGAGAGACATAATGGAGAAAGCAGTAATACATCGAAGAGAAAGCAGAGTGTTGGAAGGGAATCAGAAACACGGAGGTGAGGGGATGAATAAGAGTAAGGACTGGAATGCAGAACAGAATAAGATCAGAACCTTTTTGCTTTTGAGATTGGAGTTTCTTACTTGTTTGTGATGAAATCATCACCTGTGTTATCACTACGGGCAGGAAGCCTGGGTGAGACACAAAGACACTGGGGCCTTTCCGTGACACTGAAGGGCAAGGGTCACGTTAACCGGACCGGGAGACACAGTGTCAAAGGGAAACTGTACCTGTAGACAATGCCTTTGGAATGAAGGAACTGCAGACCAAGAATGATTTCAGCGGCATAAAACCTGAGGGAAGGAAAGGCAGGGTTCACCATGAGTGCATGGACAGAGCAAAATTAAACCCCCATTTTGCCTAGTGAGTGCTCCACGCAGTCCAAGGCTAAATGTACACACTCAACTTTGTATGTGCATAATCCCTCTGTGTACACGCGCAGTTTTCTTTCAGCCTAACAGAAGGCAGATGAGAATGAAGCAGAGCTGGTATCCGGAGTTAGTCCTGCCTGCAGCTAGTGCTCGTTTTTATATTTTAAGCTACAGTGCTCAAACTGTCACTTTTTCCCTAGTAAAACATATGCAAATATTAAATGTAATGGTATAGTATAATAGTACAGTATAATATGTATAGTATAATAGTTTAGTAGTAAATAGTTTTCCCTTTTATTTTAAACTCTGCTTTGCAGCCCTTAGACCTGTGCTCAGGGCTATTCCAAATAGAATTGACTTGTTCACGGGCAAGAAACGCAGCCCAAAAGGGGGCGGGGGAAGGATGGGAGAAGATAGGAGGTGCTACGAGGCTCTCCGTCTTCCAGACACCCGGACAGGAAATGAATGTGCACTAGCACTGGGGGGATTAAAGCTAGGGATGAGGGAGAACTCCCTGAAGTGAGGTTTGCTGCATCCCCTGGGTGGCCCTGAGGATACGCCTGTGCCTGGAGGCCTGCATGCCTTGCACAGCTGGAAAGGGGGTTGGACGGAGTGAAACCTTTCTAGCAGAAAAATGCCCGAAGGTTTCTCAGCTGTGGCTACCCCGCAGGATTATCTCTGGGCAGTTTGCTGATGGTTCCTGGAGGCCACGAGATCGGTGGTGTGAGACCCACTGGGTCTCACAGAACGGCCCCTGCAGCAGGGTTTCTGCAGGAGCTGGGGAACAAGCCGTCTCTTTGGCCCAGCTCAAACTCAGCCACTCCAAGCCGTTACTGGGGGTGAGTGAAAGGCTATTGAAGAAATAAAGCTTGTGTGTCCCCAGCATGTTTAAATGGGCCCGCTAGCACCATGTTTTTGGTTGTTGCTGACGGTCACAGTGGTTTTACCACTCAGGAAAGAGGGGCCACAAGGGCTGGGGGTGGGGCAAGCGTGGAGGCAGGTCCTCAGCTGCAGTCCCACCTGAGGGCGCAGCCCGTTCGGTTTCACCTGTGTTTAGAGTTGCCCAGGAAGGTGAAGATTTATTCTCAGACTAAGCACCCCTCCTGGTTTCCAAATTCTCAGGCTCCAGAGCCACATGCTTCATGGCTTCACACTGACCTTCCCACTAAAGGCCACAGCTGAAGCTTCGTCTGGTGACCCCCCTCTTTAAGATCTGCACTCCACTTAACTGGTCTCTTGAAAGGGTAAACGTTTTCTTCCATGCCTGAGGCATGGGACATCTCTTTGAGAAACTAAAGAGTTGATTTCAGAACACAGAGAAATTAAATGAAACTGGCACGAATATAAGATTCACAAACGGGGAACACAGTTGCCCCGTGTGATCATTCTCAGGGTTCCCTTGCCCTGGGAGTGAGGCAAGCTGGGTGCGGAAACAAAAACAGCGCAGGGAGAGAGCGTATTCTGTGGGCACAGTGGGGACGAAGTAACTGCTGAGAGCGATGGAAACCCCCAAACCCTTCAAAGGGCTCTTACGTTGCTCTGGAAAGGTCAAACTTGTGGCAGCTTTGGATGTGGTACATTAAGTCTCCTCCGTTCAGATATTCCATCACAAAAAAGAGGTTTTCCTGGGGAAAACAAAAACAGTCCCAACCTTTAGCTTCCTTAAAAAAAAAAAAAAAAGGAACACGAGCATTACTTTTTAAATGGATTTAGATGATTTCACAGGAACCAATTCTGTCTTGGGATCACTTACAAAAAAAATGTTAAAGTCATTTCACTGATCTATTTCTGACCCCCCAGAAGCCTGGGAGCCTGTAGAATGCTTGCTAGGATGCCCGGGGGCCAGGATTCAGACAGACGAGGCACTGTACGAGCGAGGGTTTAACTGGACTTGCCTGCCTAACCAGGATGGTGTTGGGCACTTCGTGGGTGCTGGTTGTATACCTCTGAAACGAACAGTGTGTAGGATGGTAGAATAAACACAAATAGGGCTCTACTCCAGGGGCAGGGTGAAAGCATCTGTTCACTCAACACTCAGTAACTAGTTCTGAACATAGGTCACAGGCATGGCCCTGTGGGAGAAATGAGCGTGGAGATGCTCATTGCCGCCTCATCCTCCAAAGATGAGGAGACACAGTCCTGTATTCAGGGAACTTGCAGTCTAGTGTAGCCTTATTTTTCTCCAGTGCAGGCTCTGTTTGTGGCAAGCCACAGCTTAAAAGCATGTTGCCCCTAGAAGAGGGCTCCACACTTGCTGTCAGAGCTGGGGCCCTGGACTGGCAGCCATCGAAGGCAAGGCTGAGGTCTGCAGGGTGTGGTCAGAGTTTCAGAGGTGGCTGCGATTCCAGTAAGTCTGAGCTCCTCCTACTACGTGCGACATTCTGCCCTCAATAAGAATATTCATAGTACTTTGAGTGCCCTGATTTTTTAGGGTCCCCATGAGCCACAGAATTAGTAATCCATAAAGTGTGGCATGTCTGTGCATAAATTTGCACCTGAAAACCTCACCTGGGTGATTTTTTAACAGAATTAACCTTTAAGTCTTGATATGAAACTGGCTGTGGCCTAGGGGCACACCCACTGCTGGCAGACACGGCATTCTGGTCTGACAGCCACAAACACTGCCTGCTACACATTCCACAAAACTAAGGAAACCCAGCACTGTGAGGATTATCTCAATAATTCAGGTAACGGCAAGCATCATTCTGCTTTGTCCTAGGTTGACCTTCGATGGGCGGTCACTGGAGCCCACTCTTCCTCTTGTGGACAGGCCAAAATTCTCTACTGACCGAAGTCCAACGTTGATATCTCAAATGTGCTTTGAGAGCGATCATTTACTTCATCTGCACACACCTGCTTTCTCATTAGTACATCTTCCTCCAAGCTCTTGCTGTCATAAGTACCATATAAACAGCTTCTAACCTTTACCCTTATACCCCAAACTGTGATGGCCTATGTACACACAGTGCTGGGGTCTCCTAAATACTCAAGAGAATGAAAAGTATAACAGCTTAGAGTAAGGCCACTTAAAACAGCACTCCTATGGAAGATTCCCTGTACCTGTTAGGATGTTTACAAATTCCTATAAAGTCTGAGATTTCAGGATTTACAAGTTGTCAGCTTGGACTTAGAGAAAGTGGGGAAGGCAACTCGAGGCCAAAGGCCAGCCCTTACCCGTATACATCCCTGCACAGAACCCCGATCCCATCAGTTCCCTTGTCCCAACCAGACTGTCACCCGTGGTGGGGGTTGGGGGACCAAATTTGCGCAGTGAAAGAGCCTAAGAAATCCCAGTGCTCAGTCAGGGTTTACCACGTGGGCTTTCCAAGAAGGCCATGCTGATGTTGTGATTATTGACGAAATAGTAATGGAGATTTGTAGCCTGTGGGTGCCACACTTAATCCTACTAAAAGATATTATGGCTCTACAATAAATCTTTAAAAACAATCTATTCTAGTTCTTATCTTTATATTACACTGGGGGCACTGAAAAAAGCCCATTGGTTGTCTTTGGTTGTTTATGATGGCATTTTGCTTCAGTTTAAGCCTTTGGTTTGGGTGAATATTAGCTAATAATAGGGGCTTTTTAAAGGGGGATAAGGGCAGTCCCTGCTTGGAAGTCCAGCTTGGGTGAGCAGGGTAGGGGGACTTGTTATTCCCCTAGAGGGTGCTATTTTGAGGACCTTTGCCATCTTCTAGGGGTTCTGCTAGCTATTTGGAAGTCTCAAGGACCCGTTCATCCAGGAACTGTTAGGTCCACTCTGGGCCCAATGAGATGGGTCTGTGATGAAATTAGCATAAATGAATGTACATACAGACCACACAATCCTGGGGGTTGGGTTTTGAGAATTGGATTTTGAATGATGGGTAAACCTTTTCAAAGTTGAGTCCCAAATCCCAGTCATAAAAAGTGAGTATGAGCCCTGGCTGGCATAGCTCAGTGGATTGAGCGTGGGCTGCGAACCGAAGTGTCGCAGGTTCAATTCTCAGTCAGGGCACATGCCTGGGTTGCACACTGATGTTTCTCTCTCTCTCTCTTTCTCCCTCCCTTCCCTCTCTAACAATAAATAAATAAAATCTTTAAAAAAATAAAAGTGAATATGATCGCAATAGCCTCAAACTTTCATAAATGGCTGGGAAGGGAGTGCTCAGAGTGAAGGTGACCTGCCACTGACTTAGAACCCTGCAGGACCACCATCAAAAACAAAAGTCTGCCCACTGGGGAAACTCTGCGTTGGGTGGAATACTCCACTTAGGGTGGAGAATTCCACTTAGGGTAATTGTGAAGGTCATGGTCTTTGCCCCTACTTGGACCCAAATTCAGAGCTCTTTTACATGTGACCTTGGAGAAGTTACTTAGCCTCTCCTGAGCCTCAGATTCCTCACTTGTAGAATGGGGGCAATAACATTCCCACCTCCTGGGTTGTCGCTGAGTATTACAGGAGATGGTGTGTGTGCAGTGCTGGCTCAGGGTTGGACTCAGCACGCATATGATATCTGGTAGCTGTTGTAACTATAGGAAACAATTTAAAAGTCAGTCAAAAATAAAATAAAAATAAAAACATACAGCTGCTCCTTCCAAAAGAAAGGAACTGCACTGTCCAGGGACTTGGATCTCCTAGTCTAGTCTCTTTGTTCTGATCCCGCGAGGAAAGAAAAAGCAAGCAGGCTAGTGAGGGCGAGCATGGCCTCCCGAGCTTGTGACTCTCTCACTGGTGCAGCCGGCTCCTCCTTAGTCCTAATGATCCTTTAACTGATGCAAATGATTCTTTTGAGGGAGTGAGAGTCGACATTGTGTGATGTTGGGGGAAGGGATGCCCTGGATGTAGAATTTGTGGACAGCGCTGGCACAGCATTTGTGTTGTGGAGATTCTCATCTGTTGTGTCACTAGCTAGCGGGTGGTCAGGTAAGTCACCCCACCCCTGGGCCTCAGTCTCAACCTCGGCAAAGCAAAAGGTGTCAGCGAGGTCCTCAGCTACATTCCTCCTTCCTAACCTAAAGACCCCCTGATTTTCAACATTTGTTTTTCATAATTTTTCCCCTTTTTCTTGGGGGAAGAGATGAAATTAAACTATGACTATTGAGCACGTTATAAGATTCTGTAGTGCTTCCCAAATGATAAAATAAACATTGGTAGGAAGATGTTATGCTTACAAAATTCTTAGGAGAAATCTTTGTCTAGAAACAATAGATGTTGGAAGTAAAATTAAAGAAGTAGTGATGAGTCCTCTCTGTGAACTTTCCTCACAGGAGGTAAACACATGGCGGGGCTCATGGCCCACCACAATACCTGAGGGTCAGAGGGCCTCCTCCCATTTAGCAGTTCCCTGGTTATGCTGACAGAGCTTGGCTATTGGTTGGGGGCAAATTCCTCTTTGTCCCAAGGGTCCCAACTGCTTTAACATTTGAGTTAATCCCCTATGGGCCAAGAGCCGAAAAGTAGAATGGGTTAGAACAAACTGTGGCTCAGCACTCTTTTGAGTAGACAGCAGGAATGGCAGAATGACTTTTTGATTGGTCTGTATTTTGTTTCTGAGTCTTGCATCTTATTCTTTTAGAAAGAACTGCCAGCCAGCCTGCTGAAGAAGCGTATCATCTCTGATTTTGGAAAAGAATTGAAATAAGGAATGGAGCTCAACCTTTAGGATCCTGGCTCCACTCCAAGCGTTTGGTGAGTTTTTTCACTTTGCCTACCTAGTAGCTCCTTGGAAAAGGGAATTTTATAATGGGAGGGTTTCCTTACTTAGCCAGTTTCCTGCAGGAGGAAACACACTAGGGTTGTCGCAACCTCTGCTGTCAATGCAAACGGACTGTCGGTAAAGTGAATGTTCCTGTAAAGCTTCGTGTTCGTACCATTCATGGTCTTCAGAGTGAGTTCTGTGAGTGCTCTTCTTCATCCACTGATCTTATTAATGAAACAGGCACACACTGAGCATATTTCTGTCCTGCTGGTCAAGTGAGTTTTAGTTGAGGTTTGACAGTACAGTTACATCAGGGTCACTGGAAGAAGTGATTCATTCAATAGTGTTGAAGAACCTCTGGCTAATAAGAATGATTTTGGTATATCACTCAGTAACATTTATCTGTCTATCAGCTCTCCAGGTCACAAACACACCTATGGCATGCACACTGCTTTGTTTGGAGACTATAAAAACAAGAGTAACAGCTTTGTTGTGATTTTCTGACAACTGAAGGCAATAATCAATACTGATGTTCTGTAGATAAATGAGTATCTAAAGCTCTGTGGCAATATTTTTGGGAGCTTTTAAAAATGGTATGTATTATAGTCTTGCAAAATCAATTATATATATATATATATATATGTACAGGCATATATATCTGTGTGTATGTGTGTGTATGTACAGGCATATATCTGTGTGTGTGTGTGTGTGTGTATATATATGTATAGAGAGAGAGAGAGAGAGAGAACTTGCAAGAATTCAAAATAGCCTAGTGTTCTTGTAAAGAATTCTGTGTACAAGGTACTGAATTGTCCAGTTTCCACAAATAATCTTCCATTGCTTGGTTGAAAAAACTGCATAACTGGCTCTTTTATGTTCTTATAAAAATATGAGATCATTTTAAGGAGAGTCTAAATTCCTTTGTATTCATTTTCTTTAGGAAATATTTACATGAAATTTTACTGTAAAAGTGATTTATGCTGGTAAAGTGAAGAAATGAAGGTAATCACTATATATAGTGATATATATAAGAATAGGATATTTTAATAGTTTGCTAATCTAAAAACTGAAAAAGTCATTTTTCACATAAGATCTGTACTAATTTCAGTGGTTTTCAAGACCAAATAATTCTGGTCTGAATTGAACTAAGACATTGTCTTGGATTCTCTACCTTCGTGACTCTCAGTCTATGTACTTACACAGCTGATGCACTAAGTCTGAACTAGTGTCAGAAGTGGAGGTGGGGCCCCCTTCATCAAGGTTTACATCTTTACTTCTACTTATTGTTCCCCCAAAACAAGGTTTTAGTTGAGAATTACAACGTGTAAGAGTTGCCTTTTTGACATCCTTAGCACTATGGTTGTGAGGACATGGAGGGGCTTCCTGTCTTGACATAGACACAGAGCTGGGGTCTGGGCTGCCCCAGCTATGTGCCTGGAAGGGGAACCCAGGTGTGGGGGAAGTTCGCCCCTGGCCACCGTGCCTGGTGGACATGCTGGACTCTGGGCTCAGTCAAAGTCTCCCTGCTACACTTAGACACCTATGTGGGATTGGCCACAACGGCCCTCAGTTTCTTAGGTATATTCGTAATTTAGAAGACTGGAGCAGTTCCGAATCTGAAATTCATTTTCTTTCTTTTCTTTCTTTCCTTTCTTTCCTTTCTTTTCTTTCATTTCTTTCTTTCTTTCTTTCTTTCTTTTCTTCTATATTGAGCTACAAATTAAAACATCCTAGAAAACAGGTTTATGACCTTTTTCATGAGGAATATACCATCAAATAAAATTAACAGATAATCATATACGTACTTTCTATATCTAAATCTAGTGTGTGTGTGAGAAAGGGAGAGAGAGAGAGAGAGAGAGAGAGAAAGAGAGATGGCTCCCTATAGACTAGAAAACTCGTTCGTTAGGGCCCATTTACATTTCTACTATAAATTCAAATTAGTAAAATTCACCGCTTTCAATCAATTCATTAGTACATATCAGAAATAATTGTGCCTGAGTTTCTAGAGATTCACACTTTGCAACAGGAACGTAGGCTCAGTTGATCTTGACTGGCTTAATTGTCCCACAGGGTCTTCCTGCATCAACAAACACATTATTTCCCTTCATCACAGAAATACAAGCAGGACTCCATTCCATGAATTTCAAAACTGTTTTCCCTGACATGATTACGTCTGTAATGAGAGGCAGTAGAGAAGTGAGGCCTATGGACTTTGCTACCAAGCTGCCTGAGTTTGAATCCTGGATCCCCTACTTAATAGCCGTTTGACCTTTGATATGTTGTTTACCCCCTTAAAGGGGCCACCTCATATAGATCAGGGCCACCTGATCTATAGAATGGGGATAAAATAGTGTCTACTTCATAAGGTTGCTGTGAAGATTAAATGCCCTAAAATGTGTAATATGCCTAGAGCATGGATTAGCGCACAGTAAATGCTCTATAAATGTCAGCTGTTGTTATTTTATGACTATAGTTATTACATGTGATATACATGCCATACATGTTGAGAAATATATATTCATAAGCACAGAGGAGTCTCAGGAATAGATTGTTTTAACATAAAAGACAAGTTTTAAGGAATATGATTTTGAGGTGAAAATGGCCTACTGTACTGAAGATTTTAACTAAATTATCACTGCTACATAGAAAAAAAGATGAAAAAAAAGGAGGAAAGGAAATACTAAATAATCCAACTTCTGGGTATCTTTGAATGCTGTAATTAGGAAAAACTTTCTTTTTTAAATAATACTATTGTGTATTTTCCAATTTTTAAAGGATGTTTTGATAGGATTACTTTTATAATGAGGGAAAGTAAGAAATTTTACTTAAAAATTTTAAGTGATTTTTCTACTGTCTTATGTTTATGTGGTATGTATGCTCAATATTTGCCAAGGGAATAGGTTATTCTTGTTCAGATTTAGGCTACTGAAGAGCACATTCCTGAAAGTACGAGGAAGAGCTAGGGCCTTGAACTCTGTCAGTATAGCGATTTCAAAGAGGTCTGGAATAAGTCCGATTCACTGATAGATTCAAATGAGCATTGCTGTTTGTAGTGCTGGCATGGAGATTTGCATTAAGTGTTTGATGTCAAGTCAGGTGCTATCTTTTCCAGCTCACCTAAGTGGAAAGTGGCAGGCTTAATCATGAAGAAAGTAGCACCAGGCACAGGGTAGAAGAGTCATCTGGTTATGAACTTTTAAAATCACTTTTAATCAAAGTAATGCAACTGGAATAGTTATCTCAAAAAAGAATCAAAATAACAGGAAGATCTAAAAAGAGAGTGTCATTAAAATAAAAATCTATGTTTACAATATGAAAGCAAAGTGATTAAATGCAAGATTAAAGTGATAGATTTAACAGAACTGGTTGTATAGCTCTCACAGGGCTATGTCTGCATGCACACTTATTGTTTAGAGAAGTTAAAAGTCTTAGGGCTGACAAAATATATCAACATTTAAAACAAGCTAGTTCTTTAAAAGAACATTTTGTGAATGAATATTCTAGAATTACTAAAGGAAAATGTAAAGGTGGACTCATTATTATTTTTTAGAAGTTTTGTGATTTAACTTCTACACTACTTTTCCCTTAGAATGATTACATTTCTTTTTAATAAGAGAATGAAAATAAAAAGCTTGGGGAATTACTTAGCGACAATGTCTATTCCGTATAGCTAATGATTGCCAAATGTGCGTGGATTATGGGATAAATGAGAACTTTATAGCATTAAAGAAATTAGCTAATGGTTTGATCAAAACAATAACTTTTTTTTTAGGCTCTAGCTCTTCTAGGACACTAATAATTAATTTTGAAAACACATAGACAGCTTGGCAAATTTTACGCAAATGAAGTCAGAAATACCTACTCCCTCTCCAGGAAAAGTAAGGTGGGAAAGGAGGAGAAGAATAATTATAGTCATATTTTGCTACTATTTTTCTTCTAAGACTAGTAAATTAATGTGGTAAATTTTATTGAAGAGAAGATTTGCAATGCCTGAAGAAGAAATAAAATTAGAATCAAAGTATTTGCTACATATTACAAAATATCTAAATATACCAGTATCCTTTTAAAAGTATCACATATTAAGCTTGTGTAAAAAATGTTGTAGCATCCATTATAGTATAATAATATGAAAATTGGAGAGTAGAATTCACCTCTACTTTGGGACATATTCTATTACACCCAATGGAAAGTGTACCCTGAAGAACAAAGGGGAGTTGGTCCATATCTAAAAATTCCAAAATTAAGTGAAATAACCCACATACAGTATTTAGCCTAGTACGCACACATAGTAAGAACTCGCTAGTCCATGTTGACTTTTGCTACCTGCATTGCTTCTCTGTCACACAAGGAAGGGAAGCATTCAGTTGTATTATAGTCAGACCTCAAGGATCACCCCAACACATACATGGTCTAGAGCAAGACTACAAATGCATGCCCCACACCATATGTCTAACATTTTAAGTGTTACAAGTCAACCTCATCAACTGTAAATTTAACTATGTTCTATATTCTCATATTTTTCTCTATATGTGTATGTATAGGTGTTGTGTGTATGTTTTGAGTATATATTGAGGAATATACCGTAATAATAATCAAGAAGGCCAGTGATAAATTTATAATTCCTCCAAATCTTGCACCAGTTAAGTGGCTACTCTCAGAAAGTCCTAATCCCTTGCCCCTACCCGCCCCGCACACACACACAATAGAACCTAGGAAGATGTCTGCACATGCTTCAAGCTATTTGGGTATGGAATTCTGGGGTCCCGGAGCATGGCTTAGAGATGGGGATAGGGGCGGGGGGCGGGACTCCTTGTTCCATGTGGCTGGAGGAAGGCCATAGTGAGGTTCTAAAGTAAGGGGCTGGGCAGAACCCCTTTGGCTTGGGTCTAAGATTTACAACATGTAATAAATAATTTTCCAGTTAAGTGAGTTGTGAGTTGGAATCCGTGTTTAGCCTCCTTGAAATCCGAGCTTTACTAACAGTTTTGGATGGACAGTACAATCTAGAGAAGAGCACTGTGCTGTGGTAGGCTGATCTTCTCCAGATCTCAGTTTCCTTAGGATCACAATGAGGGTATCAGACTCCTTAGGTTTAAAAAAATTTTTACATCTGTTGAGTCTGTCATAAAAAAACCAAACGATTGTAAAAAATCAAATTAGAAGCTGTGAGCAACCAAGATGTCCCCCGATAGGTGAATGGATAAACAAACTGTGGTACATCCAGACAATGGAATATTATGTGGCAATAAAAAAGAGAGCTCTGAAGCCATAATAAGACAAGGAGGAAACTTATATGCTCATTACTAAGTGACAGAAGCCAATCTGCAAAGGCTACAAATTGTGAGTCCAACTATATGATATTTTGCAAAAGGCAAAATTATGGAGAAGTAAAAGGATCCGTGGTTGCCCAGGGGTTTGAGGGCGGGAAGGATGAAGAGGCAGAGTGCAGAGGATTTTTAGGGCAATGAGAAACAGTTGCGTGTGATGCTGTAATGGTGGCTACATGTAATAATCTCATTAGAACCTATAGAATAGTCAATATAAAAAGTGAACAGTAATGTAAACCATGGGCTTTAGTGAACAACAGTGTATCGACATCAACTCATCAGTTTTAATAAATGTACCACACTAAAGCAAGATGTTAAAAAGGGAGAAACTATGGGGCCTGGGGGAGGAAGGATATGTGGGAACTCTGTACTTTCCACTCAATTTTTCTGCAGTCTGAATCTGCTCTAAAAAATTGTCTATTAATTAAAAAAAAAACTAGTGGCAATAGGCTAGCCAATACATTCAAGGTAATGCTAATGTACTTGACTGGAAGAAAAACATCTTTAGATTCTTCCTCATATGGAATTTATACAAATATCAATAAAATAATGACTAAAGAATATGCAGACTAATAAAGTTCTATTAAATTTGTAGGTTTATTTGGCCTATAAAGGTAGAAATTTACACAAGGAAGGTAGCATTGCAGGTTCTATTTAAAATCTTTCTTGAAATGATGACTTCTAGAAACATGTTTTTAATTATCTTGGTTGACAGTATCCACTTAAAATATTTGTAACTGTCTTTTAGAAATAGTTTTTTTTAACAATAGTTTTGTGGAGAATTATTGCTTATTTTTTTTAAGGATTTAAGAGCACACTCCCACTGTGGACAAATACAAATGATGATGTGGTTTAGAAGCCTCACAGTAGGTTTCGTTTCTTTGTCTTGAAGGCTGGTTTCACCTCACCAGTCTCCATCCCTGCGAAATTCCCATCGCACACTTTCTCTTCAAACTTTGGCCCTTAGGTGGTACCTTGAAATTTCTGCTTCTGTCTCTTACTGAATCTTTTTTGGAGCCCCTGTTGCTGACATTTCAAGCCTCTTTGGTGCCTCCAGGTTCTCAGTCCCATTCCTGCCCCTGTCATTTCCAGCCCGAGGTGGTGTCCTACTTTACTGGAGTGATTGCCATCTCTGTGAGCAGCCTCAGATTTCCTCTCCAGCTAACTTAGTCTCCTCCTTTCTTCCTCTGTCAGAAGTGACAACTGTCCTTACCAGAGTTTGTTGTAGTCTTTATGTTAACCCCTTCCTCTTCCAGAATCTTCCTCCTTGAATTCCTCCCTGTTGTCTGGTTTCTTCCTCTGTCTCAAGCATTCTCCATTACTTTTAACTTGTAGACCCTGTGATCATAGCACACTTCCTTCTTCCGAAACACACTTTCTGAAAGACATCTGTATAACACTGAGTCTGCCCACCTGCCACTCCTTATGCCTCTGTCACCTGACATATGCCCTTGACCTCCTACTAATAAGGTACTTCTTTCTGTTCCTCTTACATGTGAACAGTTGGCCTCGTCGCCTCTCTGAACACTGTATTTGCTCTTTTTTGAAATTCTTTCCTCTCCACTGACCCTATTCTGATGGTTCTCCCCTTATCTACCCAGGGGATCCTTCTGTTGCTCTTTTCCCCATCTTCTTCCTCCTGCTTCTGAAGAGAAGGCTCCTCTTGGGTTTGGTGCTTGAGCATCTTTATTCTGACTCTCCTCTGTTCCCACAGTCCCACATTTGTCCCGTCCTCGGGGTGCGTGCCATGGCCCCTCAGATGCCGTGTGGTCATGGTTTAATACGGAACTTCTTTGAGAGGGCCCCATTTTAGGAGAAGTTACTTCTGGAAACAACAAGTATTAAGCAGCCAGGTGCTGCTTATCTTATGTTTTCTCTCAGACTGCTGGCTGAGAAAAGGACACTGACATGACAGGAGTTTTATTGTGGATAGACAAGGAGATAAGAATGATGTGGAGGTCAAGGCAGAGAGTTCAGAAGCTGCAGTGGGTGCAGAGCCTGGGAGCTGGGGGTGAAAGGGAACCAGCGGGCAGAAGGACATGGAGAGGTTGAAGTAGGCATGCCGAGGGTGCACATCCTCTCCTCAGCCTTTCTGGCACCTGAGGATTCTGGTAGATGTGTTATAGTCAACCAGTACAATTCACTGTGGGATGATTTCTTTTCCATGCATTCCACCTCCCCCCCATCAAACATTATCTAGCATTCTGTGAGGAAATGAATAAAAGGAAAAGAACAAAACGTCCTTCTTGGTATCAAGGAAAGTATTATTTACATGGAGAAACCAAGTAGGTGCCTCTGAAAGTAGTTACAGAAAAGGCCAAGCAGTACTGGAACAAAACCAGCTTTCTGGAACTTGTAAGCCGAGAAGCTTCAGGTGGGGAGAGATAATGGTCATTAAACAGGATTTCGTGAATCTGAGCAGTTATGGAGGAGGTAGTCTCTGAGCGAGCTTTCAAAGCAGCGAGCAGGTTCACCGATGACGGCAGGCACTTCCCTACAATAACACTCTTGAAGTAGATGCCAAATGCTCTTGTCGTGAGGGGAGCTGGTGACAGTACTTTTGGGACTTTGAGAGAACAGCTGACAGAGAAACGAACTCACAGTGTGGTTCCGTGAGCCCTGAAGAAGCATGATAAAAGTCACATAAAGGTGAGAAAATATCCGTGATCTTACAGAGCAGGTGTGCAGAAAGGGCGCGGCATTTCACTAGGTGCTGCTTATGGTCAAAGGGTACTGAGTATTTGCTCATTGACTGCTGACTATCTCCAGTATGTTGGGGAGGGGGTGGTGCCGCATGAATTTACCATAAATAGGCTAATTTTTGTACATTTACTGTAAATCGCACATCTGTCAGATCATGCTTGAGTTGCACAGAGAGGGTGTCTGAAGCACACGGAAGAGATGAAACACGCATTTCCAAGCATTCTCACTACAGGAAACTGCAGGAGTGCTTTAAAGAAGGCCAGCCCGTCAGTCACCACAAATGGGGATGACACAAAACATTAATTCTTGTCTTAGTTTGTGGATAATTGTTTTGGAGGATGTGGTTTGTGCAGGGTTTTCTTCCTTTTCTTTTCTTTTCTTTTCTTTTCTTTTTTTTCTTTCTTTTTTGCTAAAATTGTGATAATTGCCAGTGCTCCTAACTCAGCCATCAGAGGGTTTATGGATTAACAAGTGTTGCTGAGAGCTTCAGATGAGGCAGTGTCTGAATAAAATGCTTGAAAGTAAAACCTCCTGGAAGTCTTAGATGGCTTCTTGCTGTCAAGTCATGGAAATATCAGAACGACATACTTTTTAAGACTGCTATGTTGACAAGTTTTTCTTTTATTTCAAATAATAATAAAAATCTTGCAGTTAGTATGACACTTTCTTTATGAAGGATTCAAAGTTCTCTGCAAGTGCTATTTTTGGAGGCCCAAAGAGGACAAGGTTACAAAGAAATGTTTAGGTAACTTGTTGAAAGTCACACAAAGTGTCAGTCATAAATTCATAACCTGAAACCATGAACACAGGGAGCCCATGTGGAGGTCGGCCCAGAGTCAAGCTTTGTGTGTTCTATAAATGGAAAGTGAAACTCAGGCTTCTTTGTCATATTAGAGAAATGTCAAAGTAACACTAAGAAGGTTCAACTGCTTCACAGTGGGAGTGTGGAAGTCAAGGGCGGTGGTATCCATGTGAATTAACACTGGGTTCCTGACTCCTGATACAGCACTGGGCAATCTGCTGGTGGAGACCCACAAAACCCCCACACCTTACGCGCCGCCTGGGGAGGGACTCTGGGATGTTCGCATCACCTCAAACTGCTCTTGGGTGTGAAACTGTAACACTTCTTAACCTAGTTGTTGACAGACTGTAGTACAGATAGAATTTCTATCTGTAGTGAAATTCTACAGAATTGCTAACTTTCAGAATTCAAAGGAGATGCAAAGGCAGGCCATGGTTCACTTTTAATTTCTAAGGAAATTATTTCAAAACAAAATGAGAACACAAAACAGTGTTCTCACAGTGTTAGAGGTTTCTCTTTTTTCTAAACTAATTTTGGAACCAAACTTTCTTATTTTTCCATAGTGTTATCAGAGATAAATCAGAGAAACTTTAATTAATTGATACTTGATTTGATTATTCTAATATTTTAATTTAATGCTTGAATTGATTATTTTAAAACTTGTATTCATTTGTTTAGAGAGATAGAGGAAGAGAGGAAGAAAGAGAGGGAGAGAAACATTGATGTGAGAGAAAAACATTGATTGGTTGCCTCTCAAATGTGCCCCAATGGTGTAAGGGTGGGGAATTGAACCCACAACCCAGGTAGGTGCCCTGACTGGGAATTGAACCAGTGACCTTTTACTTTGCTGGATGACACCCTACCAAATGAGCCACACCGGACAGGGCAAGATACTTCAGTTATTGATCTTTCTTTTACTCTAGCGTAATTAAAAAGAGAGGAAAATTCTTTTTCTCAGTGTTTTGTCTTTCCTGTAGGTCAGCATTTAGTTACTACAGTGATGACATGTCACTAAGATACTTCCATGTTCTGAATACATAGGAGGCCCATAGCTGCATGAAGAGACACATGGTAAAGTTGGAACACTGTTCCCAGTTACCAGGTGAATGGTGACCAAGGTGTACAGAAGCAAAGTACATTATTCTTAGCCTCAGTTTTCTTATGGGTAAAATAGGAATAATCATATCAACATCATTGGAGTTAACAGAATTAAATAAGATAATATATTTAAAATTCCTAGTAAACTATCTGGCACAAAGTAGGCCCTCAATAAATGTAGGCTTTTAAGTTCACATTTTTCTGTATTTTAAAATATACATTGGGGCAGAGATAGCCGGTTGCCTACCTTTCCTTCCTAGTAAAAAATTTTATTCTGGCTACAAAGTGCCCAGCTGAAAGACAAAGTCTTCTAAAGCATTCTCTGGAGCTATAGAAGAGTCAGAGATGTGTGGGCAGAAGTGTTTTGTGGGTCTTATGGAAAAGTAGTTTAATAATAAAAGAAAGACAGCTGGCATGGTCTTGTTTTATTATCTCCCTCTTCCTCCTGCTTCTTGACTACAATGTGGTTGTGAGGGCTGGGCTCCAGCAGCCATAGTGGCCTGAGGAGTTCCCTTGAGGATGGAAGCCCCGTGCTGGGGATGATGGAATAGGGAACAGACTGTGCCTGGGTCTCTGATGAGTGACACCATGGAACTGTCATACCTGCTCTGAATCACACGACTCACTCCCTTTCTATGAAGGGACAAACGCTTCCATCTCATTTCAGTCATTGTTATGTTTTGTCCTCACCACTAGCAGCCAATGCAACTTCTAACTGACACGTTATTTCCCATTTAGACAATTCTGAAACTGGGAGATAGCTTCTAATACAGTTTTTAAAATAATTTTATGGAGAAACGCAATAGTGCATTTAATTATTAGTGGTATCTTAAAATAAATAAAGCAGAATATTGTTTTTCTAAGTTTGGTAGAACTTAAAAAATTTATTTACGAATTTGAATTAGGAAATAGTTTTGCAATATAATCCCCATACAGTTTTCTAAACTTTCCTTTTTGCGGGAAACATACAGAACTTAGAAAGAGTAGGTCCCCAAGAAGAATTTGTTAAATTCATTTAAAAGTTACATTCTAAAATAATTTGTGAAATATATTTTCCAGGTTTTATGATGAATTTGTTTCTAATGATTTTTACTTTACGTGTGAGTACAGTTGAGAATGTATGACAATTATTCTTTTTGTGGACTTTTCCTATTTCTACTTTTTTAAAAAATGCAAATAATAGAAAATAGGTACTGAACATATAGTTTTAAAATCCAGTATGCATGTGAGACTTCACTGGCATACATACTGAATTTGGTATTAAGAGGGACTGTGCACTTCAAGACATGTGGGCTTTCATGTGAGACACAGAAAATAAAATGTTAAGAAACACTAAATGTTAGTATAAAACAAAGAAAAGAATAAAAAGCCATGTCTCCCCCCACTCAGACAGCAACCTCTCATCGCAGTGATCTGTCCAAGACTCTGATGCCAGCGATTCATGTCGCAGCCTGGAGGAAGCACAGAGTTATCTCGATCTGGCACTGGGAAAATTAATTTCAAAGGTTCTTCCTTTTTGAGCCTTGTTCAGGTTCAGATTCAACTGACACTGTCTTGCACACCTACGTCCCAAGCACTGTGCCTTCACACATGGTTTGTGGTTCCCACCCCTCAGCCCCTCTGTGTGGCGATCCCTGCCCTCTACCCGGTGTGTGGCGGGGAAGGGCCCCGGAGTCCCGCCGACAGAGGGCTGAGCTGAGACTACCGTTCCTCAGAAGCCCAGCGCATAGCTAGTTTCACTCTTCATAGCTTCCTAGATGACATTACCCTGTTTTCACACTTCAACAGGTCAAATGTCCCTCACATATGAACTTTAAAAGTCTTTAATGATTTAACCCACAGATCCTGAAAAATTACAAGGGAATCTTGTCCTCAGAATCTCCTGAATAATCTAGCTTTCAACAGGTGGGCTCTGTGGAGGTGGAAAATAAATGAATAATTTTCTCCCAAACCACAGTTCCCTAGAAAAGTAAATAGTCATTTGTCTTACCTAATGTCTCCACTGGTATGCAAAGCTGACTATCGCCTCAAAGAGGCCATTTTCAAAATGTTCCCAGAGCAAATCATCATTCATATCAGTTGTTGCTTTATACACTCGCCTGCGGTGTTTAATTGGCTATGTTGTTGGGCATGCAAGATCCGAATGATAAATCACATCTTAAAAGCAACTCAAAGTCCTTCAGAAAGTGTGATACAAGCTTCCCACCCCCATCCTTCTAAAATGACTCAGTGCCTTGAAATCTAAGTGATGAGCCAGTTGTGTTCGACATTTGTGCACATTCTCTGCCACTTTTTCTCCTGCACTGACTTCCCGGCTCTGGAAAAGCACTACAACAGTGGGGAAGAAGTCAGCAAGCCTGAGCCCTGAGAGATGAGCAGAGATAGCTACGTTCTAACAGAGTGAGACCGATAACAGCCTTCCCCACATGGCATGAAGATAAACAAACAAACAAACAACATCCCAGAGGGGAAAAGGCACCAAGCTCCACGGATTACATAATGCCCTAGAAGCCTGGTCTGAGGTGTATTTAGCATTTAGACAAGCCCCAAAAGAGGAAAAGGGAGACTGCAAACAGTGCCAGGGTGCCCAGCAAACCCAGAGCAGAGACTGGGAAGAGAGCGCGGCTGAGTTCCTCACTTTGTCTTTTGGTAACGTGTGTACACCAGCCCAGACCAATGGATGTTGATGATCTCCAGGAGGAAATTTCTAGCAGGACATCTCTCTTACTCATTCTCATAAATTCCAAACTCCTTCCTGCTCCAGAAAATAAGCCTGCTTCCCTTTAAGCAGCTTCTCGTGCTCCCTTCTTTCTTTTATGCTTTCCCTCCTGTAGCCCCCCACACGTCTACTGCCCCAAAGTCTTTCTGCCTATCCAAATTTCAGTTTCTAGGATTCCAGCTGTGGTGCTTAGCATCTGTGCTCTGCCATGTCACATTAGTCACACCGTCAGAAGTAGCACTCTTGCCGCTTTCTTTCTTTAGGGTGAAATTCTCCAATTTCTCAAGGCCAGAAACCGTATTACACATTTCCATATCCTCCACAGTGTTTTGAGTACAGTATATTTTAGTGAGTGTTCCTTCATGGTCTAGTTTCTCTTTATTTTAGCTATGTGTATTTATTAATTTATTCTTTCACTAAGCATTGGTTGAGTACCTACTGGGGGCTGGAAAGTGGGGATGAAAGCCCTTGTTGCCGTCCACATTTTCTTGTTGCAATCCACATTGAACTGATCAATTCCCAGTTTCCCAGCTAATAGTTTCTGTGGCTGGGGGCATCTGAGAGGCCCTCTATCTTCTTGGTTACATTAAGGCAGTAAATTATCATCAAGGCTTGGAATAGAAGAAGAGAAAAACTTCATGTTCTTTGAACCTTAACCACATGGGTCTGTCTATTATTCTAGGCTGTGTATGATGGGGATGGGGGAAGGAGACTGTGTGTGATGGGGATGGGGGAAGGAGACTGTGTGTGATGGGGACAGGCGGGGGGGAAGGAGACTGTGTGTGATGGGGGGGGGGAGGAGACTGTGCGAGATGGCGACAGGGAAGAAGAATGGAAGGAGAATAGAAAAATGAAGAGAAAAATTGAGCTTGTGCATGAGATCAGGAAGGACAAGGATGTTCACTTTGGTGTTATTTAAATCAGAACAAAAAGCTAGAAATATTCTAATTAGGTAAATCATGGTCTAGAAGAATATCCACGGATGTGAGATGTATAAATAGAGTGTTAAAAATACGAGTTACAGAACAGTTGATATTTACAATAGGCTGCTATTTTTATTTTAAAAAATTCACTGGGGGAAAAATCTAGAATGATGAGCTTCAAAGTATGAATGGTGAATATGCCCGAGGGGTAGGATTATAAATGATTTCCTTCTTTAAGTGTGTAAGTATTTTCCAAATTTTCTAAAAATGATCCTGGATAACTTTTGAGTCAGGAAAAAAGTAATTATTTTTTTTCAAGGAAAAACGAGACCACGATGAGAATATTCCCAGAGCAGGAGCAAGTCCTGACCACATAGCCCCTCCCTCAGTGCTTGGGCCTGGGCTCCTTGGTATGGCCCTGGTACAGATGGCCCCTCTGCTGGCCTGAGAAAGGAAGACAACAGCGCATATGCCTTTCAGTCTCTTACAACTTTTGTCTCTTCAAATAGATGTATGTAGGTGAACACACAGGTGTCATTTTTTTTTTCCCTCACAAGGCATTGCTTTGCCAAACAAGTCACAAAACCACTACAAATCCTAGTTGTTATACAAGTTAAACCATTAAACCAAATTCTACAAATGCAAACAAACAAATCCAGGAGTAAAGCCCTTTCCCAACGGACTACATTAAAAAATTCTAAGTAACATTTCGACGGTATTTTGAGGAGAAGAAACTTGTGTGGATGAATGAAAGGTGGACTGAAAGGTAAAGATGAAACATATAAAGACTGTACCCCACATCTCACAATGAGGGTGCCACCAGGGGCACTGTGCTGGGACAGGCACATTTTCTAGGGGCAGGCAGACCAGGGTTGTCTGCACAGAAGCCATACCTTGGTCTGGAACGTACAGAACATGTGTGTTAGGAATGGGTGCTCCCAGGCCAAGGAGAGAACTCTCTTCTCCACCATCGTGCACTCAACATCGTCGTCCATCAAAACCACGTCTTTCTTTAGGGCTTTTATTGCAAAAAATTGATTCGTTTTCTTGAACTCTGCTAGGAAGACCTAGAAAGAAGGGGAAGAAATAATTTCATTTTAGAATTTGAATTTGCACTCATTAAAGAAGGGACAAGTCTGAGGAAGATGTGAAAGGAGGCTTCCTTCTCAACCCTCTTTGTCCCCTTTATACAGACAAAATAGAGTACTTCATGGTTTAGGATGCCCCCTAACAGTCTCATACTTTCTTTGTACTTTTCCAAGTGTTTCCCAAAACTAGTGTGCAATTGGATGGGTTATTCTCGGTCCCTGAAAAATTGTATTTAAAAAAGTATGCCCTGTCTGCCCAGGATCCTGAGTGTACTGACAGAAGCAGCAGCAGGTAGCAGAGAGGTGGACTTGATTATACTTGAAATCTCACTGCAAATAAGCATAAAACCTTTCCAAGTTTTACCCAGTTTTTCAAGGCAAAAAAAAAAAAAAAAAAAAAAAAAAAAAAGAATCCTTGAGGAATAGAGCTCTCCTGACTTGCTTACAGAACGCACAGCATTGCCCTGGCTGGGTGGCTCAGTTGGTTGGAGGGTCATCCTATATATCAAAAGATTGTGGGTTTGATCCCTGCTCAGGGCATGTATGAGAGGCAACTAATCAATATTTCTTTCTCATTGGCCTTTCTCCCTCTCTCTCTCTCTCTCTCCCCCTTCCTGTCTCTCTAAAATCAATATAAACATATCCTCAGGTAAGGATTAAAAAAAGGCGGGGGGCGGGGGGAAGAACACATACCATCTTATCTAATGGCACAGACACCAATCACAGTTTCAAAACCTACTATGTATTAGGCATTCTGCTTTGTACTTTCCACATGCTATGTCATTTTATTATCTTTTAATTCTTAGCTGAGAACACTCTTCAAGAAAAATAGGAATAAAAAAGTAGGATCAAAGAGAAACTTAAGTTTCTCAATTCAAAATGGAGCTACTCAGTGTAAAATCTAACTCCAAAGTTTACTTTTTCTCTTGATTTTGTGAATCTCACATGAAAGGACACCAGATGGCACCTAACAGAGAATTTCTACAAGTTTCGTCTTTGCAAATGATGCAGCCACAGATGACAGACAGCTGCGAGGACATGGCATTTGGAGACAGAAAACTCCAGCTCGGGTCTCATTTTACAGACATTTCCTAGCTGCGGGAATGTGGGCAAACCAGTTAACCTCTCTGGGCTTCGGTTTCCTAACATGTAAAAGAGAGAACTGCCACCACATTCTCTCACTTACAGGGCCACTGTGAAAATCCAATGGGACGCCACAGGGGAAAGTGATTTGGGAATTACAAAATGCTTTCTAAATGACAGTTACTAAGAATACTTGTCATTCGTTTCATTTATGGACTTTTAGGGATTCTTGAAGTCAATGATGCTAAACCAGTAGTGAAAGTGCATGTCTATGTGTAAAATAATACAGCGCAGACCCATAGCTATGAGGTAGCTGGCTTGATAGAGAGTAAAGAGCTTAGATGCAAATTCAGGCAAATAAATAAGGTGTATAGCGTCAGAAAACATGCCATTTGTTCTCTTGGGCCTAGAAGTAGATACAGAACAAGAATATAGAGGCTACTATTTTGGTGAGGAGCCACACTCCCTATGGAGAGCAAAAAGGAAGAGGAATAGTTTGGGAGTATTCTGTTTTGTGAGCAAAGGAAATGGTTGTCCTGTGGCTTTGATGCCTTGTCCTCCTCTCCATGGGCCCCACAGTGCTGTCCTCCTGGAGTGTAGGGACCCAGGGTACTGATGGCCAGGCACACAGCAGAGGACACGCAAAGCTCTCACTTGTGCCAGGTATTTACTAAGGCTTATAGGTTTAACTTAATGTCTTTCTTATTAACCATGTTCCAGTGAAGCAATACACACAGGAATAAAGAAAGGTAAACATTTCATTAACAATTAAAATGACTCTTTTGGTAACTGCTTCTTGCAATAAAACATCCAAAAACCAGCCATCAAGTAAGGAGCTGAAAAGGTAATTTCCATCTTTATAATGTACTTTCAATTTTTGGTAACAGGTTATGATTGCACATTAATTGATGCTAAATTACAGTGAAGCCTGGCTATAAAATTCCCTATTACACTCAGATTAATGCCAAATGGGCCTGCTGTGGTTCATATTATTGTGGAAATGGACTAAATGAATTAATGGATTTCAGCTACAGTTTGCAGGGCAGAATAAATGTTGTCAAAGGTGAAGCGCTGCTGTTTAGTCCAAACCCCAATTATAGCATGATGGCACTCAGCTGTGACAATAATCAGTTGCCTTTTAGTTTGTTTATTATTAAATAAACTGGGTAAGCTTTCTAGCCAAAGTCTGGTGAGCAGGTGCTGAACATAATGCTAGCTTCGGACATGCATATTCATGGAATAGTAGTCTCTGGTTAAAATTTTCATAGGTGTCATATTCAAGAATATAAATGGAGAGTGCCATTCATACATTAGATATGCTTAATATTGGAAATAACCTAAAATCCTATATTCTGTTTTATTCCTCTTTACAATCACTGGTTTGCAAATATTCTCCCATCACTGATAACTGATTGTAACTTCTTAAATTATGCCTTCTTCATCTCCTCGCCAGCTGCGACTGGCAGAGACAGCCCACAGCTGGAGTGTGCAGCAGGAAGAATTTAGAGGAGGGACTTTCTCCATGAAGCTTTTCCCAGGACTCTCAAGCTATGGCCGTGTTATGGGCTGAATTGTGTCCCTTCCAAAAACTCATATGTTGATGTCCTAACCCCCATAACCTCAGAATGTCCTTGTGTTTCGAGACAGGGTCATTGCAGAGATTATTAATTTAAAAGGAGGTTGCTGAATTGGGCCCTAATCCAGTATGATTGGTGTTCTTATAACAAGAGGGGATTAGACAGGAATGACCACAGGGAGACAAGGAGAAGAGGCACCGACAGGCCAAGGAGAGAGGCCTTAGGAGAAACTACCCTGCTGACCCCTTGATCTGGGATTTCAGCCTCCAGAACTGTGAGAAACTGTTGAAGCAGCCCAGTGTGTGGTATTTTGTTACATGGTCTGCGCCAACTAATATGAGGCTGGGGACTTTTGCAAAAGAAAAAGAATCACATAAGAAATCAAACAACACTGCAGGTTTGAAAAAGGGAGCAAAACAACAACACCACCAACAACAACAAAACACTAACCAAACAAAAACCTGGTGTGAAGTAGGAACTGGCTGAAGCACTTCCTTATTTCTGAGGTGTCCAAAGATATCAAACTCAGAAGCTTGAGGGATGGACACCTTCAAAGCAAAATGGCTTGGGAACGATGATTCCCAGGAAGCAGAGGCTGCTATTCCTTAGAGCCCCTGGGTCTCTACCTATACAGACATCTGAACCCTGTCACAAAACGCTCAGGAACACACTGTGCACACACCCACAGTTCTGGTCCTAAGAGTTTAGTTCCGCTGACCAGGAGCTTTGCTCTTCAAATTTTGGAAGTTGGTGTAGGATTCTATATGGTATCATACCTTTCCAAAACTTCCTTTCCCCAACATTTTGTGCAAGATAAAATCCTCGATTTTTAGTTTCATGTGTAGAGATGGTCTTTCTACGTTCAGTTCAGGTTCTGGACGATGGCACATTTTCTCCATCTCATCCAAGGGAGACTCCCAGGAGATTCCCTGGGGCTCTGAAAATGGCAACCAGTGGTTAAAAGGAAACAGGTAACAACAGACAGTCACTCTAGCTACTTGGAGAACACACTTTCTTTCCCACTTCCCCATTCCAGATCCATCTGCAGTAACGCAGACAGGGTTTCCTGCTGTGCACGAGGGGCCCCTCCTCCCTGTGAGCCTCTCATCAGAACACAAACTGGGCCTCTCTATCCGACAGATTGGGGAAAATTTTAAGTTGAAAAACAATCCAATCAGCAAAACTCCATATGCAACACAGATGAACACTTTTAGTACATGTCAAATCAAGGACAAGTAGGGATTTTAAACCAAATTTCAGGAAAAATGGTTCTCCATAGCTTGTGTGGCTCACAGGCACAGTGGCATCAATTTCTAGGACCTACTAGGGGAGGGAAGAGAAAATGGATAGGACACTGTTAAAGATCTGAATTGCATCACTTGTCAAAGTGTTCACGTCAACATGCTGCCTACTTTGGTCCTCTCTGAGTCATGGTCTGCTTCCCAAATCTAATCCAAACCTTTCTTGAAAAAATTTTAAGTTGATTTATTTCTCACCCCATGTCAGAGGAGGTATAGAAAAACATTTTGAGAGTCTTTCCTCCTCCCTTGTATATGATTTTTCTTTTTTCTATTATAAATATTTGACATATCACATTGCATTAATTTAAGATGTACAGTGTGTTGATTTGATACATATTGGGATACGATTGCCATTGTAGCAATGGTACCACTAGCATGTCCCATAATTATTATTTCTTTTTTTGGTGGCTGGAATAATGATATTTATTTTTCTGTCTCTAGATTTCTCTTTCGTATTTTCCCTAAATCCAAGGAAAATAGAAAATAAGTATTTTATAATGTATGCTGAAACTATTCAGGTTTCAGAGTCAAGTGGCCATAGCCTCTCATGACCGACCTTCAAACAGAAGGCTGGATAGACTTGTGTTGTGTCATAAGGGTTAAGGACTTTGGACACTGCTATTCTTGCCCTTTCTCCTCTTACACCACCCAGAACAATCTCAAAGGTGCGGAATATGACGATTCTGTGGTATTCCCACCACTGAGCTTTATGGTGGATTTATTTCTGTAAAGCCATTAAACAGTAACAGGAAGAAACATTTTAAAATTCTAAGGAAAACTTTACAGTTGTTTTTTCCAGACCTATCCCATTTTCTCCCCTACTTCCAAACCTTCCACCCTCTTAAAAAAGGTTTCCTAATGGTGTGTTTTGGTTTCACTTCTAAGAAGTAGGAGCCTAACAGTTGGTGGTTAGATCTGTAATCTTTTTTAATTGAAATTATTGAGACAACAGGGGTTCACAAAACCAGATAGGATTCAAGAGTGCAACTCAACATCATTGTGCACTGCAATGTGCACCTATCGCCCCAAACAATGACTCTTTCCATCCCCATTTTCCACCTTGCCTTTCACCATCTCCACCTACCCCCCATCCCACCTTCCATCTGGCTATCACCACACTGTTGTCTGTGTGTGTCTATGTGTTTTATATACATCCCTTCAGCTTCTTTTATCCAGCCTCCCCTGCCCAACAGCTGTTAGTCTGTTCCATATATCCATGTCTCTGTTTCTATTTTGTTCCTCAGCTTATTGTAGGCCTGTAATCTTTAAATAGAAAAGAATCAGACCAGGTAAATGGAGAAGTTATATACAGAAGACTCAGGTTAAGGTTAATCAAAATAAACTACTGACATTGATTCTATGGGGATCAGGATAGCTACCTCTTTTCCCCGATGCCAGTACATATGGCAGCCTTGCTTCACCTTTTATGGAGCATGGGGGGCCAATTTCAACAGGACCTTCTCTGAAGATCTGTTCAGTATCTCTTAAGCAGCGAGCCTAGATTACAAACAAAGAGTCAGACCACCCACCACTGATGTGACAGCTCAGCCTGTGATGTCCTTAGGGATGAAAAACATTTAAGATTACTAAATGTGTAAGATAACCAAAGCTCTTTCCCTCAGCACTCTTTGGAATTTATATTCCGTGAGAGTCTGCCTATTTGGATTTTATGTACCAGCAGAATCTATTCACTTTCCTCATATTTTTCTGTGGGCTAACTGGTTTCTCTCATGTTATGCATAGCATTCTGTTGCAAATAAGAATGGAAGGTCAAGTCCTAAAGAGGGTTTGTTCTTGGATATGCAAATTAGGCATCCTAGTCAACCGAAAGGCACAAGCTGCCCTGGACTCAGTGCTCTGAGGGCATTCTAGGGATGAGTCTAACATATAAGGGTTCACCCCAGGCTATTAAATAGCCCTAGTCTGTGGGTGTAAAAAGCTGGCAATGAATCTTCAAAAATTTTAAGGAATTTGTTTCTGTCCCTGATCATTCTATGAATTTAAGACCTTATCAGGTCCATACAATACAAATGCATTAAATAAATATCTCAAAGGGAAGGGTATGGGCATGAAGATGCAAGGGGAAGGGCAAGTGCTCAGAAGGAGACTCCATGTCGTCCCACACACCTGCTGCAGATCAAAGAGCAAAGGGTCTGGAGTAATCCTTGTTGAGCTGAAATTGCAGGAACTTGTCACCTACCTGTTGAGTGCTTTCAATCATTGCCAGTGCTTCAGCCATTAGCTTCTGGTTTATGCCACATAGGTTGGCCACCTTTGTCTGGCATCGGTGATGTACGTTCATGCCACATGCTGAAAGGAGGATAGTGACACCATGAGCCAGAGCAACAGAGCCTACTGCCATGGACTTTGCACATGATCCTCTTTAGGTATGTGTATATTGAAGGAACAGTTGGCAAGCCCATGCCATCTTCTCAGCAGAAGGAGACACTGAATACAAATACATTAGGGCAGTGCTTTCATCCACCTTCCCTTCCTGAAACAGACAGTCACAGACCAGGTGCTCCTCGAGTGATGCTGGGAAGTGATCCTCACTAAACATGCAACCAGAGCTGTGTTGATAGGGGAGGAAATCTGCTGTCAGGGTGCCTTTAGACTGTACCACTGCTGAGAGAGAAAGATTGACGTTGGCTCTCACTGGTGGTAATGTGCAATGCTAGAACTGAAGATTGCTCGTGCTCACCCTAGACCAGAGCCCGAGCATCCTCTTCCCCACACAGGCTGCAAAAGACTTCTCTGCCCTCTAGGCTGAAGCCCAGGGTTCCACCTCAGTCTGCAGAACTGAAAGTGAGATGGTGGGGGGTGGTCTGTGTGCTTATGACTTGAGATGGGAAGAGGGAAAGTGGTTGGATACCACATTCCCAGCACATGGGAGGGTTGGGCTAGCTGAGCTAAACCACCTACAGAGGTGTGTAGCTCTGACAGCCATGATCTTGCAGGAGTTTTCTGATTCATTAGTCCTGAAGATCTGCCCTCCACTTACTGTGACCATGGGAGCCTCCTCGGTTGGGGGGTGTGCACGCCTGTGTGTCTGTGTGAAGACAACTATCGTATCATGTTGCTGATTTTAAAAAATTAAAATTGTGCTTGTAAAACATCACCAGTACAATAAAAGGAAGGTTCAAAAAGATTTCCAAATCCTAGCTAAAAGAACTCTGATCTCAACTCCTTCTTGATTCTACAAAGGTATATCAATAGGGGTTGTTAAAATGGAATTAGGCAGGAGAACATATCAAATCATGCAGTTTTAATCTTATTATTAGCCCATTTGTATGCAAAAAAACTTAGCACAGTGATTGGCATCAAATAGGTGTTCACTAATTACAACTTTCATCTTCATTATATGTTATAATGAAATATGTATTGAAATATCTAGATGAAATTTTAGCAGCCTTCACCTTTAGTTTTAATTAGCCCACTCTTCCTCAGGTAGTTTATAACAAAACACAATAAAAGGGATTTTCTGTGTAAATGAGTATACAGCTATCACTTGTCCCAGTATAAATGCATAGATGTAGTCATAAAAATCCACTTGCAGTGCAATGTTTAATAAAGATGCTGTTTGCAAAGGCTGCTACCCTTCTGAGTTCTGCAACCTTAGCACAGGGGGTTGGGGAGTTTTACTTTGTTCCTTAAAGTTGTAGCCAGATGGAAGCTTGTCTCTGACACAGGGTTGTGAAGAAAGGCCCCACTCCTACTATGACAATGTCATGCATCTTTGTTACTAACCTCTTAGTTGATGACTCGGTCTCTGTGAGTGCAAACAGTTTCTTTTGGTGACTATTTTCATGGGAATTATAATGGAGAGAGAATGTAGGCAGGAAAGAATGAAGGGAGGCCCTACTTAGGAGGGTGGCTTTTAAGAAAGCAAGATAAAGAGAGTATGCAGCAAAGACGAGGGAGAAAGAGATGTAGGGAAGGGATTAGGAAGTGACGAAGGTGAGGGCATGAGGAGGAGTGGCAGCAGGGACTTTGGGGTGTTGGCAGCTAGGACAGAGAATGACACACCTGAGGGGAGAAGAGGGAAGGGAGGAAGGGGGAGGGGAGAGGGGAGAGAGAAAAGAGGGAGGGGGCTACTTGAAGTGCAGGAGGTGGGGCAGTGGAGTCAGGAATGGAATGGAGGAGAAAGAACACTGGAAAAGGACAGAACAAAGCAGGCATGTGAGCCGTGAAATAATGCCAAGAATCCTCGTGGAAGTTCTAAGCTCAGCGTAATCACACTGCTGGGACCGCCTTGGCCTGAGTGGGTGGGGCGTCCAGGCTCTCACAAGAGCAGGAGGCCATCAGATGGGGCTTTGAATATCCATGTCTGGTTTGTAGAATTAGAATATCTGAAGTTACTTCTTGCCTGTGAACTTGTAAAGCTAATTCTGATCAATGCCAGGCCCTCCCATGCATCTCAGATAGGTGTGAAGAAGAAAGTGTACAGCAGTACTTGTGGGCTACGGAGGACTGTTCAGGTGAATTCTGACTACACGTGGGTCTTGTCTTCAGTAATGATTACAAACCTGCACCCCACTGCCTCAGTTAAGAGGTCATTCCAGGCTCCCCAGACACGTGAGCACCATTGGGATGAGCAGGGGGGATGATGCCGATGGTGATCTTTCACCTAAAGTCAGCACTGCTGTCACTTAAAAGACGAGATGTGCATTAGCATAAAATAAAATAGGGCTGCCAAGAAAAGTGGCTTCTATATTTAATAAGTCAAAATAGAAAGTGTCTGCTGCAGCAGGAACCCTCCTTTGTGAAGACATCTGGGCCCCGTCCCCACCTGCTCCCCCAGTCAAAAGGCAGAAGTGCTTCGTCATTGCTACTGGAATGTTTTCCTTCCTACCCTCTCAACTTGGTGTAATAGCATCTCAGTTTCTAAAGGTTACTATTGCCTTGGCAACTTGGCGTTTTCTCAGGGTCAGTCTGAAAAACTTGACCAGTGAAGGCTGCCGGCTCTGGCTCTGGCGGCCTTTGAGGAAACATCAGAGTCAGAGCTGGACTTGGCTTCTCCCTGGGGATTTTGAGTTTGCAGCACACTTTGGTGATAGACTCTGTCCAGCTTAAGTCACGGAACTCCTCTGTGTGGGACCTGCCATCAGCCGAGCAGATGCACCAGGCTTGCTCCTTGATGGGGCCACAGCAAGTTTCTCGCTTGCTGATACAAAGGAGGGGGCAGGGGCACAGCTGACGCTGGCAGAGTGGGGGGCCAGGCCCAGGGAGACAGCAGGTCAGGTCGAAGGAAGTGGTCAGTCAGGGGAAAAATGCTGCCTTCGTTTCTCCCCAGGACCAGGCACAACAACAGAAGGCAACGGGGCCAGGAGCCTTGACATGTAACCTGAGTGACTGTACTTATCTGGGTTCAAGATTAGGGTGTTTGTGTGTGGTATGTGTGTGTGTGTGTAAGAAAGAACAGCAGTGGCTTATTGTTTCAGGCATTTCTCAGTCCCCATCCGGGGCTCCTCCAAGCTGCTGGGAGAGGGCAGCCCTCCACACCCTGCCGCCCCCCCCCCCCCCAAGCTCTCTGTTAAAGCTGTGAATCTGCCCCCTGCAGGTGTTCTGTCAGGGTCCACACTCACTTCCCGATACTCACCGTCACACTTCAGCCCTTGCCTGGCCAGGCCCCACAGCAGGGTGCCACAGTGCTCACAGAAGGTGGGGCTTTTGTAATTGTAGACTTTAAATCTATGCGGCATGTCAATCTTGAACCTCTCCTTGTGGAACTGAAAGAAGAGACTGCGTGATGTCCCCAGCTTTATATGTCTTAACAGATACTTGAGCACAATGAGCAGAATAATAACAACATTGGAACAGTATGCATTTTAAACCATGATTTTTACTAGTCAAACTTCATAGTCACGTCCAAGGAACTCAGGCAGCCATTAGCTCTTTTGGGGTAAGGGGCCAGAGCATGACATGCACATATCAAGTAGCCCGCTGAGGTCTGAGGCATTCCCACCGTGGGGCTAACATTTCAGGAAGAGGGGACGAGGATTATTTATTTAAATGGGAGTCAAGTAAACCTTGCACTTCGCTTCCTATTTTAATATAAATATTTTCTTTTTCAACCCAGAGCTAGCGCTTTAACCTTTGGAAGGTGTTACATAACGACTCCTCTAGAGGACACAAGGCCACAGGGAAAGCGTATTAGAGCCTAAACTGTGAAGCACTTCACACCTGTTATACACGAACTGGGGAGGCCGGGCGTGGATGGAGGTCCTGCCAGGTGCTGTGGACACATATGGCACGTGTACTCTCTTTACACATGGAATATTTCATGTAATCATCAAAATATCCCATTTGAAATAGCTTCTATTAGTATTCTCATTTGACAGATGAGGTATTTAAACACAGAGAGGGCAAGACACTTGTGTACATCACACAGCCAGTGAGTTGCAATACCTGTAGCTTGGCTGTCAGAATCAGAGCCTGTCCTCTTTCACTATTACTCTTCTCTCCCTCAAAATGAATGTATGATTTGGGGGATGGGGAGAGGGAAGACGAGAGAGGGATGCTGGTGGTAGATATTTGTATGGCAGATTTTCTTTCTTTCTTTCTTTCTTTCTTTCTTTCTTTCTTTCTTTCTTTCTTTCTTTCTTTTTTTTTTTTTTACAATTTTCCAGAGTTTATTTTCTCTCCTTTAGTCAGACTTATCTCATGAGCAACAACAAAAAAATCAGGCAGTTTGAATCCTGACAAGAACACCAGCATCCTTATACAGTATGAAAAGTTTTATGTACTTAAGACTTACAATCTCTGCCTAAGTTTTTAATTAAACAATTCATTTGGGAACATACATAGTAATGAAGCCTTATTCATTAAAGTGATGTAGCTAAAGTGCCCGCTGTGGCTCTGGTCAGCATTGGGTCTTTCCCACGGCTATTTAGACATGCTTAAAAGTTGCCCAGCACTTATACTAGCCATTTTCAACCAAGAAAACATAACCTTCAAACTCATTTTGTATATTTGTTTCCATGCGAATATGAACAATTAATGTCCAAATCCAGGCTAGAAGGCTCCCACTTTAAATCATAATCTGCCCAAACATCTGGGAAAAACCAAAGAGCTGTACTTTCCAACATGATAGTCACTTAACCCCAAGAGTCAAATGAATTATGTGCAAGGTGGTGAGAAGGTGTGCTGCAAGTGTAAAATGCACACTCAATTTGAACACTTTCTATGAAAAAAATATATCACATTAATTTTCTATAATGATTACATATTAAAATGATAATGGACCAATTGGGTTAAATGAAATATAATGCTAAGAGTAATCTTGCCTGTTGCTTTTTACTTTATTTAATGCAGCTACTTGGAAATTTAAAATTATACTGTGGCCCTCAAATATACTGTGGTCCTATTTCAATTAGACATTAGCCTTTGGGGTTAACAGTCATGCTTACAATGTGTGATTCTCCACAGAAGCTGAGGCATCAAGTAAAGGGAGCAGGAGGGTGGGTTGGGAGGTGGCAGTTGGATTTAAGCAAACAACAGCATTGGTCTGGGAGACTGAGATCTGAATTTTAGCCCCAATTTTGCTACTTACAGGTGGTTGAGCATAGACAAACTACTTTAACCTCTTTGAACCTTAGCAGAGTGACTTTAATAAAATATTATCCTTTTCTGGCTCTAAATTTTAAAAGAAATTCTACTCTGGGAAAATTCAGTAAATTTGCTTTCTCTGTACCCATCCCTTTGCTGCATAAAATCACATACCTGTGCAGGTTGACACCCTCAAATTCAAAGGGACTTCCAACCGTGCTTGGCAATCCTACTGCTTCTTCCTACTCCCTTCCTTTCCCATTTCTAAGGACAATCATTTCCAGATCCTTCCCCTGAAAGCAAGTCAGTGTCTTTTCTTCCTTCTCGCAATCCTCAGACTCCACTGAGGATGTACGTTGTCTAAGAGAAACTTTCTTATCTATCCATGCCCAAATGTATAAACCTACTTTAATCTAGAGCCATCTCTTCCCTTCCTGATACAATTGATGAAATGTTCATCTGTCCATCAGAGACCCATCTCCACATCCTTAGAACATGTGGATCTTTTCCCCTCTTTCCAAGACTGACTGCTCTGGTCATTCCTCTCTCCAGCTTCATCCACCTGTCATTGCTCCCTAGCTATGGGACTATTTCCACCCCTTGTGTCTTACCTCCTTCCAGCTACTGTTTGACCTCAATGATCTCCTTCACATTTAATCTTCACCATAATATTAATACATAAGTTGTTTCCATGTTATCATCTTCCAGTGCTGGCCAATGAGGGCACCACCTTTATAAATCCTCTGAAATTTCTCTGATCAAGGCCTCCAAAAATCTCCATGTGACCATCATTGTTTTCAGCATCTCAGCTGCACTGAACTAAGCCCTGCCTTTTCACACACTCTTAGTATATGAAGAGCCCTGTCTAAATAAGTTCCTTCTCTTCTACCTAACATCTAATTTTAAATTATTTTGGGATCAGTATTTTGACCCTGTACTCCTTTCTCCCTATACTCACTAGGAAATCTCTCTGGCACCTCTAAATTCTACCCCAATGATAGTTACTCTCAAATATATAGATTTAGTCCATTGGCCCTTTGCATTCCAAGCTCATATAAAATTGCCTATTTGATACTTCCACTTGGATGTCCTTAGGCACCTCAGACTGGCCTTGTCCAAAACTGAAATATTAATTTCTCTCTCCAGATCTCCCCTTCCAGTCTTACTTACATCCTTAAGGTTCTGCTATCTACCCCACGGCTCAAGACAGAAACTCAGCCATCACTCAGCTCTCTTTCAATCTCCACATCTTGTCCACTGGAAAACAGTCACTGGGAATATTGAAATCACCTTAAAATATCTGCTTACTTTGCTCCATCTCTACTATCACCACACTTCTGCCCTGGTGGGACTCCGTCCTCTGATTTTTACTTCCACATCACAACCCACCATTTTCCCTACCAGCAGTCACAAAGTGGACTTTACATTGCAAGTCAAATAAAATCCAACCTCTTTTCCAGGATCTAAAGACCCACTCTCTAGGTTCTGCCAAGTTCCCCAGCTTCATGTTTCCATTCTTGCCCTTGCTGTTGCAGCCACATGCTCTCATTTCAGTTCCTAGAACATGCTGATTCTTTCCTCCCATGGAGCCTGTCAGTCTGTCTAGGGGCTCCTTCCTCCTGCTCTCCATGCAGCTGGCTCCTTTCACCCTTCAGCTCTTAGCTTAAGTGCCCCCTCCCTCGGGAGAGTCCCTGACCTTCAGTCTAAGTGAGCCACTCTGTTTTTCTCCATCATCACACCTTGTTGGCTATTTTTATAGTATCTAATTAATATAAATGGAAACTATACATAGTCATTTGTTAATGTCTGTTTCTTTAGCTTTATGGTCAAGTTCAGAAAGGCAGGGCCACATCTGTTTTGTACTCTGCTATGTACAGAGTACATACATGTATTATACACCCAATAAATAATACTTGTTGAATGAGAGAGGGGAGGGTGGGAGAAGGAAGGCTGCCTGACTTTCTAACTCAGCTTCCCTTCTGCATGAAGTAAAATCTAACTTGTCCTCAAATTATATACCTCAAAGTCCATTCTGAAAGAAATATTTACCCTTAATATGAGAATTATACATGTATCATCATCTTTTTCTAACCTTGTAAATGATTATATCTATATTTTATTATCATTGCCTCTACTCTTTAACTGACACTTCTTGCTATAGATACCACAGGAGTCATTCTCATATAATTGATCAAATTATGCTTTCTGGTCACTTTCTATTATGTTTCTCTAGAAGAGGCACAGCCACTAAAATTCTTATTGTGCTTTTTAAAATTCACACCCTAGTCATGGATCTCAGTAACAATTATTGAGGAGGAAAGGGGTTTAGGGAGATCACCAATAAGCTTAAGGATTCAAGTTCAGGCATTATTAAAAAGAATTAGTGGGCTGTAAAATCTAACATTAGGATACAATCATCATATTTTAGACAAAGAGCAGAATCTAAATACTTACCATGGTTTCTCTGCTATTGACAGCTGATCCTGTGCACTTGGCTATGACTTTATCGATACACTTCTTGTGAATTGCTGCATTACATTCTGAAAAGAAATGATTGCAGCTTAAGATTTTCAGAAGTTAAGGAACCAGTACAAAGGAATGATAGTAATACAACAGAAATCTTTCTTACTTACGTCGACACTGATAGCCCTGTTTGTTCAGACCCCTGCAATAAAGCATAGGTTTGATTTATATGGATATTCAAACCAACAGCAGCACCACAAACACCTGAAACATGATGAGATCTCATGGTTTCCTACTATCACAGAACATTTTCTCATTAGCAGCCCTGGTGTATCATTTGCCAAGAGTGTTAATATGTGTTGTTGTTGTTTTTTTTTTTTTTTTTTTTTTTCCCACTGCTTTGTTAAGTGTCTGATGATAAAATAAATGAACTATCATTAATTGCCCTCTCATTGGTGTATTTTCGAAGTAAACACATAGAGGTTAAAATGCCTGATTGAAAATGCATCACTACCTCCTAGTAGCAAATTTCCATGTTCTGCACTTAAAAATTCATTGTCTCACTAAGTTCAATATAGATCAGCAAAGACATCTGAACATTTCATTTCCTCTTTCTGAGTATCATACCTGAGTAATGTTCACTACGAGAAAGGGAGGAGGAACTTCAGGTCATCAGATTAAAACAGGTTGATAAAAATCCACCAAAAGTTTCTTTGCCCTTGGATACCCTGGTTAAGCTGGGGTTGTGCATTAATGGATTCTGCAGTCATTCAAAGGGAAGAACACCCCATTAAGAAGAAAGCAGCCTGAGACTGGAGATAGGAGTTGTTTCAAGTCTCCACTCTATCATAGCCTTTGCTATGTGGCTACTGAGGATTGAACCAATCTCTGTTCAAGGGCTGTTAAAACACCCAAGAGCACTGTAAACATCTAAACTCATTAGCTCCAATGGGAAAGCTGTTGTCTGTTTGTAGACATTAGTGCCAGCACAGTTAAGCTGTTGAGATGGTGGGAGTTTCAGCTGTAAAACTGTTCTTACAATAAGGATATCTACCTCCTCTGTCCATTCCCTTTTACCCCAGCAGCCTTCCATTTAATCAGAATCCAAAATCCTTGGAACTACAAGAGCCACGTTATAAAATCTTCCATAGAATCACACACTTTAAGTCTTCTCAATCCAGGTGAGGTCACTGAAAACTCTCATGTAGTATTTATTTTGGCATGTTCCCCTGAGGTGGAGCATGCTGGGCCTGGTGGGTTGATAGGATGCAACAAAATGCATAACCTAAAGCTTGGAGTGAAATGCCAAGTTACCATACCAGACAAACTCATGGCAGACAGAGCAGAATGTGGGTTGTGGAAAAAAGGTGGCAGTGAACTCATGGCACTTGACATGATGGACTTTGGCCTGTTTGATGGCTCCTCGACGGTGATGCAAAGCAAAGAAGCCTTCAGTCTCAAATTCACTCATGTCCTTTGCATCTGCAGAAGAGGATAGGGGACAAAATGAAGTTCTGTGATATGGTTGTCACAGCTGGATGGGGAAGGTGAGGAGATAGGGAAGGGACAGAGATGAACAAGGAATTAGACAAATGTTGAGACCAGTAAAATCCCAAGTACTTATTAAGGCTAGTGCAGGCTAAGCCTTTTTCTTTAATTCTTTAATACATATTTCTTTCTTTTTTTTTCCCAAAGATTTTATTTATTTATTTTTAGAGAGGGAAGGGAGGTAGGGAGGGAGAGAGAGAGAAACATCAATGTGTGGTTGCTGGGGGTTATGGCCTGCAACCCAGGAATGTACCCTGGCTGGGAATCGAACCTGGGACACTTTGGTTCCCGGCCCGCGCTCAATCCACTGAGCTACGCCAGCCAGGACATATTTCTCATAGGATTGAAACAGGTTGAATTATTGGTTCAATCCTTCACTGTTCTTTGACTGTGCTGAGTTACTGTCTTTCAATTTTTTAAAACCACAGGTCAGAACTTGCAATGTATTTATCAACCTATCCTGTTCACTGTCAATGATGAGTCAGCCAGAGAAGTCAGGAAGTGGTAAACACTTTTCTGCCTGTAATTCTAGAGAATAATGTGGTTATTGACAGCAACTTGTAAATGGTATTTTTTTTTTTTTAGGTCCCAAGATGCTTTACATCTGGTTATGTAGTATAGTAGACTGGAGGGGACTAGACAGACTTCTGTGTGAGGGCAAAGGAACTTGGGGAATTATTTTTGTTCTGATTCCTGATGTCCACAGTAATCAAACATACCAGCTACAGACTAGACTGTTCAATGTGGAAAGGGTCAGAAACTAACAGATCACTACAGTTTTTTAAACCTCTAGGTAATCCTGGATGTTACCTAGCCATCTATATCAAATCATCACATTCAAAATTCTTCAGTTTACCCTGGGCTTTGGGTATTGGTGAGAGTACTTTATGTGGTCACTGTCCACAGTGCCCTATGCCCTGATGACATCTTCCCAAAAGGCTGGTAGAATTTTGAGAATATCAGTAATTCCCTGGCTAAAGCCCAGGCCCAAAGAAAACACAACAGCAAGGCAGTCATGGTTAAACAGCTTGATAAAAACTACAATATGCAAGAGAGAATAATACAGTAAACAAGAAAGATATAACAAAAATAATCATTATCACTAAAATAAAGACAATGAATTGAATGATTATAACTTCTAGAATTATAAATAGCTCGAAGATTCTTGGATTACATATTCTATCACTTTTATAACTATAAAAATTGATGTTTATCTAGAGTAAGGGGCTCATATTTCACAAATATGAAGAGTTGACAATATTTAAGTGAATTACTTCTATTCTGGCTAAGCAGCAGCAGAGATTCGACAGCACACTTGGGGTAAATGTCCCTGCTCAGGTACTTTATTTTCCATATCTCTAGTAGTGGCCAGGCCAGAAACACAAGGAGTAGACAACAGTGGGGCTGTGTAGATGGAAACTTCCCCAGGAATCCAGCCAAGTCCCAGGAGATATTTTAGGTTTCAGGATTTCTCTACAGTGGTCCATAGGTTGGTTTTATAGCAACTCCAGACTTCCAGATAAAGAGCATCCCCAATAGCCATGTAAAGAGTTCCACAGATGGGGGTATGATACTGCCTAGTACTTTAAGGTTAGGCAATTAAGGCCTTTTCATTTGGAACTGGGCTGGAAATACATTAGGCTTGGTGAATAGGGGGTTAAATTCAGGATCACTGAGGCAACTGCCTTTTTCCATGAGTCTGGTGTAAGTGTGGAGATCTATTTACAACTTATGACTGGTATAGTAGGACATTTGTCATTAAGATCTGACTCACTTCTATTTTGGTCCAGATGAATTGATATGAAATAATATAAAGTTACTTTTAAATTCATGACATGACTTATTTTGGGAACCTTCACTGTATTACTATAAAAATTATATGTATATAGATATATTCTGTGCATCAGACTATAATACTATAAATTTTTAAAAAAGTCAGAAAGTGCTAGAAATGAATTTATTCCCTTGTTCCTTCTTGTGATGTCATTTATTCTCTATTTCAGTCATTACAAGAGAGTAAATTTATAAAAACTCAGAATTTCTTGAATGCTTCTAGTATTTATTATGTTTATTTTTGAAGCAATTTGCTCTTCCATTTATTTATTGGCTTGGAGAAGCTCATTGATTTTTATATCTCTGGTTATTTGTTTTATATTATTTACTTTAATCTATCACTTATTTGTAGTCAGTCCAACCACAAATGTTTCCCAGGCAGCTCTGAGAAAATTGCTATGTTGAATGTCCTAAAGAAATATAAAATATTATTCATAACCTTTAAAAGTGGCTAGCAGTCAAGTCTGGGAGGCTGGCACTCACACAAAGAACGGTATATATGATGGTGTGAAATAGACATGGAGATATGTACATCCATATTTTTTAGGGGGTAGGAAAAGGAATTACAAAAAAGACCACAAAGAGACACCTAAAAAATTAAGAGGAAAACTTGAATAATATCACATTGGCTAGCTAGGAGAGAATGGTTTCTTCAGCATTGAGTTATATAGACATGTCAGGGGAATGAAGGCTAAGAAACAGGAATTTATTTTGAGGATTCATACTCTTGGAGAAAGCCATTTAGCAGATCGGTTGAAATACAAGCTGGTCTCTTAGGGTTCAAGAATTGATGAAGTAGTGAAGAAACAGGAACTAATAATCATAAACTACTTTTTCAAGAAATGTGTCAGGGAAGGAAAGGAAAGAAAAACTCATGGAAGTAAAAAGGTGAAAAAAAAAGCTCTTTTTGAAAATAGAAGATGGTTTATGTCTTTTCAATGAGTTAGAAATCAAAGAGAGAAGGGAAAGTTGAAGATGCTAGAAAGGAAGCATGACTGATGTTACAGAGCTGCTAAGAATCAGATGCAGGAGACCAAGAATGGGAAGGCCTTTCTCTGAGGCAGAAAAGCAGGAAGAGAATGCAGGAAGAAGCAACTGTATTCTAAGTGCAGAGATAAGACAGAAGATGAAGTCTCTTCCAATCATATGGTGAGGGGTTGACCAACCTCCAAGAGTGAGAAGAATAAGATGCCCTCAGAAACCAAGGAGTATGGGAATGTGTGGAATAGCCATTATATGGGAATCAAGAGAAAATAAAAGGAACTTTTAAATGCCAGGGTGAGTCCAACTGAACTGTTCAACAAACATACATTAAGTGCCTCCTATGTACCTGGCATGCAACCGGGTACTGGAGTTAGAAATAAGTAAGATTAGTTCAAACATTGCTTTCCTGCAAGGAATTTAGGGTCCAGAAGGAAAGTAGTAAATTTCAGAACAGAAATATTCACAGTATGCTATGGACCATGAAGGTGAGGAAACAACATCCGCTAAGGCAGGTAGAGTAGGTGGAAGTGACAAAGACAGGAAAATTGGGACAGGGAAGGTACTAGCAGAAATGACTTCTGAGCTGAGTTCTGAGGGATAAATAACTCCTATTAACATGTGGGAGAGGTATTGTGGGAAAAGCAAAAAGTGTCCTCTCTAGATGGAAAGGAATGAACAAGGGGACAGAGATTAGGTATCTTGGGATGCGCATACTGCCAGTGTGCAGTAGGAAGCAGAAAACATCAGTGGTCACATTCAGAAGATGTGGAAGTATCATATCAGTTTGAACATTTTTCCTGTAGGTAATTTACAATAATGAAAGGCAGTAGGCAGGGACAGAGGCACAGAGGAACAGAGGCATGGCATGTTCAGAATGGACTTTTACATGATTTATTCTGGCAACCATGTAGAATGAGTGGGATTTGGCAAGAAATAATGATGATGTAAGCAGGGGATATAATCGAAAAATAATAAATAGACAACATGGACAGAAACTGTTAATGGATTAATCTTGGGGGTTAAAGGATGAAGAGGCTATATAAATTACTTCCAGGTTTCATGGTAGATAAAGCAGTAATTAACCAAGATAATGAGGGTAAAATAAATAGGTAACTGATAAAAATGGTGCAAAGGCACACAGCAGGAGAGGGGGAATGCACAGTTTGGTGATCAGGCCATCTTTGGAAGAAGAGGGTGCTCATAAGAGCAGAGTACTTAGTGGCAAGGGCTTATGGAGGACTTCAGGCTAGGCTAGGAGTTAATGTTACAAGTGGCTAACAAATGAGTATGAAAAAGAAATGAGATTGGGATAGTAGGAGAGAGGACAGAATTGACAAGAGAGGATGGCGTTCATCTTGGAGGATGAACTCCAAGAGAAAAAGGTCTGACTCAGTCCTTGCTGGGGTGGAGAATTCCATGTGAAGACTTGTGGGGTGACTGTAGCTCATTAAATGGATAAAGAAAAGTGTAGGGAGGTGTAAAAATATGAAGTGGGCATATCAGATGGTGATGGTGAACACTGAAGCTACCAAGAGTGATGATAGGAGAGCAGAGCAGAGGAAGAAGAGAAAAAGTGATTCCAGCACTTTTTAAAATAATAGGAATTTTAAAAGATAAAGAATAGACTGAGCTGTATGTGGGGAGCAATGAGCCATTTAATTGTCTACAGAGTAGAAAAGAATTGAGGCTTCCATTAAAAAGGGTTGCAGGAGACATGATGTCATCTTAATTGTTATCCAAGATTAAATTCTTTACCCCCTTTCATTTGTCTGCTCTTCCCATATCCCCCACTTCTACCACTCCTATGATTATTTTCCTAGTCTGTTTTAAGAGATGTCACCAATAGTTTTTTCCTTCATTCAACTTGCATTTTTAAAGACTTATAAAATCACCTTAACTATTTATAATGGGCATACCCTTCCATCTACACTGCCAAGAACTCTTATTTTCTTTTGTTTCATTTCTATAACCACATGCCTAGACCAGCATCTCACCACCTCTCCATGGCAAAAATGACATTTTATAGCCTCTTTCTATATCCAGTCTATTTTCTTTCCCAAAGTCATCATACATTCTGTCACAAGCAATTGCCTCAAAACACTGCTTTCATCATATCATGTCCTGCTCAAGAATGCGACTGTGACTCTTCATTGGTGACTTATCAAAGTGTATATACTCCTCTTGCCTGGCTTCCAAGCCCACTAAGATCTGTCTTTGATTCTTCATCCTGATTTTAGCAGGGGCCCACTGGTCTACCTACACCAATGTCCTCATAGTCCTTTGTCCATTTATATTTTTGCTCAAGCCTACGTTTTATTTTCCTCCCAGAGGATATTGTTCTTCTTTGCAAATTCAGTTCAGCCTATCCTTCTGAATTTTCTGGAATGAAGGTAACACATTGTTTAATTAGTATTTATATGGTTTAGGATTTAATTCTCGAACTGTTTAATCCGCACCACCTCTCTAATTTGGGTTTCAGATCCCTGAGTAAAAACTCATGTTTGAGTTTTCTGAATCCTTCAGAAAACATAAACATTCTTAAAATTGAGATCCTATACTTCTCACCATCAATAAGGAATTTTATACTTCAGTTATTTCATAATATTGCTTGTTAAAAATTAAGGTTTTTGATATATAAAAATTTAGAGATGGAGTTTCAATTTGCGGCTAGTATAAAAATTTTAAATACTACAAAGTTTTATTCTTTTTTAAAAATATACTTTATTAATTATGCTATTCCAGTTGTCCCATTTTCCCCCTTTCACTCCCCTCTACCCTGCACACCCCCTCCCACCCACATTCCCCCCCTTTAGTTCATACATACAAATTCTTTGGCTTCTACATTTCCCATACTATTCTTACCCTCCCCCTGTCTATTTTCTACCTACCATCTATGCTACTTATTCTCTGTACTTCCCTCCTCCCCCTCCCAATCCCCTGTTAATACCCTCCATGTGATCTCCATTTCTGTGGTTCTGTTCCTGTTCTAGTTGTTTTGCTTAGGTTGTTTTTGTTTTTGTTTTAGGTGTGTTTGTTAATAATTGTGAGTTTAATGTCATTTTACTGTACATGTTTTTTAACTTTTTTCTTAGATAAGTCCTTTAACATTTCATATAATAGGGGCTTGGTGATGATGAACTCCTTTAACTTGACCTTCTCTGGGAAGCATTTTATCTGCCTTTCCATTCTAAATGAAAGCTTTGCTGGATAGAGCAATCTTGGATGTAGGTCCTTGCCTTCCATGAGTTGGAATACTTCTTTCCAGCTCCTTCTTGCATGTAAGGTCTCTTTTGAGAAATCAGTTGATAGTCTTATGGGAACTCCTTTGTAGGTAACTGTCTCCTTTTTCTTGCTGCTTCTAGGATTCTCCCCTTAGTTTTAATCTTGGCTAATGTAATTATGATGTGCCTTGGTGTGTTCCTCCTTGGGTCCAACTTCTTTGGGACTCTCTGAGTTTCCTGGACTTCCTGGAAGTCTATGTCCTTTGCCAGATTGGGGAAGTTCTCCTTCATTATTTGTTCAAATAACTTTTCTACTTGTTGCTCTTCCTCTTCTCCTTCTGGTACCCCTATAATTCAGATGTTGGAATGTTTAAAGATGTCCTGGCAGTTCTTAAGCCTCTCATTTTTTTGAATTCTTGTTTCTTTGTTCTTTTCTAATTGGATGTTTCTTTCTTCCTTCTGGTCCACTCCACTGATTTGAGTCCCAGTTTCCTTCCCATCACTATTGGTTCCCTGTGCATTTTCCTTTATTTCACTTAGTGTACCCTTCATTTTTTCATCTAATTTGTGGCCAAATTCAACCAATTCTGTGAACATCCTGATTACCAGTGTTTTGAACTATGCATCTCATAGGTTGGCTACCTCTTTGTTGATTAGTTGTATTTTTTCTTAGTTGTATTTGATCTGTTCTTTCATTTGGGCCATTTTTTTTGTCTTAATGTACCTGTGACGTAGTGAGGGGTGGAGCCTTAGGTGTTCACCAGGGCTGGACAACCCATGTTGCTGGGTTGTGACACTGTATGTGGGTCTGAGAAGGAACAATAGTGCTTGCTCTGCTCTCTGCCTGATTTCAGTCACTCCCCCCACTTCCCACAAGCAAATTGAGCCCTTCTGGTGCTGCTTCCCATGTGGATGAATTTGTATACATTCTAGGACCCTGTGGGTCTCTCCAATGAACTCTCCTGTGAGGCTGGGAGTCTCTCCTGCTGCCTCAACCCCACAAATGTTTCAGCCAGTGTTTTGAGGCTTTATTTCCTTGCTGGGGCCTTGGGTTACACGGTCCATCCTGCTCCTCAGTTTCATCTGGTTTATCTGTGTGCGAATGTGGGACTGCCTGATCCACTAGCTGCCACCTTGCCAGCCAGCTGCAGCCTTGTGTGCCCCATTCCACAATCTGTTGCCTTGTTGAGTCCTCCAGCCACCACCTTGCTGTGAGTCCTCTCTGTCCCGGCTGCCCGACTCCGCCCCTCCTACCAGTCTGGATGAATGTGTCTTCTTTAACTCCTTGGTTGTCAGACTTCCATACAGTTTGATTTTCTGTCAGTTCTGGTTGTTTTTTGTTTTTAAATTATTATTGTCCTTTTTTTGGTTGTGCAAGGAGGCACAGCGTATCTACCTATGCCTCCATCTTGGCTGGAAGTCCCAAAGTTTTATTCTTAAAAAATACTTCCTGGGTTTGTGTAATTATTGTTTGTGAAATATTATTGCTTTTGATCAACCTGAATTTGCTTTTTCATTCTAAGAAAAAATTTGAGTTCCACAGTAATAGAATAAATATCCATGGAGTTATTTTTCAAAAGCAGTGTTCTTTAAGCCATTTACCAAAAATACTTGCATTCTGATGGAGGCCTTTCTTCAATTTACATTGGGCCATGTTTTAAACTAATGGGAGAGGTATACCTCATTTTACCAAAGGATTTAAACAGTACTGGTAATATCATTTAGTCCAGGACTTTCACTTTTTATGCAAGCCAAGTTATTTAGCTGCCTACCATCACCCATTTTGCTGACTCAAAAATAGTACAATCACTTTTGCTATATATCTAGAGCCTCCAGACATAAAAGAAGAAAAGTTTAGATCTCTTTAGAACTTTTTTTTTTAAAGAAAGCTTACTATGGAAAACTCCAAATATATACAAAGTTGAGCAAACCAATTTCCCAGTAGTTATCATCCAGATTCAACAATTTCCAGTCCATGGCTGCTTTTCTAACTCACCCCATTTCCTGCTCGCCCCTACACCAATGGATTATTTGAAACAAATCCCTAGTACTATTTTATCTATAATCATTTCAGCATGTATCTTAAAGATAAGGACCCTTTAAAAATATAACCACAAATATCATCACACTTAAAAAATTAATGTCTCAATATCATCAAATATATGGTGAGTGTTCAATTTTACATGAGTATCTTTTTTAGTTTTTTAAACATATGATCTTTATTATATATATTTTACATTACCATTTAGTCCCCTAATGACCTGCTTCCCTCAGCCACCCTCATACTGCTGTCCATGTACATGAGTCCTTTTTCCTTTTTGCTCAGTTCCTCCACCCTCTAACCTCCCCGCTACCACTAGTTGTCATCTGTTCTCTATCTATGAGTCTCTCTCTGTTTTGCTTGTTAGTTCGGTTTGTTCATTAGATTCCACATGTGACTGAAATCATATGGCATTTGTCTTTCTCTAACTGGCTTATTCACTTAGCATAATGTTCTCCAGGTTTTTATTTTCCAAGGTATTGTTTGAATCTGGGCTCAAAGGAATTGTACATATAAAGCAAAACCCCAGCACCATAAACTAAACTAAACTATAAACTGTAAACTAAAACCTGTTTCTTGGTAGTAAACAAATTTAGAAAATAATTAAATCAGCTTATTATCAGTCAGCTTACATAGCCATTCTGAGGTTTAGGATTTTATAAGTAGTGGCATTTGATTTGTTTAAATAGCACTTTGACCAGAATATAAATGCAACAGAAGGAACTGACAGGCTGTCACAGGCCCCAAGCAACACTCAGCTGTAACTTCCGTGACCAATGTCTGTGTTACATGGAACTGAAACTCTTAGCAATGCATTTTCCTTCCTTGTTCCTGAAAAGATCTGAGGACTGACTTGAAGCCATTAATATTTTACCACTAGGGTTATGGAAAATATCTATTGGTTTCTTATATTTATTTTGTATTCTACTGATAATTTGATAGCTTGTTATATCACATCATTTATACACAGACAGTGTGTATATACATTGCAACACTTAAACAGAGCCTTTTAAATTTATATTACATTTCCAAACTAAAATAAAGACTGACTATAAAAGCACTGAGCATGTGAGTCCGCACAATTAAAAAATACTGCTATAAATGGTTTATATTTTTATGATTCTCTAACTCAGATAGTGTATTGTCAACTACTCTTTGAGCACCACTGGAAATTTTAAGAACATTCCTTGGGCTTCCATTATCTCTTGATTCTTTTCTATTCTTTGCAAAAGACCAATAAATTCAACAAGAGGAGAAGGGACATGCCCTCCTCAACCCCCAAAAGGAAGAAGAAATGTCACTTGCCACTCATTTCCAGGAAGTATCTTGCATTCATTAGCATTCGGCCTTGAGGTTTCAGCTCTAACTGGTTGAGAGAAGGAAAGGAATACCAATTAGAATGTGAAACAAGTGCTGAGGTTAATGACTTCATAACTGGTGAGTTTGGTGATGGCAGATTCCCAAAGTAGAATCCAAGCATTGCTGCCTCTCATTTTATAATTACATGTTATCATAATAGCTCAGCATCTGTGTGTATAGCCTTTCTTTTATTAAGACACCTCAGCAACTCATTAATGAAGTTTACCTGGAGAGGAAAACTTCCATAAGCAAGAAGAAACAAAATTCCCAAACAGATTCTATTTGACTTTCTTGCCAGCATTGCTGATTATCTGGAGAGCTGTAAAGGGGCAGAGTCAGACCTTGTATATGACAATGGAGACACAAACACTGGGACTTGCTCACATGGGCAACAAGTAGGCCTTTGGAAGGAAAGACAAATCCTTTACCGAAGGTGCCTTCACATGCGTGACTAGGCTAATCAGGGTACTAATTGGGAATGGCCTTTTTCTTCCACAGGAGAGATTTTTTTTTTTCCCTTGGGAAAGTGCTGGATGATCTAAGGGAAATTTTAATTCAATTGGTCCAAGCAAGGATTAAAATAATATATTTCAGTGCCATTATGTAGAAAGGATCAGAACAAAGTGACATTTTAAAGGGGTGATGCAGGATATCTCCTGATGTAACATAATGGAAAGAAATGTCAAATCCAAGATAACCTGACCACTATTGCTAATATACCAAAGCATAACACTATATTGTCAATGTGCCAAAAAGAATATGAGAGTGAAGTAAAAGTCATTATTGATTCATGAGCTAACCAGAATAACTGAGAAATAGTAAGAAGTGTTCAGTTGAACCCAGGATTGAATATGAATCATGGCTAAATAATTTACTGGCTGTGTGACCTTGTACAAGTCACTAAACTTTCAAAGATCTCTGAAAAACTGATATAGGATACTTCATAGCATCACTATTATTAGCATTTTATGATTTCTTTCCATTTTGAAAACTGTGACTTGAAAATCTTTTGGGTGGAGTTATTAAAAATCTGAGTTATAGGAAATAAGAAGCAGAAAGGTAAGATTCTCTTCTTTTGTGTAAATGATATGAACACTTGAGAACATTTTCTGGGTTTCAGATGATTTAAAAACAATTTTTACTGGTACATAAATACTTTCGTTTTGTGGGCTCCAGAAATTTTCATTAGAATGTTTATGCTTTCATATTTTATTCTTCTCTTTAACATTTCTAAACATTTGCCACCAAAACAGTTATAACCTAAGTTTTCAAAAACTTGATGTAGTAACATGGATTGTATATGATGTACTGTTTAGTAGAAAGTAAGCTAAATGAAAACACTTAGCTCAAAAAAAAAATTATAGGGACTGGCAAAGTATGGAGAAGACCAAACATTAAATAGATCTTTGCTTAATCCTCTCACTTCTATCTATCATCTTATCTATCTTATAAGATATCTAGATATGTATGTATTTTCTTGGTAAATAGACAACAGTTATATTCCCAAGACAGGGGACATTTGTGATCTTTCTGAACTAACTTTTAGTTATAAATCAATGACACTTGTTCATAGCCTGAGACCTTCTTCACCTTACACAGGAATCAAAGGGATTTGAATATGTCAATATGTTCCATAGTACACAATGAATAATCATGGTCATTATCAAGTCACCAATGAGTAAGTGGTAGGGAGTCTGTCTACCCAAGGCTGATGTATCATTATTTTAGGATGACATTGAAATTTTCAGCTAGTCTTTAGCTAAGACAGTACTTATCACTTAATGGTACATACACTTTAAATAGAGCTCACAGCTCAGATATTTACCCATATTTCTGTCTTCCCATTGTTCTTTCTGCACCTCTCGGCCAGCGAGTAGAGCTCGACAGTAGTTTCAGATATTAAGTCCACATTTTTGCCCTTCACAATGATCTGCATTACTCTTCCCTTGTTGATGTGGGCATCAAAAGTGCTGTCCCAGGGTGGGTACATGGTTGGCTTTTTCTGGATGTACATCTGCCCATTCTCTAGGAACAGAAAGATATGGTCTCATTACTCCTTTAGCCAGCTCTGGGAAAAAATTCAATTCAACTAAGCAGTGGCACTCATTCCATCTGCTCTCTAGGATATAGAATTCTGTTGGGGAGACAAAAATGACACATAAGACAATTAGAGACAATATAGGACAGAATGAGACACTTCCAAGTTCTACATGCAAGGTAATGTATTGAAATGTGAAAGTCAATCTGGATGATTTAGGCAACAAAAATCAGTCAATGCCTTGGACTGACTATGTGCTTTTCCTCTTCAACAGTTAGTTGCTTCACTGTGAGTATGAATACCTGAGCAAATAAAAAGAATTCAGGGACTAAGCCTAGTATATTTCATAGGGCAGAGTGAATTAAACCCCATTCTTTATGGTAAAAGGCAAAACCTTTAACACATAATAAACCATAATTTCCTTCTCTAATTCTCAAATGAGGATACATTTTACATGAACTGTGCATCATGCAACCTAAGCAAAAACTGACAAGAGAGGTGGTGGCTTTCTTCCACCATGGAGTGAGTCTGTGGAGCAGGCTGTAGACCTGCAGTGAGGAAGGGCAGGCCAGTGGGGGTCCTGGAAATGGTTGTACAAGGACCATGGTCAGGATGATGAAGAGGAACCTCCCCAGAGCCACCAAGTGACTGGGAGAGTTTACCAGTGGGAGTTTAAGTAGTGTTGTCATACATTTCACCCAGATTGAATTTCGGTAGTAGTTGTTCTTTAATCATGTCAGAAGCAGAAAACTGCAGCTGTTTGTTTCTTGTGATAATAAGCACAGGAAGCGGCAGATTTAGCAATTCAGAGATGTTGATTAAACAGAAGGTAAAATCTACTTAAAGCCTGGAAACAAAGCAGTTCTGACTCCTGGTGGCCCTTTCTCTCCAATGCACAATGCTAAAATGGAACAGGAATTTAGCATTTGCTAAATTATTATTTGAGAGGAATACAAAGATTTGAATAAACTGAAACTTCAAGGTTTAGATAAACCTCACTATTAGAGGTATAAAATGATAATGATGATAAGAGTAGAACAGGAAGGGGAAGGTTTTTTATTGCTTGTTTACAAGAAATTGAAGTGGAGGTTGGACTTAAGCATGAGCAACGACAATATTAACGATCACAGTAACATTTTACTTCCATGAACCTGGAGCCCCCTCTTCTCATAATTCTTTTTGACCATAATCTTTCTCCACACCTGACAAAGAGCAGAAGTTCCAATGGCAAGGCATTTTTAATAATTTTGTTCACCAGGTTTTTAATCACCTAAAAAAGGACCAGAACTCAGGAGCCTGTCTATTTACAGTGAGTTTCATCATTTTTTCAAAGGTCCCCAGACCCACACCACTGGGTCCCATCTGTCTGTGTTCTGTCCTGTTGACTCATCATGGAAAAGGCCACCTCACATCTCCATGGTGGAAGTGTGTTTACATTCTACAGTATTCTATAGAAGTAATACTTGAATGATAATGTTCAAAGAGATTTCTTTTCAGAACAAAACCAAATCAAAATCAAAAACAAAAACCTCCACATTCCACAGGCTAACCTTTTGGAAAAATAAAGACATCTTCTTTTCTGACAAGGTCTTGATCCACAGGGTTGATTAGACCAAGTTCAAAGGCCAAACAGAGAAGAAAAAAAAAAGCTCTCTGGAGGCAAATGTCAGGGAGACCTGTGGTTGTAAAGAGAACTGGGATCCAGGAGACCCATTAAGTCCAAAGCGGCTTTGAAAAACTCAGACGTTTTACACTTCAAAGATTTCTGTGACATTTGAAAGGTTTTAGATTGGGAGCAAGTGCCAGTCTCACTTTTAACTTAACAGGAGAGAAATCTGGTCAGAAGGGAAATCAGAATGATTCAGAAGGTCTCAGCTTTGACTGCCCTCACAGTGGCAGGAAGGACAAAGTCAACCAGGACACCGAGTCTTTTAAGGGAGGGAAAAGCGAAGACAGGAGTGCTGGGAAGCCCAGGATCCTGAGCGGGCAACATCTAGCTAGCTGAGGTTCTCACCTGTGAAATCAGGTTCCCCTTGCATCTGTAAATGCCACCCCCATAGAGGCCTTTGTGGGACTACCCTGTACAAAATAGTGTATCTTTCTGTCCCTAGTCCTTTTCTCTCCCCTTTCCTCTGCTTTGTTTTTCTTCACTTCACCCTACTCACCCTAGTATATTTTTGTTTACTGCCTGTTGTCCTCTGCTAAAAGAAAAGCACTTTTTCCATCCCAGTGCACAGTCAGAGCCCCATAAATACTTTTTAGGTAAATTGCTCCTATTGTCACTGCAAATCTGTACAAGGTAATCATACTGCTCTACAAAGTGTCTGCTGAAACAAGAAGTGGATGGAGGGAAATAGGGAAGGTGGTAGGACTGAGAAAACCTTGAGGCAGTGAGAAGGAGAGTGGAAGCCAGCTGAAGTGACCATGGAGAGATTCTAGACAGAATGGGATTATTTTAATGGAATGATGTAAACCCACAAAGGGAATTTTGGAAGACTGTCACACTTCCTCACCGTGAACTGCCCGTACACATTTAACTTTGACAAAGCATTGACTATTATTGTACTGATCTAGAGGCTCAGTAAACACAAAATTTCAGGTTTTCTGAAATTTGGATTCTAATGGCTAATTATACATTCTTTGTAACATTCATCAAAGCTTAGCCAAAAGAACAGTGACCAATCTTTAGAGCTAATTCTGAGACCTAATCTATAATCATTGAGAGCAACCAGGCTTCACAATATAGGTCTCATGTTCTACTTTAGCTCCCTAGATTTTTTCCCCACCAACTCCTCACATAAAGTCCTCAAACCCATTTCTCCTTTCCTTTGCTCCTTTTGTTTTTGTGGAAAAATGGTCCAGTGAACTAGAACACAAGGCAGGAGACCTGGGTCTAATTCAGAGGTGATCACCAAGCCCATATGCTCTTGAGGAAGTCCTTGCTTCCCTGGGCATCAGTTCACTGGACTGTAAAATTAGGGTGAACCAGAAGACCTTGAAGACTCCCATGAGTCCTTGCTTTGTAGTTCATAGCAGGATCTCCCTCCACCGCCCCCTCCTGGAGGACCCATTCAAGCTTACCTGATTCAACATACTCTTTGACCAGCACAGCGCAATAAGGGTTAACGGCCTCTCCTTGACAAGGCTGGCAGGACCCACAGTCAAAGTTGGACAAACCAATTCGAAGAAATGGTGACATGGTGGCTCCCTGAAAAAGTGACAAAAGACAAATTCTGTTTGAGGGGCTATAAAATATATTGTTTCTGGTGTCCCGTCTCCACTTAACCGGTGCTTTATCGCTGACAGACACAGCTTCAAATGGCTTAACTATCCATTCAAACAAATGCTTTCACTTCCCCTTCTGCAAAGTACGTTATTGGGCTCACCCCAAACCACAGATGGACTTGCCGAGGAAGGAGGCTTTCTGGAAGTCTGCGTTTATTCGACTTCTTCAGTTAGAATTGTAATTCCACTTTTAATTCAATGTATTTACATTTAATAGTTGCAGAGAGAGGCAAACATTTCCCAATGTTTTATTTCTTCTATTATTCAAGTAGGTACTCAGGAAACAACTAACAATAATAAGAAATGAGTTTATAAAGAGTGAGTCTATTTTAGTCACACCAGTTAAATATGACACCGCAGATTCTTACGCGGGCTATTTATGTGTGTGGTAGAACTGGCTCTGGGCACTTAGCAGCTGATCCCTATTTACTTCAGACATTTCAAAAAGGTTGCTTTCTTCACAGTCAAATAAATGTGTGAACATGTATATATACATACATATAAAATAAGCCTTTGAACATCATGAACTACTTCAAAAAACCCCAAATCACTGACCACCGTAAAAGAGTGCTTTATTGTGTACGGATAAACAAAGTACTTCACAAAAATCAATTAAGTAATAATTATGCTTGCCTAGAGATATAAGTAAAAAATCATAGTCTTGTCCATACATTTTAGGATTTTAGTCTGTATCTACATGGGCTATGTTCCTTTCCTTGCTTGCTCTGGCCACACCTTTCTCAACTAAACATCATTTTTTTTTAAATAAACCTACTTTTCCATGAGGTTCCATTATTTTTGAAACTATCATCTGATATTCAGGGAAAAAGTTACTTCTTTGCTTCTTCTGGATTCTTGAATTGTTTTCTCCTCCTGAATTTTTCCAAACTTTCTTAAGTAAGTCAAAGTTAACAAGATCAAAGCCTGAGCTGTCTTTTCTACCTTTTATAAAGGAAGAAAATGACTCAGAGTAATAGGAATCCAGATGTGAGAATCAATGACATCACAGGAAATCTTGGGTCCAGAATCCTGAATCTGGCAGATTTGTAAAAGTTCCTCAACCTCTGCAATGTTGGCCGTCTTTGGATCTTTTGGGTGTTCTGAACCTAGGGAGAGACAAATAAAGGGCTCTTGACAACTGCTGTTAATTTCAGGGATTTTTTTGATATAATTTTTAATACTTGAGGATATGTTCATTGATTATAGAGAGAGAGGAAGAGGGGCAGAGGAGAGAGAGAGAAAGAGAGAGAGAGAGGAGCGAAAGACATCTGTGTGAGAGAGAAACATTGATGTGAGAGAAAAGCGTTGACTGATTGTCTCCTGTATGCACCTGGACCAGGGACTGAACCTACAACCTAAGTATGTGCCCTGACCTGGAATTGAACCTGTAACCTTTTGGTGTACAGGATGATGCTACAACCAACTGAGCTACCTGGCCAGGAGGATGACTTCCAGATTTGTTTTTAGGAGCCCTCTTCATTCTCTGAATTTAGGATTCTTGGCCAGGAGCTGGGCTAATAACAATACTCTGGAGAAAATTTCTTAGAGACTCCCTTTTCCTGAGCCACATAGATTTTTTTGGACAAATCAGTATTTCTTAGTAAGCAGGAAAAATCACTAGAAACTGTTCTCATTAAGGAATATTTACCATGTCAGAACTCTTTGAAGATTTCCTCAATGCAAGTAAAGATAAGGAAGTAATTCTTATTTGAGTCTGGAGGGATCATTGACTTACGAAGCCTGCTCTGACCTTTAGTGAGGGATGTGTCATTCTGCTATTTCCAGGCTAGGTTCAGACTTAGATGACAGCAGCTCAACATCACCTGGGAGAATCTGTCTGGGATTAGAAAGAAACCTCAAGGGTAACCAGGGTTCCTATGTATGGAAGAAGGATGTAGTGAACCCCCCCCACAGGGCTTCTTAGGCATCACCGGCACCCCTATTTAATCAGATTCATTTGCCATTTACCAGATTCGCTTCCCCTGTCCACTCAGCTGCCAGCAGTTGACAGTTTACTTAATGCGTGCACTTGTTTGAGGGCCAGGCCACTGCCTCTTTCTAAAGGTCTAGTCCCAGTGACCTGATCTGACATTTTGACATCTAGAAGACAGAATCAACATTTGTGTGCTTAACCTCACACATGGTTTAATAAAGACTCAAGCTCAGGGTTGTGTGTTTTTAAGGCCAAAGTTTGCATTTTATTTTTGAGCTACTTAGAAATTTTTCCCCTCCTGTAACAACAAAGTGATCCTTATGAAAAATGAAGAAAACATACAAAATTGGAACATCTCCTTACAGTTCCACCAATAAAAGCAAACTGCTGTTACTGTTTTGAGGTATTTTTACAGTCTTTTTAAACTAACAGGTTTTGTGTGTTTTTTTTTCATGCTCTGCTCATATGTATGTATGAAATTATATTAGGCATTTTAACTTAACATTTTACCATAAAAATGGTCTATGTTACTACATTGTTTTTGTTAGCATCCTTTTAATTCTTGCATGACATTCTATGGAGGGACAGCATATTTAGCCTGTTTCTAACTTTTCCATACTAGAAATATGCTGTGCTAAGCATTTTTATAACTTAAAAAGATTAGGAATATTGCATCAGACTAGATCACTAGAGTATTGTAATATTACTAGATCGAATGATATTACCATTTGTAAGGCCTTGCACATTTAAAGAAGATAATGAAACATAAAGCAAAAGACCTAACAGAGGCAATATCAATCAAAAGTACAATAGAAAATGAGTTAGCATCATTTTAACATAACAAGCATATGCAAATTTGTTTAAATGCTGCCTATGACCCAAGTGCGTAAGTGGTAATAACAAAAACTGTACAAAATACAGAAGATATACTTGTGACTGATTGTATGGAAAAGTGTTCAGCCTTGTGAGCGATTTAAGAAATGAAAAATAAAACAAGATACTATTTAATTACATTTATACGATGTTCTTGAAAAGACAAAATGATATGGAGAAAAAATACCAGTGGCTATCATTTGGGTGGGGCCTGGGTTTGGCTCTGCAGGGACAGCACGGGCAAGCTTTTAGGGGAGACTGAACTGTTCTGCAGCCTGACTGTGGTAGTGCTCACAGAAGTCTACACTTAAGTTCACAGAATTATACACCAAAAACAAAAGTCAGTTTTGCCATATGACAATTTTAAAACCAAATAAAAAATATGCTTTTGACATTTCAAGGCATGGATTATAAATCCAAAGATCATATAGATAAAATACAAAGAATATATATTACAAAACTGCAAATTCACATAATAAAATATTAATTTCAAATCCTAGAGTAATCAAGAGTAGCCTCCTAAATTTACTAAAGGGAAATAGAGCCTTAAAGATGAGTAAAACAATTTTTACTCTGCAGTATTTTAGCTCTTTTGAAAATTTACATTTCAGTGTAAATAGCTAAGAATAAAATAACATTAGAATTTGACAATGCATTTCTTTAAAGATATATTAATATTCAATTCTTAATTTTAAACTGCAATAATGAAAATTAAAATACTTAAAATATAAAAAATAATTTAAAAAATCCTTACCTGAGGATATGTTTATTGATTAGACACATACACAGAGAGAGAGAGAGAGAGAGAGAGAGACATAGATGTGAGAGAGAAACATGGACCAGTTGCCTCCTGTATGTGCCCTGACCAAGGATCGAACCCAAAACCTAGATATGTGCCCTGACTGGGGATTGAGCCCACAACCATTTGGTACATGGGACAATGCTCCAACCAGCTGAGCCATCTGGCCAGGACAAAAACAATAATGGTTTTTTTTTTACCTGCATAATTAGAAAATATTTTGGAAATGTTCTTACCTAATGCTGGCAAGAACAACGTGAATCATGCACTTTATATAGGGGAGTTTGGGATGTAAATTTCCACCATCCTTTTGAGCACATACCACATGTGTGTGTATATGTATAGCCCAAGAGCCAAGAAGATGTGCAATAAGCCCAAAAGGAAGAAACTAACATGAAAGCTTTTGTAAACTGGCTTCTTGTGCTCAGAGCTGATGGTAAGAGAGGAAGGGGATTTCCCTGGGTGCTAAAATAGAAAGGAGAATTGTTTGTGTACAAAAATACATGCAGGGGAATAGGATCTATCAGGCTGTCCTTCCCCAGTTTTTCTATGAGTATAAATTTCATAAGTCGCCTCTTTACTTGCCATTCAGGGTGGTTTCACCCTTTACAACAGACAGCGTGTGTATAAGACTGGCCAGGCTGTACCTGAACCCAGGAGCTGGGCTGCTCTGCAGACCTCTCCTCTGAGTAGTAAGACCACACATTCAGTTGTCTCCTGGACAGCTCCTGGGGGCCCTCCCAAGGGAACTCATTGTCCCCCCTTTCAAATCTGCCCTTTATTTTGCTAGCTCAGTGACTAGTAACAAGACCTTCAGCTTAGCACTCTGTTCAGATGTCACCCTTTTCCCCATGTACCACAAGCAAATTGCCCACCTCCTTCCCCACCTCCTTCCCCTCCTTCACTGTTGCCTTAGCTCAGTTCTGCATCCTCTTTGGTTTGACTCATCCCAGCAGCTTACTCTGGGTCTCCCTATGCAGGCCCGGGTACCTCTCATTCCTGGTCAGACCTCCATGCTGCAGCCTGAGGGACTTCCTCTGGACTGGGCAGAACTGCTGCCATTTCTCTAGCTGCCATGCTGTTCCATAGCTCTAGGCTTTTAGTAATGTAATACTGCTCCCTCTTCCTGGAGTGCCCTCCTATTTCACTCCATCCTCTATCCTCCCCCCTGCCACTTCCTCACCTTTCAAGTTCCTGCTCCATTTCTACCTCCTCTTTGAAGTCTTTCTTCCTCCATCATTGTCCCTCCAACACATCTTGGTGGAATTTACTTGGCCTTCCGGGCTCCCATGGGTGCCTGGGTACACTGTGAGCACCTGTCAAATTTATTTACCTTACCTCTGCCATTTCAAAAGTCTGAGTATGATAAATCCTGTCACTCCCATTTTCCATCTTTGTCTCCCCTCAGTCCTCAATTTGTGGGATATAGCAGAGCCCCACTGGGATTTCTCCTATTTAATCCTTGGGTACCACATGTACTTAGAAGAGAGCTGTGACTCAAACTACAGAAGTCCTTCTAGTTTTATCTGCATTCCATCTAGCAAGCTGCCTCCCCACAGAGTGCATGTGGGTGCCTTACTTCCCTAGACCCTCACTGTGATAAAGGGTTTTCTCTGTTATCAGATTTCTTTGGACATTTTCATCAGCTTTGTGGGGTACAGTGTTCACATAGCCATATTTCCCTGTAACACTTTACTATATTGGGTCATGTTGGTCCTCCCCACCACAAACACATACATAAGTCTGTAAGCTCCAAAATCAGGGACCATGTCTTAATCATGTATGAACCCTCCAGGGCTGATCCCTCTGTCTGGTATATAGCCTATGCTCAATACATTTTTGTTAAAGAACTGAATTTTCAAAAGAGACATTTTACATAATCTCTTAATCTTTATTTATTTCTTTTACCTGCAGGGGTACAATATGGTCCAGTTAGGTAGCAGACAGTTACAGAGGAAGTCAATACAACGGAAGAGTGCCCTGCATTGTTACAGGCGGAGAATCGATGCCATTACCAGCTCAGCTGCAGGAGTTATTTAGCTACTCCAAGCCTGTATTCTCATTTGGGAGATGGTGGTAATACTATTACTTGTCTGAAAGGGCTATGAGGATGAAATGCATAAATACATGGAGGTGCTTAGAACGAGACTGGTGTATTATAAACTCTCAAACAACGTTAGTTGTTGTTCTTGTTGTTGTTATTATTATTATTATTATTATTATTACAGCTCTGACATATTTTCTAATGGACTCTATTGACTTTACTAGTTGTTCCAAAAAAGGGCAGGAAGGAAGTAAAGAGTATCTGGCCTGAATGATGGGACCACCCTCTGTACTCTGCCATTGAGCTCCCGCAAACCCCCATGTATCTCTCCTATAATTGCACATATTACCCTCTCAAAGAGTCGTCTCGTGCTGGCATTTACAATGATGAACTACCAGTATGTCCATGCAATCTTCTGTGCTTTTGCTATCTCAGCTGTGAAATATCATTATAATATGTCCTTTAAATTTGTAGAGAATCTTTACTTAACGTTTTCACCTTTAAGTGTGATCTCATCCATCTGTAACAAGTAGCTATGATTCAGGTAGATGTTCAAGCGTAATTGCTCAGAGGCATGTTTAAGGTCATGCAAGATTAAGTACTGAACTGAGAACTCTGGTCAATTGATTCCCTGAGCGCTGACTCACCTATTTGCTTAGACTGACTCATCTGCCACAATTCAAACCTGCCAACCGCTTTCACAGTGAGGTTTAGGATCACCATCACATAGCAATGGTGATGGGGGAAAATCCCATAGAAATAGAAAGCAGTAGAGCTGCTATGTACTCTCATCAGCTAAAAAAAGGTCCAGGCAGCTCTTCCCCTGCAGCAAATGAAATAAGAATGAGTGTACTTTTTTATTTTTAAAAAAATCCGGACAGCACTTGTATTGCTGTAATTTAGCTGGGGACATCTTGGTAACAGAGGGAGAGTCACACAGAAATACCAAAACCCTCTAACATGAAGCAGGGAGAACACAAAAGAATCAATAGTAACCTTGGAAATGAGAAAAAAAAAAACATTCAGTGGTTTCCAAGTGCATTCGTTCAGCTAAAATAAAATATTTTGGTATTCTGTTATGGTGGCTTGAGCTGACTAATATAATATACCTCCTCCCCCACCTGAAAAACAGTATAGAAATAAAACAAATATTGAAATATAGACAATAAATTACCTGGGATGACATTATTAATATTATAACATTAATTTTAATGTGACATGATACTGTTCCCACTAAAGCATACCTCTTATCAAACCAGGTGTATAAATACTCAAGAAAACTGCCCCAGTCCTCAATAAAAAAATCATGACTTCTCAACCTGTAATTTAAAAGCCTCCACGTGTTGGCTTCATCTTGCCCTCCCCACACAGCACTGCAGACTGGTAACCTATCTCAACTTCTCTGTTTGCTGAATACACATGACTCCCCCTCTCAGTGACTGTTTTCACACCACTCCCCCTGTTGGGAATGCTCTGTCCATCTCTACTCGTGCACAACTGCAGTCCCGCAGTCTTTCTCATCCTACAGGGACCTCACTCATGTGCTGCCTCATCCAGGAATTCTTTCCTGCTCCCCCTGGTAAGTGGGGCGATTTATCTGATGGATGCATTTTAGAAGAATAAACGGTGTCTGCCCAGTCCAGCCCCCTCCTCTCTTCTGGGCAGTCAGCTGATTTCAGAGAGTATGTTCTTCCACTCCTCTCTGCCAGGCCATAAGCACAGTGGGGCCCATCTGCCTCAGTCCTGGCCGTTGTCCAGCACTGCCTAAAACACTGTGAACAGTGACCAACCTATTTGCTTAAACACTTTGGTCACAGTCACCAATCTAGCCTTTATTACTTGTCAAGTTAACATTTTCTTCTCCGTCTTCCTGACTCCTGAGCTGTCTCTCCATTAGTATTAAGCATAGCCCAGAGGGGTTATTTATTAGTCCCCTACAATTCATGACACTTTGCAAAGAGCTTCAGGAAGCTGATACTATTCAATTTTCTCACCAAGCCCACTAGGTAGGTATAATAGGCTCCATCCCACAGATAAGACACCGAGGTATGAGTGGGTAAGCAGTTCGCTGAAGGTCATACAGCCAGGACTGGCAGCGCCTGGGTTCCAGCCTTGGGTGCTAAGTGTCCCACCCAAACTAGTCAATTATTTCTTGTTAGAAAAGGCCTTTTAAGGTTAGGTCGGAGGGGAAGTGAAAGCATGGAGATTTCCCCATAGATTATTTCCATCTGCTCTAACAGTTCCTAACTAGAAAGGGCCCATTACAATTCTCGGCACAAGCTGTCTCAGCACCCTCCCTGCTGACTATGTACTTGCTTAATTACCTGAGGTTCTAACTTGACGTTTCTCATTGTCAGTACATGTGGTTTAATGATCTGTCTTTCTCCTCCGTGGCTGTAATCTGAAGAGTTCAAAAGAGAGTACTGTAAACGGGGTACTATAAACAGAGTTGAAGTTTCTTGGAATAACTCAAGGTCTCTTTCAGAAGTGAGGTCGACACTGCTGACCTTGATAATTTTCCCATGATGCCACCAGTGTGTGTGCTCTCTCACCTCTGTGCCCTTTCCATTCATGCTATTGCTGGTGGCTGAATGGTATCTGTGAGGATTTCTGTGAGCAGGGTTTAGAATAAATCTAACTGCTTCATACAAGTTTGGAGCAAATCAGTCTCTTTGGAACCATTTTCTAACCATAGTTACAGTAATCACTGAGTTCAAAGATGCTGCCTCCTATAGGTAGCAAATTTAATTTCTGGTTCTGTTCATTTCATCAAAATTTACTCTTTTTTTAAAAGATTTTATTTATTTTTAGAGAGTGGGGAAGAGAGGGAGAAAGAAGGAGAGAAACATCAATGAGTGAGAAACATCGATCAGTTGCTTCTTGGATGTCGCCAAACAGGGTCCTGGCCTGAAACCCAGGCATGTGCCCTGACCAGGAATAGAACTGGTGACCCCTCAGTTTGTGGGAGAATGCCCAACCCACTGAGCCACACCAGTTAGGGCAAAATTTACTCTTAAAAAGACAATCTTTACCATATACAGATAGAAAAGAAAAAGGAAAAGAAAAATAACAATATGAGGTGAAAGATGTATTAATTAGTTTGGTTGTCACAATTATTTCACAATGTAGATGTATATCAAATCATCAAGTTGTATACCTTACACATACTGTTTTTAATTGGCAATCATATCTCAATAAATTCAGGGGGAAAAGAGACAGTTTTCTCTATGACTCTACCATCTTATCAACCCAGTAGGTCTAATCAGACACAGTATGCATTGTAATCTTCCTAATACACCAGAGGAAGAGTTCTCGTCCTGCCAGTTAGGTGCTCAGAGAGAAGCACACCACCTGAACCAGGGACGCCAAATCAGAGCCAGGGCCCAGGGTCCCCTGGTCACAGGGCACCTTGACTGAGAAGGTGAAGCTGACATCCCTGGGCACTTGGTCCATTATCCTCTGGCCTTTACATATCCAAAGAAGGGGCACAGGAGTTGGAGGACACATGGAGGAGCTCACAGGTAGGTAAATGAGGGTGTTATGGTATGAAAGCCAGATTTTACCAACTGCGTAGTCTTAGACGAGTGACCTAATCTCTTTGTGACTGTGTGTCTGTATCTGCAACCTGAGGAAAATAATAGACCCATTTCATAGAGTTGTCATGAGGATTAAATAAATTACTTCATGGGAAATGCTTACAACAGTGTTTGGTAAAAAGGTAGCTATTGTTATCACTTAGGACTTTCTGAAAGTATCCTTAGAAATTTTCCATCATGAAAATTAGTTACCGATGATGGTAACTTAGTGGATTATAATGACATGGCCTAGAATACATGGAAAGTACTGGCTAAGTATATGAAGCAACACATACACACCTGTTTTTTGCCATTGTTCCATAAGCATTTCTAAACCTACCTACTATGTATAAAGCACCATACTGGATACAGAAATGTGACGTGGTCCCTGTTCTCTGCAAGCATGGGGAACTCAGAATGGGGTAGACAAGTCCTGTCTAAAAGTGATCAGAGAAGGAGGGAGGTTTGGGGAACCTGGATACCACTTACTTGCTCTCTTATCCAGTGAATAAAGTGGCGTGGCCAGTTAAAGCAGATGGACTTCGTAATAGTCAGAGAAAACAAGAAATGGCGAAGTGGGCTGTCACTCCTGGGTACACCAGTAACAAAACACCCCTGTCCTCCCAGCACCTCTCTGACACCACACCCCACTTCCTCCTGAGGGCGTGTGACACTTTTCAAAGAAAATACAGCATTTAGTAGTATCACCACAGCAAGCGGAAATAGCAATGTTCGGTCCATAGATGAACTAATAATTTTGTACAAAATAATACACACAGAATCCTCCCTGTTTTTGCCACAACAGCCAGTGCTGATCTGGGTACTGTTCATCACATGAGGAGTGCTGCAGATGGGGGGCCAGGGGGGCCAGGGATGAGGGCCAGGGATGAGGACCAGGAGAAGGAAAAGGAAGAGGCAGAGTGAGAGTCCACCAATCTAGGGTAGACAGATGAGTGTAGGTAGAGAGGAGTTGCCCACATCTTCTTTTTGCACACAAAAATATCCCCAACTTAAAAATAAGTAGTTGTAAAAGTATGTCTATAATTGGAGCTTAGAATCCATGGGAACTGTGATATTAGATACTATTTAGGTTCTAAGATTAGCCGAAGATTAGCCATTCTGTTAATTCAGAATGAATTTATAAAACTGAGCACCTTTTGTTGTTCTAGCTCAGTGATTTTCAACCTGTGTGCTGCAAGAATTTTTAAAACATGCAATACCCGACTATTTATTTAGGGCACCGACCTCTTTCTCTCAGATTGTCAAATTAAAAAAATGACAATAGCCAATACAACAACAACTGTTCAGTGTGAATGAATCAAAATTATACCTACTTTTTGTCAGATTGATAAGAAATATATTTTTTGGTGTGCTGCAGAATTTTAGTAATTATTTTATGTGAGCTATGAGATGAAAGAGGTTGAACATGGCTGTCCTAGCTTATGAGAGCCTCTGTTTTTCTTCCTGAGATAGTTTAGATTTACTGTGGGTTTAGTAGCCCATTTTAAGTCTAATTTCTCAATTGAAAAACCACAAATGATTGTGATCCTCAGGGAAACTAGTTTTACTGCATGAGAAGAGAACATCTGTATTCTCGGCCACAGCTACAGTGGAGACCATCATCACCACCAAGACGGGAACCCACTAGCTCAGTTCCTGGAGGGCATCAGCTGGGAACTCTTTAGAAAGGCAAATCTTCCACCCCTACCCTGACTCACTGAGTGAGAAACCAAGGGGCGGGCTCAGCGATCCTAGCATTTATTTATTTATTTATTTATTTATTTATTTATTTATATTGTTCAATTACAGTTGACATATAATATTAATTTTAGGTATACAGCATAGTGATTAGACATTTATATACCTTATGAAGTGATCACCCTGTTAAGTCTAGAGACCATCTGACACCATTCATAGTTATTACTATATTACTGACTGTGTATCCTATGCTGCATATAGTCAGCTGCCCGAGTTTTAACAGACGCTTCCCAAGGCTTGCTACACCCTGAACTTTGAGAAGCACAGTGCTCAAGTCAAGTGCACAAGGCCAGGCTATGTCTTTTTCACTATGTCCTTTATTTGCTCAGCATCTAGCAAAGTGCCCAGCACTTGCTTCTCATTTAGAGTGACCTTGCCTCCAGGGGACATTTGGCAATGTCTGGAGGCATTTGTGGTTTTCACAAAGGGAGACGAATGGTGCCACTGGCACGTAGTAGGTCAGAGTCAGCAGTACTGCCACACAATCTGCAATGCATAGGACGGTTCCCTGCAACAAACATGCCAACAGTGCTGAGGCTGAAAAATCTTGTTTTGAATAAATTTGTGAAATGCAGTGATGCCAAGAGAATTCCCTTACCACTCCTCGCTGTCTGTCATCACTTGCCCCCAGTTAGAGAATTCTAGCACCACAATGAGAAGGGAACATGGTGACTTGGGAAAACGTGTCTCTCTCTTTTCCATACTCTCTTCTCATTTGGGATCATGAGTGGCACTGTGAGTGATATGTAATATGCTCACAATAAGTGTTTGTTTGCTTGTTTATTATTTATTTATTTATTGCTGACTCTATTGGGGTGACATTGGTTAATAAAATTAGACAGGTTTCAGGTGTACAATTCTATAATACAAGTATATATATAATGAATTTGCATTATATTCATATTGTGTGTTCACCACCCCAAGTCAAGTTTCCTTCCGTCACCATTTTTTTCTGCCTCCAGAGCCCATGCTATTAACCAAAACTTTATTCTGAGCCAACATTATTCCATATAACTCATTCTCTCTACATGTCAAAAAAACAACAAAATTAATACAAGGTGATAATGGCGCAGGAATAGTTAGTTTCTACAAATAAAACAGATAATCTTTTCAGATAAAACAGAAATATCTTTTAATATGGAAAAGCTGATACTACCTAAAGGGTAAAATTATCAAATATTAGAGAACAAACATTTCTCATAAATGATATCAGAAAACCTATTCAGCATTATTTTAAAAGTCAGTTTAAATCCAGTTTTACAACACCTACCAGGGTAAAAACTAGAAGGAAAAAGCCCTTAAAAGAGGATTAAGAAGAATTAGAAAAAAATGCACAGATTTGGATATGTAAAAATGTTAAATGGCTGCATGTTTCTAAAAACTCATTTTAAAAAGGTATACAGTAGTCTGGGAAAAATGGTGCAAATATGGCCAGTAAATCTTATTAAAAAGCCATATAAATTAACAAAAATTTAAAAAGACATTAAGTTCCTAATAGAGAAATGAGCAAAAGAGAAAGTACAACTCGTAAACAAATTTGTGAAATAAATGTTCAGTCTAACTAGATTAAAAGAAATGGAAGACACAGAGGGCCCAGAGATATATGAAAGAATGCTGGGCATCACTAGCCATCAGAGAAATGCAAATTAAAACCTCAATGAGATACCACTTCACACTGGTCAGAATGGCCATCATTAATAAATGAACAAACAATAAGCACTAGTGAGGCTGTGGAGAAAAGGGAACCCTAGTGCACTGTTGGTGGGAATGCAGACTGGTGCAGTCACTGTGGAAAACAGGGTGGAATTTCCTCAAAAAACTAAAAATGGAACTGCCTTTTGATTCAACAATTCCACTGCTGGGATCACACCCTAAGAACCCTGAAACACCAATTCAAAAGAACCTATGCACCCCAATGTTCATAGCAGTGTTATTTACAGTAGCCAAGTGCTGGAAACAGCCTAAGTGCCCATCAGTAAATGAGTGGATCAAAAAACTGTTACACAATGGAATACTACCCAGGAGAAAGAAAGAAGGAACTCCTACATTTGCGACAGCATAGATAGAACTGGAGAGCATCATGCTAAGTGAAATAAGCCAGGTGGTGAAAGACAAATACCATATTATCTCACCTATAAGAGGAACCTAATGAACAAAACAAACAAATGAGCAAAATAGAAACAGGAGTATGGAAAAAAATGAACAGACTGACAGTGTCCAGAGGGGAGGGGGATAAGGGAGAAAAGAAGGTCTAGTCAAGGAACATGTATAAAGGACGCATGGACATGGACAACAGGGTGAGGATTGTCTGTGGAAGGAGAGGTGGGCAGGGCAGGGGAGAGCAATGGAGGAAAATTGGGACAATTGTAATAGAACAACAATAAAAAAATTGCAAAATTACAAAAAATCATCTCTTTTACTTATTTTTTTTAATGATACTTTCATTGGTGGAATGGACAAAATTAAGCTGGTATTCTTACATAGAGTGTTGATAGAAAGCAATTCATCATCATATACCAAGCACCATTAAAATATTCATGCCCCTTTACTCAATAATCCCATGTCTGAGAATCTATTCTACAGATGTAATCCAAAAACATGAAAAAATTATATGAATAAGATAGTTGCTGAAATGTTATTTATAATAGCAAAAAACAAGCAAATAATGAAAGAAAAGCAACCCACTTTTCAGAACAGGGAATAGTTAATTATGGAAAAATTACTAGAACATTATACACTCTTAAAAATAATTATGAAACCAATAACATAAAAAACCTCATGTTATAATATCTAGTCATACAGGTAGAAATACAGAGATTTTAAGTTGTTTTAGGACATGGGGTTGAGTCACTATTTTTTCTAATTTCTAAATTTACTCTGGATTTAAAAAGGCCCGAGTTCCAATCCCAGCTGCATCACTTCACCCACCAATCAGTGTGATGTCAGCTAAGTTACATCGCCTCTTGATGCCTCAGTCCTCCCACCACCCATTTATCGCCCTCTACCCTCTTCTACCTCCTGCTACTACCCCTTCCCTCTGGTAATCATCATACTGTTGTCTGTGTCTATGAGGTTTTCTTCTGTGCAATGCATATAATTTTTTATGTGGTAAAAATAGAATATGAAATTTTTGTGATAATGTTTATTTTAAGCCAGCTTAATAATCACCTGTATACATTTTTACTCTTATTTAACCTTACTTTCTCATATTTCAATTGAAGCTTGAATATACAAGAAAACATTTGATCCACAAACACATATTTACATGTAAATTGAAATTTAATTTTATATCATCAAAACATTCATCACCTGTTTGAAATTACTTTTTATGTTATTCTTACAAAAACTAATTGTCCTGAGTAATTTTTATATTTTTGTCTCTAAATGGAAAACCAGAGAGCCATTTTTAGGCTGTAACTTGTAAGTCCTGCTTTGCAAATGACACATGTTGGGAATGGACTCCTGGTTATGCACATGGTCTGAAATTAGATAGCCTGGGTTCAAATGCAGCTGTTATTCACTAGCTGTGTGATATTGAGCAAATTGTGCACCTTGCTTGTGCCTCAGTTTTCTCAGTTGTACAATCAGGAGACAGTAGTAACATCTTTCTGAGAGTTGTTTTTGCTTAATCCCTTCATCTTTTTCACCCAGCCCCACAATCACCCTCCCCTCTGAGAGTTGTCAGTCTGTTCTCTGTATCTATGAGTCCGTTTCTGTCTCGTTTGTTAGTTTATGTTGCTCATTAGATTCCACATATATGTGAAGCCATATGGTACTTGCCTTTCTCAGACTGGCTTATTTCACTTAATGTAATACTCTCCAGGTCCACCCTGCTGAGCAAAAGGTAAGATTTCCTTCTTTTTTATAGCTGAGTAGTATTCCATTGTGTAACTGTACCACAACTTTTTTATTTACTCATCTGTGGATGGGCACTTGGACTGCATTTAAATCTTGGCTATTATAAATAACACTGCAATGAACATAGGGGTGCATATATTCTCTTGAATTAGTGTTTAGGATTACTTTGGATAATATATCCCCAGAGCTAGAATTGCTGGGTCATAAAGCAGCCGAATCTTTAATTTTTTGAGGTAACTCCATACTACTTTCCACAGTGTCTGCAGCAATTTGCATTCCCACCAACAATGCACAATTGTTCCCTTTTCTCCACATCCTCACCAACTTGTTTGTTGATTTATTGGTGATAGCCATTCAGACAGGTATGAGGTAATATCTTATTGTGGTTTTAATTGGCATTTCTCTGATAATTAGTGATATTGAGTATCTTTTCATCTGTCTCTTGGCCATCGGTATGTCTTTGGAGAAGTGTCTATTCAGGTCCTTTGACCACTTTTTAATTAGAATTGTTTTTTTGTTTTTTGGCATTGAGTTTTGTAAGTTCTTTATAAATTTTGGATATTAACCGCTTATCAGATGTATCTGTGAATATGTTCACCCATTCTGGAGGCTGTCTTCTCATTTGTTGATGTAGCACCATTTGTCTATTTTTTTCTTTTGTTTCCCTTGCCCAAGAAGATATATCAGAAAAAATATTGCTACAAGAAGTGCTCAAGATTTTGCTGCCTGTGTGTTCTTCCAGGATTTTTGTGGTTTCATGTCTAACATATAAGTCTTGAATCCAGTTTGAGTTTGCCCTTGTGTATGGTGTAAGAAGGTGGTCTAAATTCATTTTTCTTTTTTGGCATATATCTGTCCAATTTTCCCAACAACATTTTTTGAATAGACTATATTTACCCTGGTATGTTCTTTCCTCCTTTGTCAAACATTAATTGACCATAAAGGCAGGGTTTATTTCTGGGGTCTCTGTTTTTCTTATTGATCTATATGTCTATTTTTATGCCAGTACCATGCTGTTTTGTTTATTGTGGACTTGAAGTATATTTTGACATCTGGTACTGAAATTCCTCCAACTTTGTTTTTCTTTCTCAAGATTGCTGTGGCTATTTGGGGGCTTTTGTGGTTCCATATAAATTTTTGGAGTTTTTGTTCTAGTTCTGTGAAATACACCATTGGTATCTTGTAGGAATTTCATTGAATCAATAGATTGCTTTGGGTAGTATGGATATTTTAATGATATTAATTCTTCCTATCCATGAACATGGTATATGCTTCCACTTATTTGTATCTTCTTCAATTTCTTTCTTCAATGTCTTCTAATTTTCCCAGTACAGGTCTTTTATATCTGTGGTTAAACTTATTCCTAGGCATTTTATTTAATTGTTTGAGGTAATTATAAATGGGTTTGTTTTTATAGTTTCTTTTTCTGATAGTTCATTATTGGTGTATACAAATGCAATTGATTTCTGTATTTATTTTGTATCTGCTACTTTACTGAATTAATTGGTCAGTTTTAGCAGTTTTTTGTGGACTCTCTGGGTTCTCTATATATGGTATCATGACATCTGAAAATAATGACAGTTTTACTTCTTCATTTCCAATTTGGAAAATGCTTTTAGTTTTTGCCCATTGAGTATGATGTTGGCTGTGGGTTTGTCATATATGGCCTTTATTATATTGAAGTATGTTCTTTCTATTCCCACTTTACTGAGAGTTTTTATCATGAATAAATGGGTGCTAGATTTTATCAAATGCTTTTTCTGTTGCTATTGATATGATCATATTTCTTTATCCTTCATTTTGTTTATTTTGGGTATCACATTTACTGCTTTGTTGATATTCTACCAATCTTAACAACATTGCATCCCTGGACTAAATCCCACTTGATCATGGCATATGAATTTTTCTTTAAACTCTCACCCAACAACATGCTTATTGATTTTAGAGAGGGGTATAGAGGGAAAAGAGAGGGAGGGAAACATTGATGTGAGAGAGAAACATTGATTGGTTGCCTTTCATACATGCCCTGACTGGGGACTGAACCTGCAGCCTTGGAGGGTACTCTGACCAGAAATCAAATTCACAACCTTTTGGTGTGCAGGACAACACCCAACCAAGTGACCCACACTGGCTAGGGCTGATTTTTTCAATGTATTGCTGGATCTGGTTTGCTAACATTTTGTTGAGTATTTTAGCATCTATGTTCATCAGGGATATTGGCCTATAATTTTCTTTCTTTCTAGTGCCTTTATCTGGTTTTGGAATTAGGATAATGCTGGTCTTGTTAAATGAGCTTGGGAGTCTTCCCTCCACTTGGATATTTTTAAATAGTTTGAGAAAGGTCTTATTTCTCTTTGAATGTTTGGTAAAATGCAACTGTGAAGCCATCTGACTCAGGACTTTTGTTTGTTGGGATTATTTTGATTACTGCTTCAATTTCACTATGTATAATCTGTCTATTCAGATTTTCTGAGTCTTCCTGGTTCAGTTTTGGAAGATTGTATGTTTCTAGGAATTTATCCATTTCATCCAGGTTGTCCAGTTTGTTGGCATATAGTTTATTCGTAATACTTTCTTATAATCCTTTCTATTTCTTTGGTATCAGTTGTTACTTCTCTTTCATTTCTGATTTTATTTATTTGGGTCCTCTCTCTTTTTTTTCATGATGAGTCTGGTTAAAGGTTTGCTAATCTTATCGACCTTTTCAAAGAACAGGGTCTTGGTTTCACCGATCTTTTGTATTTTTTTATAGACTCTTTCATTTATTTCTGCTTTGAACTTTATTATTTCCTTCCTTCTATTCACTTTGGGTTTTGTCTGTTTTCCTTTTCTAGTTCCTTTATGTGTAAAATTAGATTGTTTATTTGCAATTTTTCTTGTTTCTTAAAATATGCCTTTAATGCTATATGAACTTCTGTCTGAGGACTGCTTTCGCTGTGTCCCATATATTTTGGGGCTGTCGCGTTCTCATATTCATTTGTTTCAGTGTATTTTTTATTTCTTCCTTGATCTCATTGTTAACACATTCATTGTTAAATAGCATGTTATTTAGCTTCCATGTCTCTTTGTGCTTTTCAGTTTTTTCTTGTGATTGACTCCTGTTTTATACCACTATGGTAAGAGAAGATATTTTATGATTTTAATCTTCTTAAATTCATTGAGACTTGTTTTGTGTCCTAACATGTGGTCTGTCCTAGAAAATGTTCCCTTTGTGCTTGAAAAGAATGTATATTCTACTGCTTTGTGATGAAATGCTCTGAAGCTGTCAATTAAATCCATCTGATCCAGTGTTTCATTTAAGGTTTCTGTTTCCTCGTTCATTTTCTGTCTGGAAGACATATCCATTGATGTTAATGGGGTGTTAAAATCCCCCACTATGACTGTTTCAGCATCAATTTCTCCTTTTATGTCCATCAGATTTACTCTATATATCTAGGTGCTCCTACATTGGGTACAAAAATGTTTGCAAAGGTTATATTCTTTTTTTGGATTGTTCCCTTTATCATTACATAGTGTCCTTCCTTGTCTCTTACTATAGCCTTAGTTTTAAAGTCTATTTTGTCTGATATAAGTATTAGTTCCTCACATCTTAAAAAATTTCCATTTGTATTAAGTATCATTTTTCAGTCCTTTACCTTTAATTTGTGTGTATCTTTTGTTCTGTGGTGGGTCTCTTGTAGTCATCATACATATGGGTTTTATTTTCTTACTCATTCAGTTACCTCTGTCTTTTGATTGGAGCATTTAAGCTATTTACATTTAAAGTGATTATTATTAGGTACTTGTTTATTGCCATTTTATATTTTAATATGTTCTTCTTCTCCTTTTCCTTCTTCTTCAAGACCCATTAACATTTCTTGTAATACTGCTTTGGTGGTAACAAACTCCTTTAGCGTTTTCTTGTCTGGGAAGCTTTTTATTTCTTCCTCAATTTTAAATGATAGCCTTTCTGGGTAAAGTAGTCTTGATAGTAGGTCCTTGCTTTTCATCACTTTGAATATTGACATTTTCATGCCAATTACTTCTGGCAAGAAATGGCTCTGTTGAGAAATCAGCTGACAGTCTACGGGAGCTCCTGTAGGAAACTTATTATCTTTCTCTTGCTGCTTTTACCATTCTCTCTTTTATTTAACCTTTGCCATTTTAATTATGATGTGTCTTGGTGTGGTCCTCTTTGGGTTCATCTTGCTTTGGACTCTCTGTACTTCCTGGACTTCTGTGTATTTTTCTTCACCAGGTTAGGGAAGTTTTCAGTCATTATTTCTTCAAATAAGTTCTTGATTCCTTGCTCCTTCTCTTCTCCTTCTGGTACCACAATGATGTGCATGTTGTTATGCTTTATGTTATCTCAAAAGTCCTTTAAATTACACTCATTTTTTAAAAATTCTTTTTTCTTTTTGATGCTCTTTTCTGCTACCTTGTCTTCCAAATCCCTGAAGCAGTCCTCTGTTTTATCCAACCTACTGTTTATTCATTCTAGTGTATTCTGCATTTCAGATATTTTATTCTTCATTTCTGATTCTTTTTAATGGTTTCTATGCTATTTTTCATGCTCTTGTAATTCTCACTAAGTTCTTTAAACATCCTTATAACCCTCTTTTTTTTGAACTCTGTATCTGATAAATTGCCTGCCCCCATTTCATTTCACTCTTTTTCTGGAGATTTCTCTCGTTCTTTCATTTGGGATATATTTCTTTGTTTCCTCCCCATTCTGGCTTCCTTTTGTGTTTGTTTCTATGTATTAGAATGATCCACTTGACTTCCCAGTCTTGATAGTGGGCCTTATGTAGTAGGTATCCTGTGGGTTGCAGTTACGCAGTCTCATTAATCAAGTGAGCTGGGAGCTCCAGGAATCTCCCTCATGTGGGTTAGGTGGGCCTTCCTGTTGTAATTGAGTCTTAATTGCTATTGCCCATTCGTGTGTGGGGCTGACTCTCAGGCTGGCTGACTGTGAGGATCATCCCCTACCATAGCGTACGAATTGCTGTTTAGGTGCTTACCACAGGAAGTTGAATTTGGCTCAGCAGGGTCTGGTGCCTGCTGAGATTTCCTTTGGATATGCTGCTTGTGAAGCTTATTGGATCCTGCTCTGGTGTTGTTTGAAGCTGATCACCAGGTGTGTTGGTTCTGTGGCATCTTTGGAGGGATTTTGGTTTAGGCCAATGTCAGACACTGCCTGTAACTTTTCCTGGACAACCTGTTTGGAGCTACAAAGTGGTCCATGGTTTGTAGTTGCCTCTTCTGGGCTTGGGTGTACATAGGAAAGACCAAGCTGTGCACCAAGGCTGGTGTTTATCAGCACCCAAGTCACCCTGGGGTCCACTTCTACCTGCCTTCATGTGATAGCTGCCTGTTAGGCTCAGTCCCTGAAAGAGCCTCTGGTTGCATGAGGCAGGTTTTCAGTGAATCACCAGGTAGGGATGAGTGGTCACCAGATCAATATAGGTTCAAACTCAGTGCCAGTGCTGGATCTGAGGCCACTCAGCAAATGTCCCAGGGTATACCAAGCCTAACTGCCACCTGCTGGGAGCTTGCACACTTGTGGTGGGGCAGGTCTCAGGAAATCATCAGGATGTGGTGAGCAGAGTTTATCAGGCCCAAACAGATAAAAAATTGGCATTGTGAAGGGAGGGTTATGCAATGGTCTGCAGTGCGATGGGAAAATGACCTCTGTCCTGTTGTCACACAACTCAGTCTCTCCCAGATTCTGCTAGGAAGCCAGTCTTAGCAGGGTTGGGCCCCTGGGAGTCAGGGGGAGGGGATAGAGGACCTTGTGTGATATGGAAGTGCTAGTCAGGCTGGAGAGAAGGTGATGGAATCCCTCACTCCAGAGACACACAACTCAGTCAGTCCCAGATTCTTCCCAGAACATAGCATGGTAAAACCACCAGGATTCTGGAGGGTGTGGTCACCAGGAGCTCAGGGAGTGGCACTAGGGATCTCCTTTGAGGTGGAGGTACCAATTTCACAGGAAAGTAGGGGGAATGGTCCCTGCCCCGAAGCCACACAACTCAGCTACTGACACCTTATGAGTCTGTCCAGACCTCTACTCCCTAGCCCAGGCAGGTGACTCCTCAGCAGAGAGCAAGCTTCTCAGGTTGGGGCAAGAGAGAGCCCAAAGGGTGGGGCTATTGTTTTCTCCCAGATTGATGCCATACAGAGGGGAGTGCTCCATGCAAGAAAGATGGCATATGTGTTGTGGGAGAGGGACTCAACACTGGGATCCTGGTAGCTGTCCCTTTAGCTCTCTCCTCAGAGCCACAAATCTCAGTCTCTTTTCACACGACTCTAGTCTGCTCTGTCCTCTCTCCATCAGATCCTAGGGTGAGTGACTGCAAATGAGATTTTGTGCATTGACCCTTTAAGAGGGAGCATGTGTGTCTAGCTGACTGCTACCTCTTTAGCAGACAGAATCCTCACTGATTTTCAGAGCTACATGTTATATTGGTGCCTATTTCCTGCTCTGGTGCTCTGGGCTGAGGAGCTTGGCTTGGGGTTGAGAACTCATGCTCCTCAGTCCTTTGCAGCTGAGATATCCCTCCGGATTCTCAGCTGCTGCCCATGGCAGCAGGGCCAGCCCTTTTGGCATCTTCACACTTCCTACCAGTCTTTATGTGGCTTCTTCTATAAATCTTTGGTTATGTGATTTCTCTTCAGCTAGTCTTTAGTTGGTTATTCAGGTTGCTTGCTCTCTGTTTTAGTTCACAATAAGTGTTTTTTGAATAAGTAAATGGCTAATTAATAATGAATGAATAAATTAGTGAACCAGGTAGTTGATCTGTTCTTTCTTTTGTTTTTGAAAGCAGAAAGGACTCTTAGTGAATAAGTGATCTGTACTCTCCCAAAGCACATAAGCAAACTGAGGCTCAGAGAAGTTAAAGGCAGGTAGGTGGTCAAAGTTATCCATCCATTTAGTGGCAAAATATTATTAGGCCCCACATCTTCTAGGTCCTTATTCATTCATCTCTCCACTGTGCCTAAATTTTGCCATTGTGGCTTTCACTCAGTAGCAATGTGAGTTGAACAAATGCACAGAATATCAGTACTGCTTACTCTGAAAGACCTTTTAAACCACGAGATGTTAGACGCTTGCCCCACTCAGACTTAATATTCATGAGGTATACTATTTGTTTATTTTGAGGGGTATATCAGCCTCAAATTCAGTAGCCAGGCATTTATTTAGTGAAAGAACCTAACCAAATGTTCATTATTCATGTATCAAAGTGGGTTTTTCTATATTCCCCATATACTCATAAAATGTGAAGAGATTTAAAACTTTGGTTCTTCAAAGAAAAGCATGGTAAAAACCAAAAACCCCCACAAAAACAAAAAAAGAAAAAACACTCGGTAATGGGATCTGTCTGTTGTAAATGCCAAGTTTTGATTTTGCTTGGTGAGTTTTTAGTGAGTTATTAAGATTACTTTGTGAGTTTTCTGAATGATAGAGAATTATCTTCATAACAAAATAGAATTTCACTATTAAACTATAAAAAGCTCTTCTCTTCCTCTGCCTCATTACTCTCCCCCTCTCCCCTCCTCCAGACTGACCAGCCAATTCTCATCATCCTACTCACAGGGGGTAAAAAAGAGAACATGACAATGGCAACCAAATGGGCACTCTCAGTGTCCTGTTCCCTCCCCACAACTGACAGCACAAAACAGACTTGAACCATCTCCTGGGCACAGATATTTTCCTGAGGTTTAAGAATTTGAAATTTAAATTTGTTTGCCCAGAGTAAGAACTTTGGGAGAGAAAGCAGAAGGAAATGTGTAGTGTACCTAGCACCTCTGTCCTGTACTTGGGCTGCAAGAACAAAGAAAATGAACTATGGGGACACAACCTCTTCCTCCTGAAACAAAACAAAAACCTGCAATACCTTAGAAACACCTGCCCCTCATCCTGATTTCTCCCAACCAAGAGGCTCAGTGATAAGTGAGAACTGGTCTTCTCTGTGGGCATTTGTGAGTGGCTTTTGGGAAGGTGGACATTCTTTTTCTTTCTTTCTTTTGTGTATTTTTTAAAACTAACATTTCATCTTGTTTGAAAAAGAATCGAAAGCAATAATCTAGTTTGTTAATCTGTACTTCATTTTACCTCTTAGGGAAATAACTGAGAATGAGGAATAACAAAATCTGACATTTACTCAAGGTGCTTTCACATATGTTTCCTTCATTTTAATGCCACAGTCTTATGACATTTCCAAGTTGATACTCTTACTGTATGTTACAGATAGATCAACAGGTTCAGGGAGGAGAAGACATTTGTCCAAGGTCACACAACTAATTACAGTAGAGTAGGGACTGGAACTCAAGTGCCACAGATGCTAACCTGGGAGTTCTTGGCTATAAATTAGTTCTTTTCCTTTCTCAGAGTCATTCAGAAAGCATGCACAGGTCTTTCATCTCCTACAAGCTAAGTTCTGTTCTGTTAGCAATTGTTTTTAATTATATCTGACTGAGTGAGTTATGTTGACATCTTTGTCAAGAAACCTTTGGGTTCCCACTGAGTTCTCTGCAGCTGGTCTCGACTGCAGAGACGATTAAAAGGTATTATTCATCTAACATTTCTCTAGGGCTCTCAAAGGACACTTTCACCTTAGCTGCTCCCCACAATAATTGAAGCCACACTTCCTGTCTGGGCAGACCTGGGTCAAGGAGAGCAGGATCAGTACTGCCTTTTTCTGCTTCCTCCTCCACAGTGGGTGCCACCTCTCCCCAACACTTCCTCCTCTGGGCCCTCTGTACTCAGTGCTTCTGCTCTGGTGATGCAATGGGAATAAAAAGACAAGGGACAGAAAAGAACATCTGGCCTTCAGGCAAGTAGGAAGGAAGAGAGGAAGGCAGGGGTTTTGCTTTCCTGCCCCATTGCTCTCTAGGACGAACATGGTCTCCAGGAGCAGTGAGAATGGGACTGAGGCTCCTGCCAGCTTCCCCCAGGATCTGGCTGAAACACCTCTCATCTGAGGTTCTGAAGGAGTAGCTCCTCTACACTGAAGGCCCATGTGTCCAACTGCTGGGGCTGTTGTGACTGGGGTCCAGAGGTGGGTGACTTTGGGGGCAGCAGGAAATGGTATGCAAGTCTGGCCCAACTGACTGCAACCAATTCCAGTTATTTTCCTGCTGGGCCTCTGGTAAGCTAGGGCAGCAGGGCTGGTTTCTGACCGGAGGTAGAAGCATTCTAATTGGAGTGACCTCTTAGCAGAGAGAGAAGAAACATGTTATAGAAGTCGTTCCATTGGAAAATGCTAAATATAGTTCTAATTGTTTAGACACTCTTTTCCTGTACTGAAATTTATCTCCCTGGATATCATATCCCTCATTGATCCTGGTTCTGTCCCCAAGGTTACTCTCAATAAGTTGAATAAGTGTACGGCCTCTGCTACAGGAGAGCCTTTTCAAGGGCAGCTGACATGCTTCTCTGCCTTTTCTTCCTGGTAGTAAATACCCTCAGTTCCTTTAGTTATCTTTTCTTTGTCAGAGTTTCTAGGTACCTGGTCTTGATCACCTTTGCAGGGACACAATGAAGTTTTTCAGAGTATCTGAGTCTCTCGCCCTGGCTGGGTGGTTCAGTTGGTCAGAGCATCATCCCATACACCAATAGGTTGTGGGTTTGATATATATAAGGGGTGCATATGGGAGGCAACTGATGTTTCTCTCTCACATCAATGTTTCTCTCTCTCTTCTTCCTCTCTTTCTAAAATCAATAAACATATCCTTGGATGAGGTCTTAAAAAAATATTTGAGTCTCTGCTTTCCATGCATTTGGGTATATACTTAGGAGTGGAATTGCTGGATTACACAGTAATTCTATGTTTAAGTTTTTGAGGGGCCACAATGCAGTTTTCCACAGCAACTGCACCATTTTACATCCCTACCACCTATGCTTTTGTTGTAATTGCCAGGATAATTAACTAACATTTAATGAAGTTTTTATCATGGTAAAAAATATATAAAATTTACCATTCTAAATATGTTTGTATTGTGCAAATATCACTACCATCCATCTCCAGAACCTTTTGTCTTTGCAAATAAACTCTGTGTCCATTAAGCAATGTCTCCCTCCCATCCTCTTCCTAGCCCTCGGCAGCCATCATTCAACTTTTTATCTTTAAGAAGTTTGCCAGTCTAGGTATCTCACTTAAGTGGAATCACACATTTGTCATTTGGTGTATGGCATATTTTTCCTTAATGTTGTCAACGTTCATCCATACTGTAGCATCTATCAGAATTACATTACTTTTGTGGCTAAATAACTTTCCATTGTATGTATGGCCCATATTTTGTTTACCATCCATCAGTCAATGGGTACTTAGGTTGTTTACATCTTTTGGCTATTCCTAATGATGCTGCTATGAACACTGGTGTACAAATATCTGAGTCTCTGCTCTCAATTCTTTTGGGTGTATACCAAGGAGTAGAATTGCTGGATTATATGGTAATTCTGTTTAACTTTTTGAGGGGCCATCATACTGATTTCCATAGCAACTGTACCATTTTTCCTTCCTACCAGTAATGCACGAGGGACCCAGTTTCTCCATAACTCTTATTTTCTGTCTTTCTGCTAGTAGCTATCCTAATGGGTGTGAAGTATATCCCATTATTGTTTTGAGTTGCATTTTCTTAATGACTAGTGATGCTGAGCATCTTTTTCTGTGTTACGATATGCTTTTAAAATATGTCTGGAATAATCAATAATCTCCAGATATTGTCAGATCAACAGACGATAGTGTTCTGGGATCCTGTGAAGATCCATCAATGCAGGCTATGAATAAACTGACTTGAGTGGAAGGTGCATTCTCCTCTTACCTCATATGGAAGTCTTAACTAAAATTCCTGAATCCTCTTCATTAGAATGTTCTAAAGCCATATTTTCCTGCCCTTGACTAGTTAGGTTGTTGGATCTAAATGAAGGCTTTTAACAAAGTTAGTTCTCAGATTGGTGTTGGCCTACTTTTCCTGTCATGTGATCATTTTGACTCTGCCTTCTTTGAACCCTTCTAGTTTTATGTGGTCAGCTGTCAGTTTGGCCTGACTTCTAAGTCTTTACTCAGGACATTTATTCCTACAAATGCTGATGACTAGGGCAGAATCGAGTACAGCCTCCTATCACCTGCCAGTAAAGACCCCTCTTTCTTGAATTTGAAGTGAATTAGTTATTCACTTCACCAGCTAGTTATTTTTTATGTTTTAAAAAATATTTTATTTATTTATTTTTAGAGAGAAGGGAAGGGAGGGAGAGAGGGAAACATCAATGTGTGGTTGCCTCTCATGTGCCCCCTACCAGGGACCTGGCCTGCAACCCAGGCATGTGCACTGACTAGGAATCGAACCAGTGACTCTTTGGTTCGCAGTCTGGTGCCCAATCCACTGAGCCACCCAAGCCAGGGATATTTTTTATGTTTTTAACAGAAGTGTTGTTCTAAATATTTTATTGAAATCAAAATGCTCTCTTGCTAGTATTTCATTAGTCTGGTAGCTATAAAAAGATGGAAATTAGGTGAGTTTGGTATGAAGCCTAGTAAGCCTATGCTGAATCCTGCTGATGATTACTTTTTATCTTTTTTAAAACAACTATACAAAAATTTCCTGCTATATTACAAGTCTTTTTCTCTCTTTTAAGTGAAGACTAGAAAACTGCTACTTTGGGCTCTTTTTAATTATCCTTCTTATATTGACGCTGCATAGTAAACTCACCTCCAACCCTTCTCTTTTCCATATGAAGTAATATCTACTATTAGCTCTTTTCTCCAAAATTAATTCATATTCAAAATTCAAATGATTTCCCCAAACTCTCTAGATAGTATCTGATTTCTGTGTGAACTCATTAAAATGCTGAGTCCATGGACATTTCTGCCCTGTTAACGTTAAGGCCCAGGAAAGCAGCCACACCTTGTCAACATGCCCCTTAATCCTCTGGCAGAGGCAGGAGCCTGGGCTGTGCACGGTTCTAACTGTGGCTTGTTCTTACATTCTCACTAAGAATGAGGAGGGCCACACAAAGTTCAAGGAGGCACTGGGTAAACTTGGCAAAATTTGGGCAAATTATTTCATCTCTGTGGGTCTCATCTTCTTTGCCTATACAATGAGGGGGGTAGAGGTTAATCCCTGCTGTCTATTTTGGTCCCAACACCATATGGTGCATGATGGTTTCTAGGCTTGCTAGCTGTGGTCACCACTTTGCTGACAGCAATGCATTTGCAGACAGAAAGCTGCCATCTTAAAGAAATAGCCATGCATTCTGATATCAGGGGAATAACATGGCACTGATCTGCTCAATAATAACATTCACACAATGAATACTCTGAGCACGATTATCGGTATTTTACCCTCGAACACTTGCATTTTAGTGGAAGCGGTGAAACGTGACCACAGCAGCACTGATTGAAGCCATGAGATGTGAATAACCCGGCGTGTACAGTTTCAGAGCTAACTGTTCTCACTCTGAGACTGGAGCGGAATTCAGCATCTGGATTGGCAGCGCCCTTTGCCACCCACCTTGTGCTGTTAGGTTGTAGCACATGGGGCACGTATGAGGAAGTCAGGAGATCAGCTTAACATTGAATATGATGGTAAAGGTCACTCACCTGATTTGTGCTTCACATTCCTTATCTAAAAAGAATGGAGGTCATAAAGGCTACCTACATCATTCATTCATATATATATATATATACACACACACACATGAATTCATAAGGTGTAAGGTATTTCAAAGTCAAGTTCATATTCTTTTCATTGTTTCCTCTGAACAAACTAACATAAAGGTTTCTTTTTCTATTTTTTGAAAATAAAGCTTTCTTTTTTCTGCTTGGTTTCAGAAAGTCTCAAAGTTAGAGTGAAACCCCACTACCAACGTGTCCTTTCCCTACCTAGAGTTCCTTCAGCAGGCCTCTGAGAGAAGTCAAGTGCTCGGAAGTCAACTCTCCCTCCCAGGGAGAGCGCAGCCCTTTAAATGCCTGGCAGGGAGGCAGCCAGCTCCTGCCACTGTCCTTTGAAGTTGTTCCTTAGCCCAGCAGTTCCCCTATTTCTGTGTGCTCAGTACTTGGTATGCGCACATCCTGCTGTGTTTACTTTTAAAAAGAAAAGAAGAAAAAGTCACATGGGTGGAGCCCACGCATCTGAAGTACAGTCAGCGTGGCACATGCTTCCTCACACTTTCTGCTGAGCCTGCTCTGGTTTCTTTCTGTCTCCAAGTGGAGGAGAAAAAACGAAAAGGGGAAGGATGCTGGTGGGAAAAGGTGAGAGGAAAAAGTAAGCACTAGGTCTGTCATGACTAAACTTACCAAGTTCATTCTCAGATTAAGAGTTCATATATCATCTTAACAGCAACTTCTGCCACCCTTAAGCTATTAGAGAGAAACTAACCGCTATTTTGTGGTTACATTAGAAAAGCAAACACACACCTCCAGACACTTAAACACTGTCATTGATGATGAAATAAACTCACCCCTAACAGTGATCTTGTTTGACTTATGCTTTGTGTAGGCAGTTGTCAGGACTGGAAACCACAGAGCGTTATGGGAAGGGAAGGAGTCATCTCTAGCCCCCTTAATACTCAGAGGGTTGGTTACACATTTTTTCAGATAGTTTGCATGTAGCTTCAAAGGAGTTTGCCATTTTCCCCTCAGGTAAGTAAAATTGATTATATCATTTATCTTACTGTGGTAAATTGGAAACCTCATTAATTCAATCTACCACTCATCCCTGATTAATTTGGAATATGTGTTAAATTTCACAAGGAAGTGATAGACTAAAATTTATCTTTGGGAAACATATTTTGGTTAGGGTTTTGCAAAGTTCTATACCATGACTATTTCAGGTCTCAAGGGGATGTGTTTAAATGTGTCAGTTGCAGATACTTAACGTGGAAATGCAAGTTAGAAATATGATTAGCTACTATTGGTTGAACACTGAATTGCTTTATGCCCATCTTTACAATAAAAACATCCACAGTAGCTCTGCAAGGTAGAAATTGTCATCTCCACTTTACACATAAAGAACCTAGGCAAAAAGGTTAAACATCTTATACACGGATTCACAGCTAAAAAGGGAAGGATTCTGCATCTGAGATCCTTTCCATTACAAGACAGCCAGTTTCTATTTTTAAAGGTGGGTGGTCCTACATAACCTATTCTTAACTATTTAAATTACTTTATATACCATCAAATTAATCAAACATAATTAAGCAATGTAACTATTCTAGACTTTCACTAACTTTTCTTATAATTTGTTTGAAATACAAAGAAGTCACAATAATCTGTATGTTTTGGGACAAAGGCAAGACAGTAAAAATATCAGTGCTCCATTAAGTTGTATTATATTGTTTTGCGCAGGAGTGATGGAAAGATCTGAGGTACTTTTGTGCCCCACACTTCCCCTACCAGGGGGACTAGCTTATTGTATTTGTCTGCAAAGCAACTACTGCCTAATTGCTAAGCCATTCTGTCCTTTGGGAAAGCCCTGCATAGCTCTTACAGGTGAGATCGTGGTAAGAAAATGATGGTATGATATTTCTTTGTATAATATTATGTTTTGCTTTTCCTCTATTTTTTAACAAACTCCCAACTGTGTAGGACCTACACATTATTTTGCTTTCTGGGTTTAGTATACCATAAATAAAATATTCCTTTATTTTCCAATAAGTTATGGTGGGGTTGGTCTCCTTGAGATTTGTAGCGTATGTTTCTAAAACATTCAGAAGCCTATTTTTTTTTTTTTATGGAAGATGACACATTTACTTATAGCAGTTTGGGAAAGCTGTATTGTTTTCGGTGCCTAATAAATATTCACAAAATTCCACCAGTCTAATTTTTCCTAAGAGATAATAAAATAAATAGACTTGACATTATTTTCTACATAATGAACTTAAGCTCATTACTTTCTCAATTTAGATAGGCAAGATTCATTTTATAGAATGTAGGATTTCAAAAATAACTTGACTTTTCTCCCTGAGCATACTTTTACTACATTCTGTCATACCAAAGAAAAAAAGAAATTCTCAAGCTAAATGATGTATGAATTAAATCACTACCTACTATAGCTACTCTGGGGTAGCTATAGAGAGAGAGGTTGGGAAAAAACAATGTTTTAAGAATCAAAAAGAGTGTGAAGGAGATTTTTTCACAGAAATTTTACCAATGGGGAAATCCATCTGATAGGTTAAACTGTTTGTCACAGAGTCAGTTTTGAGTTTAATTCCTGACACTTTACATCCATTCTGGCAAGTTCATGGATGGCTTTATGTTTCCACTAAAATCAACATCACTCAAGGTTCTTCATCAGATTTGCCTCTTTAAGGACCAAGTCACACTGTCAACTAAAGTACCGATTTGCCCATTTTAACAGTGCAGTGACCACAGAATATATTGGTAACAGCAAGGAGCATGACTATAATTAACTCCCAGCGATTACCTCTAATTAATTTAGGCCAAAGGACAATTTCAAATTAAGATAAATGAAAACTGGGACTTCACTTGTGGTTTGATTCAGCCCCCAGTATCTGAATTTATTAGGCCACTGTTCAACCTTCTCTCTTACCTAAGCTATTAGATATCCATTTGCTTAATGGATTATATCAACTTTGTTTTCCTAAGTGACAGGGGTCTGCTATTATTTCCCTTATGTTATTAATCTATGGGGGGAAGGAGTATCAGGAATTGTGAAACAGATGATCGCTTTTATAATGCTGGGACCCTAGGAGCAGATCTCTAATTTACTAAATAAGGATATTTTTCAGTTCAATTAACCATAATACTTATGGCAAACTCACTAAAATGCAAATCAGGAACTAGGGAAATGAGAAAGGCATATTTCTTGCATGTGGTCTTCATGAAAGTTAGGATTTAGACAGGGAAGTGAAGGAACCCGAATTCTTATCTATCATGGTACCATTTTTCATGGCCTAAAGTCCTCACGGCATCTTACAGAGGAGGCCACTGAGGTCTAGAAGGTTCAAGTAGAGTGGTATTCAGCACCCCAAACAGAACAAAATTCTGACACATGCTATAACATGGATGCACCTTGTGGACCTTATACTAAGTGAAATAAGCCAGTCACAAAAGGACAAATACTATATGATTCCATTTATGTGCGAGTCGGAGGATACTCAACTTCAGAGAGATGGAAAGTAGAATACATAGCGGTTACCGAGGGTTTTAGAGGGGGAAGGGGAGTTATTGTTTAGTGGGCACAGAGCTTTTGCTTGGGAAGATGAAAGAGTTCTGGAGATGGATGGTGGTGATCATAGCAAAAGGGTGTGCATGTACTTAATGCCACTGAACTGTACACTTAAAAATGGTTAAGATGGTGTATTTTATGCTACGTATATTTTATCACAATTTAAAAAAGGGTTAAAATAAATTGTCCAAGGGTGTACTGCTAGTGAGTGGAGTGAGGAATTGAGCTCAGAGATGTCTAACATCAAATACGAGGCATTACTGTTTTGCTGGTGTACAAGTCCTGGTGTTTATTATTTTTGTTACCTGCTGTCTGTTTTTATGTATCAATTAATAGTAAACACATTAAAAACAAAAGGATAGTAGAAATGGGGTAGCAGTGTGAACAAGGCAGGGAAGTAAGAACTGCCTCACCCTCTCTCCATTGGGGATGGGGTACCTCTTCAGATAAAGCAAAATGGGGCTGTTGGGAGGAAATATGGGGCTTGATGCAAGGAACCGAAGTAAAGCATTGGGAAGCCAGAGGAATAGTGGCTCTGAGAAGGCATTCTTACCACATTCATTTTAGCTACATCTTGAACATTGTACTGATCCATCCATTTTTCTGTTCATTTATTCATTCATTCACTCACATTTATTGCATGCCAGCTATATGCAAAGCTTACTTGTAGGCATGCATAAGCAGCCATCTGTATTGATCCGGTGTCCCAAGGGCCTAAATTCTAGTTGGGGTGATCAAATATCTCTAAAATTTAAGAAGCAAAACACAGGACTAGGACTAATGAGTAATAGACAATAGGTTGTATACAAAGTGAGTATGCTGGGTCCTCAAGGCAGGAGGGATCCAAGTGGCTTAGGATGGTTTGGGGCTGTATCAGGGAGAAAGCACAACTTGTTTGAGCATCCTGCCGCAGGAGTCATCAGAATTCCTTTGGGTAGGATTTCGATAGGTGAGAGGAAATAGAGGGATCCTGGAAGGGCAGAATGTCCAGTATGAGCCAATGTCAAAGACTGTACTGAAGCAAGGAGTCTGAGCAAGAAATTCAAATAGATAATTCAGATACAGTTAACCTATTATTTTTATGGTAACTGGAGTGACAGCAAAGAACTTGAAAGGCTCTGGGTGAGAAAATATCTTGTTCTAGCTATTAGTTTTTTTACTTATAAAAAATATAAAATTTACCCTCATAACCATTTTTAAGTGTAGAATTCTGTATTATTAAGTACATTCACACTGTTGTGCAGACTTTCAGAACTTTTCATTGTGCAAGACTGAAACTCTATATCCATTAAACAATAATTTCCCATTCCCATTTTTTTACCTCCCTGCAGCCCCTGGTAATAACTATTCTATTTTCTCTTTCTATGAGTTTGGCTACTTTTGATATCTCATGTGTAACTGGGATCAACCAGTATTTATTTGTGTGTGTGTGTGTGTGTGTGTGTGTGTGTGTGACTGGTTTATTTCACTTAGCATGATGTCCTCGAGATTCATTCATGTTATAGCATGTCAAAATTCCATTTTTAAAGTTGAATAATATTCTATTGTATGTTTATTCCACATTTTGTTTATCTATTCATCCATCAATGGTTATTTGGGTTGTTTTCACCTATTGGCTATTGGGGATAATGCTGCTATGAAGATAGATATGAAATACCTCTTTGAGACACTGCTTTCTTTTTTATTTTATTGAATTTATTAAGGTTATATTTGTCCATAAAATTGTATAATTTTTGTGCAATTCTACAATACATCATCTGTACATTGCCTTGTGGACTCACCATCCAAAGTCTAGTCTCCTTCCATCACCATTTGTTCCCTATTTACCTTCTCCCACCTGCCCCTCCCTTCCCCCTGGCAGTCACCATCCTGTTGTAAGACACTGTTTTCAATTCTTTTGGATGTATATCCACTAGAGGGACTCTTAGGTCAGACCATAATTCTATTTTTACTTTTCTTTTGAGGAATTTTCATATTGTTTGCTGCAGTGGCTGTACCATTTTACAGTCCCAACATTGGTGTACAAGGGTTCCAATTTCTCCACATCCTCAACAAAAGTTATTTTGTTTTTTGATGGGAGCCATCCTAATGGGTATGAGGTCAAATTTCATGTGGTATTAATTTGCATTTTTCTAACGGTTAGTGATGTTGAACATATTTTTATACATTTCTTGGCCATCTGTATATTATCTTTGGAGAAATGTGTATTTAAGTCCTTTGAGAACTTAAAATTTTTTTTGTTCAGTTATATATAGATATTAGTTTTTAAATTGCATTACAAAATATTTTAGGTATACAAAATATAAATAATTTAACAGACACATTTATACCAATGGTCCAACCTAAAACAAAAAACACCTAATCCATATATTTGAAGTTGCCACTGTCCTCCCGCTGAGTTCACTTCCTTTCAGACACCCAATACCACCAACAGAATTACTGTCCAGACTTTGGAGTTATTATTCCCACCATTTTTATACATGATATGTACACACACACACACACACACACACTTTAGTGGTTTTAAAACTCAATATAAAAATTGCTTATATTCTCCCACAACTGTGTTTATTATGTTTGTGAGATTCATTCTTTTTCATACATGTAATCTCAATTTATTCATTCATTGCTCTATAGCAGTGGTTCTCAAACTTTTTGGTTTCAGGATTCCATTCCTTTCTTAAAAATTATTGAGGATGTGTCAAAAGGCTTTGGTTTGTATGGATTAAATCATTCAACTTTGCCATATCAGAAAAAACACATAAAAATTTAAAAACAATTATTTATTAACTGAAAAATAGGAAAAACCCATTATATGTAATACTATATTTTCTGATAAATAATATTTTTCAAAACAAATAATGAGAAAAGTGCACTGTTTTACACTTTTGCAAATCTTTTTAATATCTGGCTTAACAGAAAACAGCTGGCTTCTCATTATCTCTTTCTGCTCTCTGTCTGTCGTTATTCTAATATGTGGTCTCTGGAAAACTCCAGTGTACAGAATGAGAGTGAAAAGATAAAGAAAGACTTCATAATACCATGAGATTAGTTTTGACCTGAGAATTCGCTTAGTCTTGAGGATCTCTAGGGTTCCTTGGACTCCGATTTGAGAACTGTTCCATGGTATTCTATTAAAATAAATGCATTACAATCTTTATCTGTTCTTTTGTTGATGTTCTTATTTTTTCTTTTATAAACCATGCTGTTAAGAACATTGTATATTTCTCCTTGGGCACATGTTTGCGAGTTTCTTTAGAATCTGTGTAAAGTGGGTTTTGGTGTATATATGTCTTCACTTTCATACTTATTGCCAAATTACTCTCTAAAATTTAAAATCTGTAAAAGTGTGAATAAATATTTTTTGAGCACCTAAAACTTAACTCAGGGTTATCTCTGGGAGACAGGAAATGTGATTATAATTTTTAAAACTGAACTGTAACTAACTGTATAGAATTGCATCTTATGTGGAGAAAGGTCTCCCAGACAAAAAGATGATGCAATTAGCCGTGGAAGTGGCAAAAAACAGAGCCCCAGTGACAGAATCTGGCCGAGCTCATTCAAATATTTCTAGGGAAAGAACACATCTATCTCCCTCCCCGTCCTCTTACATGCCTGTTCAGCCACCTGTTCTGCTGTGTGACCTTAGGCAATTCACCTTTCTGGTCCAATGTCCTCCTCTGTAAAATGTTAACATCTCATGATTATGTGAATGAAAACACACTATCTTCAAAAAGATATAGTCTCTTCAGGATACAAGACTCACACACAAAGCAACAAAGTCAGTCGGTGCTGAAGTCCACATTGATTTCTGAAGGAATCGCTATTCCTAAGAGAGAAAACTCTGTAGCAGTTGCTTTAGGAGAGCAATGGGGCTTGGAGCTGAGAATTAATGGGCACTGGAATGTTTGAGGGGGATAAGGTTGGGGAAGGGAACAGTATGGAAAATAGTTCCATTTTGATAGCTTGGTCTGCAATATGTGGAGGTCAGTGGGAAATGCTGTGGCTGCTGACATTTCTAGCTAGAGTTCTCCATTTAGAAGACAGCTGGTAAGGCCACTGTATATTGCTCTAGGAAGAGGCACATCTCACTCATCTCCAGGAAGTTTGTCAGCTCTTTCCCAAGAAAATGAAAATGAAAGTTGTGTTTAGTCACAGGAAATGAAAAGGGAAGTTGTATTTAGAAGCTGATTGTAGTATCAGACGTTTCTTCCAGTAAATCTCTTACTATAATTTACTCTTACTGCGAAAAAATTATTTCCATTACAAGTAATCAAGTCCAATTCTATAAGGACTCATTTGAATCTCTTCACGAGAAGAAAAGATCTGTTCATGTCACCTTTATTTGACATGAAAGCAGAGTGGCTATTTGTTTGCATAGCTTAGTTATAAAACCTCTCATCTTTCTAAATGGTGTACATGAGAGATATTTTTAGGAATTTCTATTTCAGACAATATGAATTCAGATGAATAAAGCAATCCTTTGAAACTGAAGCTAAACAGAAAAATATTTACCGAAGTATAATTCTGTGCCATCACAGAATGGAAGAAAGACATCCATTGTTATATATGTATGCATTTATTTATTTTTTAAAAAAGATTTTATTTACTTATTTTTAGAGGGGAAGGGAAGGAGAAAGAGAGGGAGAGAAACATCAATGTGTGGTTTCCTCTCATGCACTCCCTACTGGGGACCTGGCCTGCAACCCAGGCATGTGCCCTGACTGGAAATCGAACCTGCGATGCTTTGGTTCACAGCCTGCGCTGAATCCACTGAGCTATATACCAGCCAGGGCTGTATACATATTTTAAATAAGCATCAAAATGGAATATAAGGGGTTTCAAAGGCTGCCACTAATTTGAATTACTTTAAGGGTAATAATGCAATATACCAATTTTATAACATTATGTTTTATAAGTGAATATCATAGGGTGGATTAAAAAATAGGGTATGGTTAAGAATGACCTCTTCGTCTATAGAACATTATACTAAGAATTATTACCTTCTCATTATTCCCTTTGTTCTCATTTCATGGGTCATGTTTTCATAGGAACAAATGATAAGAGGTACCTAGGAGAGCCAAATGTACCGATGACGCCATTTTTTGTTACTTCTTCTGCAGATGTGGCTCTATCACCTTTCCTTCCACCTCCTCTGCCTTTTGGTGTCTGCAGCCCACCACTCTGCATGTCTGGCTCTCTTAGAGGGCACTGACAATGCCAACTTCCAGATTTAGTGTCCCATTCTTGGTCTTCTTCCTCCCTGACTCCCTTTCTTCCCTCTTGCTGTCCTTCCATCTCATTAGCCTCTCTTCAGTCTAGTCTTTTGGTTCAGTTTTCTTTACCTCAATAAATATGGGATATGTCCAGGTTTTGACTTGACTCCTTCCTGGCCAATCTCACCCCCGCTGATGGCTTCAGCTATCCTCTACTTAGTGGTAGCTTCAACAAGTACATTTTTTGACCTGTAGTTGCACTTCCATTAGTTTTATATTTCCAACCATACCTCTCCAAGTGGTGTTCTACCAGCTCCTCAAAGCACAACCAAAACAAATGTGAATTTTACCTTTTCCTCAATGCCCATGCCTCTCTTCTTTTTCATGTCTTGATCAATGGAGTTACCAGCTACTGAGTCTTCTGAGCTACAAATACTGGAATCAACTGGGAGTACTCCTTTATTTTCATCCCTTACATCCAGTTATGCAAAAAGTCCTGTTGATTTTATCTGGTTATTTCTTTTGTATTGACCCCTAATCTTCAGTCTTTTAGCCTGGGAACTTCAGATATCTTCTCTAGATCATTACAATGAATTTCTAATTAGTATAGATCCCCTTGCCATTGCATGCTGCCTATTTCTCCTCCCTATTACCCATAAGAGCTGTCCTCTTATATCTCTTCCATGTTGAAAAAAGACGAAATACTTTCTTTTTGTGTAAAGTATAAAGTCCAGACTCAAAAGCCACATGATTTCTTTGTTATGGACAAACTTCAAAACTTTAAGGAAACTCAATTGTGGCTGATGATATAGCTTAATCAAGGCACTAAAAAAAGTGTTTGATTTCTTTAAATGTGTTCTTCTCAGTAGTCTTAAATTTGTTTAAAAGAACCTTAAGCAAAACAAATCTTCCCTCACACAACTGTAAAGATGAAAACAGACATCTAATGCTAATGAAAAAAATAGCTTCGTAAACACATGGAGGAGATATATGCAGAAACCCACAACTGATTTAATTTGCAAAACCACAGCTTTAGCTCAACTAAAATAAAGATGACTTAGATAAAATACAACCAGAAAACTTAGATCACAGATATGAGGTAAATAACTGAAGCTGATGGTTTAGCAAGCAAACATTATGGGTATAGTATGAAGGTCTAGGAAATTGCTTTGGACCCAGAAGCTGATGGACTGACTCCACAGAGCTCCTGGGAGCATAATGTTCTGAGGGGAATCCCTGCTTGCTGGAGTAGTGTCCCCTACTGGACCATGTTCCTTTCACTTGGGAGGATAGGGTCACCTTAATACAGGAGGAGAAATAAGATTTTTAGGTTGAAATAGAATTTTTGAGGTTGATATGGAAGAACACTGGAGTTTATTCAGGTTATTTTAGAGCCAGGGTCCAACAGCAGATGCCAAGAGGCTTTCAGTACAGTTTTGCCTACCTCTAACCAGCTGTGATTCCCTGAACATCCAGCTCAGAAACTCTGAGCCCCAGATTCCTTCTATGCATTTCAGCAACAGGCAATATTAAGGATTATTCAGCAACATTAAGGATTATTTTTTTTAAAGGTATAGGTTCTCCTTACTAGTAGGAACCATCATGGTCAATAGTCAGATTCTATGTATCTAGCAACAGATATTTACCGACCGCCCACTAAGTGCCAGGTACATACTAGAAAAGGAACACAGTGGTGAAAATGGAACCATGCCCCAGGCCTTGTCCTCAGGGAAGACTGGAGAAGATCATGGAAGGACAGAATATGCCTTTTCTGTATCTCCCGATGACTTGTCTGCACCCCGCCTTTTTTTCTTTTTTTTGGTAACCATGATTTTGTGGCAGTGAGTGCATACCAGGTATTTTCCCTTTTCCCTGCTCTCCATAAAAAGAGAGAAAATAGTAATGTAAGCACAAGCTGGGTTCCAGAAATCTGTCTATTTAGTTCTTTACTTCCTATGAAACAGCAGTTTCATAGTAGTTGCCATGATCTAAAGCATCTTATTTATGTGCTGTCTACTTTTTTTTATTGTCTTTATCCTCTAAAAAAAAATAGGTTTCATGCAGCCTGGAACCCTGGCCTTCTTTTATCTCCTGTACTTGCAACCCTCAGATTGATCATTGCCAATGACCAATGAAGTGCCTGACCAATAAATATTTGTTGGCTGAATCAATCTCAGCCTTTCCTTTCTCCATAAAATTTTCTCTTTTTTTTGTAAGTTGCTCATTAAGCCACTCTAACATGTGAAGGAAATCTTAGCAGTGCTTGCATTTTTAACAGGATCTGTGTTTCTTAAACTTCTGGTTGGCAGAATTTCAGGCACTAGAATAAAGTGAAGTAAGAACTTTCTGGCAGTGTTATGGAGTATTTTGCAATCAGGTGGGAAGCAGCATTCCAAAGGCAGCTACCCTTTGATTTGCTGGGAAGTCTACTCCAAGACAAGAAAATGCCCCTGTGACACAATAGTTTTTCCCAGCGTCTTTCCTTCCTCTATGGCCGAGTCCATACATCCTGTGTAAGTGCTGGCCATGGGGCAGCTCCCATCAGCAGTCCATGAGGGGCAGAGGGTAAGGTTAAAATGGAAGTTACACAAGTGTAGATACTTTGTTTCTGCCCCCAAGTCAATGAATCATGGATGTTCTGTGCCTTATTTTCCTATTTATTCATTTTCAGGGCTAATGTTTATATATTCAATAAGTTGGTCAGTCTCTGAAAATTGTCCATTTGCTCAAATATTAGGCATCTGTTGCATTTCTGGTGTTATTTTGCAAACCAACCAAAGATAATAAAGTACAGGTTTCTTAAGATTTAAAAAAATATCCTTTGGAAAACATTGGTAAAAGGGATGTTTTCTTGACTAAGGATATCTCCTTGAACTATTTTGGAATCTTGTGCTTCAGAAGCTTGTCAAATAATAATCATGAATAAATAATAGACATAAAAAGGATCAGAACTAAAAAGCAAATTATAAAGTTACATCAGGCATATACTGAAAAACAATTTATCTCACAGTATAACAATATACAACTTTTCTAATTTCCAGAACCATCCTGCAAAGTTGAGGCTGCAGCTTTGAGTGAGCTGCATTTCTCACTCATTTTTAATTAAGCAAACTTTCTTCTTTAGCAGCTCTTTGCAACTTACAGCAGTCTGTATATGTGTGTGTACATATATGATAGAATTTGTCATTTTTAATCTGTTTAATGTATTGTCAAATAGAGTATTAGACACATAAAAGAATTGAGGAGAAAAATGAATAACTATGTAAGAGGAAAGTTTAAGGAGTGTGTCATGGGAGTTTAAGATTGAGATTAATAAAAAATCAGAAGAATAAATTAGGATTCTAAAATATGTTTTTTGAGTTTACTTAAAATGTATTTTTCTTTTACAGTATTTTAGGTCTGGAATATAGCTGGCAGACAGAAAATATAGCACAATGAACCTGGTGTCTGATATTCCTGGAAAGGAGAAATGCAGGCAGGGAAAAAGCAGGGACTAAACAGATGTTCAAGGTTGAGGAAGAAAGGAAGACCAGGCAAACGAGCATGGCTGACTGTGGGCCTCATCTATGTACTTCTGCCCCATGGGAACCTGGGAGTGAGCTGTCAGTGATGGGAGCCAGAGGGAAGCTTGTGGCAGTCTCCTTCTCCCTCATCAGTTTACCCTGGAGGCAGAAGCTTTGAGAGTTCCATGCAGCTTTCTAGCCTTTTAAAAGCATCTCTCTAAATGCCTGGAAGAATTTACAAGCTGCCTAACGTAAGGAGATCCACCCTCTAGGGCCAGTGGCAAATGCCTGGGAAGGATCTAGAAAAGATAGGCTTGAGGTATGAAGCTGAACCCAAGTGAGTATTTTCTGTGTTACTAAAATGAGTAATATATTGCACAGCAAAACAAGGAAATATACCCAAAACAGTAATTGAGATATAAAGAGGGAAGGAAGTTTCAAAACTCACTTCTTAGAATCAATACCAATGTCAGGTAGTATTTTTTAAAAAATGAGTCAGTAGATACAGTATATAACCAAATTCAAGCTTAGTCGAGAGTGTTGAGAACATGGGCTGGGGCATCACCCTGCCGGTCTTGACACTCCGGCCCTGTCACTTTGTTTAGCAGCCATGTCAGCGTGACTTTGAACAAGCTACCTCAGCAAAGTAGCTTCACTGAAGCTACTCTACCTCATTTGTAAAATGAGGACAATAAGAGGAGCTACCTAAAATGAGTTAATGGATATAAAGTTTTCAGAACAGTAGCTGGTATATAGCAAAAAAACAATATTTTAGTTATAATTAGTAGTACTTCATTTATATACTCACTAGTCATGTTTTCTTCTACTATTTAGCAGAAAAAAAATTTTCTCATGACGATCACTCCCTTTTTAGTTTTGTTGTGAAAAGAAGGCTATGGGCTCTTCTAAGGTGGGTGTTCCTTGCTGGTGCTCAGCTATCACCCACTCTCCCCGGTCACACCATTTCCCCTGTACCTTGTCGCTAGAGTCAAGTGCATCACAGTCAGTTTCGCTTTCATGTTCTTCAGTCAGTCCGGACCAGGAGTAAAGAGCAACATCTCAGATTTAGGAATGGCGTTCCATGGTTTTCCCCAGGAGCATCAGTTCCCTTCACTTTGCCCAGCTTCTCTCCTGCCCTCCTAGGTGGGGCAGTCAGTCGCCTGTGGAGAGCTGCCCAGTGTCTGGGGGAGGGAGGTTCTTCCTTGGTTGGATTCTGGGTGTCCCACCTTGTAATTTCCGGTCAGGGGTGCCCCATCTCTGTGGCAGGGTCTGGTCTGAGGCAGTCATATCTTCTCACTGATTCTTTTTTCTTTACCTCGACACACACTTTCTTTCTCATCTAATTGAATTTTCTGTTTGACTTGCTGTGTTTGTTTCTTGTCATGCATTTATCTAGTGCATCCCCTTTATGCTTTTTTTGCAGCTTTGCACCCACTGCTTTAGTTCCCTCACACTGTTTGAACTCCTGGGCCCTGGCCCTCTTCTTCCTCACACTAGCCTTCTTGTTTGGAGTTCTCTGGTCTTTCTCCCAGGCACTCTGCCACTCTGTCATCTGCCTGTACTAAACTGACCTTTAAGAAATATTTACAAGCCCTTGTGTGTGGGATTCTGCTCTAGGGAAGGGGAGATTAGAGAGAATAACATGCAGGACCCTGCCTTTGAGGAGCTTGTGACGTGGTCCTGACAACAAAGGGGAGTGTTAGCACTACCGAGATAGTTTTCTGTACAGGATGCCACGGCTCATGGGGGAAGATGTCTTAATACATTGGGGGTTGGAGGGGTGGGCTTCACAAAGGAGGTGATGCCTATGGGGTCAGCAAAGTGAGGATGGGAAAAAGTGGATCTCAAGTCCCTGGTCCCACATAGAGCTGGGCTAACCAAGAGTAGGGAGGAACTACGAGGTGCTCAGGGCCTCCTGAGGTGGGAGGCTGGAGAGGCGGTCAAGGCACCGGCTGGGAGGACCCAGCAAACCATGTGAAGGGTCTGGGTTTTATTTTGCAGATGGTATGGAACAACCAAAGAGTTCTCAAAGTAGACAGTGGCAGTCAGATTTTTGTTTTAGCCAGAACATTTTGTCAGCAGAGTGAAGAGCAGGTGAAAAGGGTGAGACTAGAGGCTCTGTTTCTGCAGAAAATACACTTGAGGTCGCCTTTATGACATGTTACCATATCAACAGCCTGAATATTTGTGCTAGACTGTGTTTCCAAGGTGGCCACAACCGCACCTGACATTCCCCACTCTTCTTCAAGGCCATTTGGCCATGCCCCTCTGAAGGCTGCCATCCACTGCCCTTCTTGGGGCTTAGCTGGCCTGTGACGTGTTTTGGTCAGTAGAACATGACAGCAGTGACGCTCTGTAACTTCCTAGTTTTGGCCTTAAGAAATCTGAGCTTTTGCCTTTGTGTGTTTGGAACATTCAAAAGATGTCTGAGGCAGCCACATAGACAGAAGGGACTTGGGGTGGTCCCAGTCTTCTAGCTATATCCGCCAAGTACCATATTTGACTGGTTCCATTTCATATCTGACCTCGACCTTGAGAGACCCAAGGTGACACCGTGAGGAACAAAGTCAGTCCAACTTCCTGATCCACAGAGTCATGACCAAATAAACTGTTGTCATTTTAAAGTCCCTAAGCTTTGGGTTGGTTTGTTACACAGTGAATCATATGCAAAGCAATACTTTGAGTCAAATAAATGCATGTCAGATAAACAACAAAATGCAGCATTCACAATTTCAGGGCAATAGCACTGCTTCACTGTCAATATGTGTCTGGTTGTACTTCATCCTTAATTACTTATTAACAAATCTCATTTTGAGCCTATGTCATACCTCACTGATTAGCACTTAAGTTTTTAAGAAAGGAGTTCTTAGAAAATGTAACCCTGTGATTCTGTCTGGCTAAAGGCTAAGAAAATGTGGTGTGTGGATTAAAATTCCCTGGAGTTCAGTGTGAACTTTCCTATTGGTAGTTTTAAGACAAATAGCCACGCAAATACATGTTCCACCTTTTGGAGCTGCAGAACGTTTCCTGATTCTTTTGTTCTGTTTCCTTTGCTGTATGGCCAAGTGTCTCCAGATAGAACAGTACTTGAATAGTGTGATTTTTCTGTAGGTCTAGCTTTTGTAACCCAAAGTCTAGGCTGTTTTTCCATGAGAAAGTACCTACAATATTGTTTAGGAGAAAATTGATTTTTCACATATTTAAATAAACATATATTTTTCTCTACTCTGAATACTTCTAGTCTGTTCTCTTGAGAAAAGGGTCTTTTCTTTCTTTCATTTCTATTGATGTAATACCTTTTAAATATGTTGTGTGTTGGCATTTCTCTCTACTAGCTCCACCAAAGGGAAACTTTTAACAGGTGAGTTTTACTTCATTAATTTCTAAAATTATGTGCTAATTTATGTTTAGCAATATTGGCATTTTTTTGTCAAGTAAGTGGTATTTATTTGATTTTAGTAAGTAATGAAAACCATTTTCCTACTGCTCAGATGCCTTACTAAGTGCCTTTAGTCACAGATCTCAAGTGTACTATAAATATTAACACATCTCCATGCTCAGACCTAGGAAAGAGTCACGGTAGCGAAATCCTACTTTTTATTGGAATGGGAGAATGAAGGTTAAAGAACCTTGTGCTGTGCCTTCGGCAAATACTTAAGCTGCCTTTGCCCCACAACCTAGAATTATGCAAGTTATTTCTGACTGGATTATTTCATCAACATTTAAAGGATTTTAGAAAACTCTCTAGGATTTGCTCAGTTGTATGTAAGGGGCAGAGTAGTTCCAGTTCCTCTTAAGAAAGAGTCTATATGGCTATTCTTAATATCACCCCTTCTATACAGCCTGAATATATCCTGAAAAAAAATACCAATTTCTTTTTCTTTTTGAATGATTAATGCAGAAGAATTGAGATTGTTCCCAATCCCAGAAGAGAGAAGATTCCATCTGGCTGTCATTCTCCATTATCTTATCTTTCAAAGTTCACTAAGGAAATCAAGTTGTTGTTTTGGAGAACCAGCATTTTGAGAAAACTTGGTTGTTACAGCAACCTTCCTTGAATTACCATCACCAACAACACAGCAGAGGAAACATAATTTATAATCATATGAAATTTTGTTTTTGCAAAGTCAAGACATTGTAGTTGAGTGATTTCAGTGTTTGGGTGACTGTAGTTCAGTTTATCAGTAAGGAGTTGCCCATTCCAGTATTAATTATATTTGCTACTCTGTATAGGCTGTTCACCAACACTTATGAACATATTGCCTGGAATCCTTAAAATTTATGTGGTACTGAACCAGCCCCAGTACCCAGGGACATGTGGGTGCCAAAAGAACACCTGAAAAACAGCTACAAAATGGTAGGATCAGAAGTTTCCCCTCATCCAACTCACTCATACTGTGCTCAGTGTGGCAAATCTGGAGTGAGAACCTTGGTCTCCTGGCTCCAATTTCAGTGACCTTTCTTTCCGCCTTCACTGTTTGGCTCTGAAAGCCTGGCATGGCCATCAAAGGGCAGGGCGTAAGCAAGGGGAATGATGCCACACAATCCTACAGCCTCTCCCCAGTCTCTTCTACTGAAAGGGACAATCTATTTTGGATCCCTAATACCTTTGTGGGCCAACTCCCATACTTCCTTGTTTACTGTAGGGAAATTGCAGAGCAATAAGGTGGAAAGACTGGCACCTTAGAATCTGGGAGGGGAAGAAACATCAGGATAAAGGGTAGAGACTGGCTAAACCAAAGTCAACACAGCAGAGGGTAACTGTATACTTGGCTCTATGAACCACTCTCAGATCCCTAAAACTCACCTCAAGAATATGGACAAAAATTGGAGTGCTTGGGGCTCTTAATACGAACAATTAGGCCTGAAAAGTGGACATCGTACTCAGAATCTGTCATGTTGGTGACTGGAGGAAAGTCAGATATATCCCTTGACTCGGAGACACTTTGTGAGCTTCCTTAAGTCTGCAGTCTGAGCTCTGCACCAAGAGTTAAAGAAAGGGAAGGAAGCAGAACACCTGGCATGTGTCCTTAGGGTAGCTTATTTAGGACATAATTGAATTAAAATATCATTATTAAGCTTCAGTTATAAGCTGGAGAGAAACCTCAGGTCCTCAGACACATACAAAAGCAAAAAAGGGAAGTAATCACATGACAAGCTACATGGAACACAGATAACACAAAGGACACCTTTTGTTTTTGGCTAATTGCTAAAAGAGACTCTGGTTGAGAAGAGGTTTTCGTGAACAAAGGGACAAGTACACTTAGGATTTAGGGGGCCACCTAGTTTTCTAATTTGCTAAAGGAAAGCAGGATGCTTTGGATGGAGACCCCAGTAGGGGCTAGAATGCAGAGGACGTAATTTGTAGGCAAAAGTGAGCATAACGATTAGGTGGCCCTTACCTGAGCCCATGTTGACACTCCCTTGCAGGGATGGGTCACAGTGGAACTCACAGTTCATTTCCTCCAAAACACAATGCCATTCATGAAGTAAAGTGCACTCGGAAAACTCTCTGAAATCCCATTGGGTTATGTGGGTTTTTGTGGTACAAGCCAGAAACCCAAGCTCTTGTTTTAGCTCTGGTTTTCTTGTTAGGATCCCATATTTGTGTTCATTTTATTTTATTATTGCTGGGATTTATTTTTTTTTAAAGATTTTATTTATTTATTTTTAGAGAGGGAAAGGAGGGAGAAAGAGAGAGACAGAGAAACATCAATGTGTGGTTGCTGGGGGTGGTGGCCTGCAACCCATGTATTTGGCCTGACTGGGAATTGAATCTGCGACACTTTTTGGTTCGCAGCCGCGCTCAATCCACTGAGCTACGCCAGCCAGGGCTGCTGGGATTTATTTTTAATCTCCTTTAAAAGATTATGTTTTCCCCTCTTTCATTTCATATTTTTGGTTATTCTACCTTCAAGTGAGTCCATAAATAATTTATTACTACTTATATTAAAAACATTTTTCTTTGAATGCTTTCAATTATTTTATCTCTGGCATGCTTTTATCATCCAAATTTTTGAATTTAGTCTTCTACTTTTTACCTTTCCTATTCTTACATGCTTTAACGAGTTTTGAGATAATTATAGTTTTGTTCTGAAGAATTTGTTCTTGAAGTCTTTAGACATTTCATTAAAACTTTTTTTACCTCTTTTATGCTTTAATATTTTTATTAAAGTAACTAATTTTAATAAAAGTATATAATTGATTTCTCAGTAGATCTACATTTAATGTGTACCTTTTACCTCATCTTTTTGCTTGTAGGATACTTCAAATTCTTTTAATGTTACCTTTTATTTTCTGATCATTCTTAGCTTAGTCTTTTTTCCTTTTATTCCTGGCTTTATAATGGTAAGCTTTATAAAGTGAGAAATTAAGGATGATAGAGGGAGAAAATCACACCATAGGCAGGGGGAGAAAGGGTTTTTCCCTTGTAGCAAGTCGCCTGTTAACATTTAAAAATGTTTCCCATTTCCTTCAATTTTGACTTTCTAGTAGAGTTTATTTAGACAATTCTAGGTAGAACCACAGGCAAAAAACGCCCAGGATGATAATGATTCTATTTGTACAGACATTTAAATGACTTGATTGGGATTCTTTTCTCCTATAGCACTCAGTTCTTTAGATATTACAGGTTCTAAAATTTATGGCTTATTTATTTATTCTACTAATACTTATTGAGCACCTACTGTATGTCAGCTATGGTGCAAGATACTAAAGTTTCAACAGAGAATAAAGGAGAATGTGGCCTCTGCTATCATGGAGTTTATAATCTACTGGGGAAGTCTAAAAGTAAAAAAATAATGGCCATATATTCTAAGTGTAGAGGTAGATAACAGTTATTGATTGATTACTACATGCTACACATGGTGCTAAGCACTTTAAATAGATGATCTCATATGTGCTTTAAGAGCATATGGGAGGAAACAAAATCCTAATTTGGAGGATCAGGAAATGCTTTCCAGAGGGAGACATCTAGGCTGGGGACTGATGATCTTAGGAATTAGCCAAAGGAAGGAGAAGTTTAGAGGTTGGGCCAAAAGTTGATGAAGCAGGGGATGAAGCAAGGAGCTGCTTAGGAACCCAAAGAAGCCACACTTGGAGGAGTGTGATGTGTGTGTGGGGCTGGAGAGGTGAGGCTGGAGAAGACAGAGGAGTGTAGATTAACTAGAACCTCCCAATTCCTGTTACAGAATCTGGGTTTCATTCCAACTGTATTGGGTAGCCATTGGAAAACTTAAAGCAAGGAAGTGACATGCTTAGATCTGAGATCTAGAAAGATCCTCTCAGCTGCAGCATGGAGAACAATCCATAGTGAGAGAGACCAGTTAGGAGGTTCTGGCAGTGATCTACAATAGAACCAGTGGTGGCCTGTAAACAGAGCAGAGGCAGTAGGGGCAGGAAAGGGTGGATGGAATAGGGAGATATTCAGTGGGTGAAACCAACAGAACTTGGTTTGGGGTGAGCCTGGAGGTGAGACATTCAGGGAAGAACATTCAGATTTCTGGTTATGCAAGAATGGATAATGCCAGTGCCAGAAACCAGGAAAAATGGGAAGGCAAATGTATGGAAAGAGGAAGGAGGAAGGCGACACATTCAGTTTGGGATATTGTGCTACTGGATGTGCCCATCAACTATCTGTGGAAGAGGATAAGTAGGACTTTGGATAGGTAATGTTTTGGTTACGGTCAGCGAGGACATGGCTGTTGAGGTCCATGAGGAATGAGGTTGCCCATGACATGAGAAAAACTGAGGAATGTTAACCTTCCAGGGGACAGAAAGGAGAGGGGTGACTTGCAAAGGAGAAGAGAGGGAGGAAGGAGAACAGGAAGGGAGAACAAATGGAAACATTGCTCCACGAATGCAGGTGTGCTCAGTACCGAGTGGGCTGCAGAGATGTCAAGTAAGAGATAAGCAGAATTTAGGAACAATTAGTTAAAAAGAGTGTGAGCATGATAGCTTCCTAGAGGCACCAGAGGCAAAGCCAGATATCTGTGGCCAAGACATTTGGAGTGACAGAGCAGCAGGTGGAGAGGAAAATTGAAGGAGTTTGGCTGTGACAAGGTGGAAAGAGAGAAGGAAGTAGCTAGAGGGAGGCAGAGAAAGATGGTCTTTTTCTTCAAAGAAAGAGGGGATTTAAGCATGTTTAATGCAGTGAGAATGGGGCCAGTAATGAGGGAGAAAAGGAAAATATACCATATTTTGCCACATAAAATGAACTTTTTTGACCAAATTTTTGAGGGACAGATAAGGATGCACATTATACCTGGGTATAATGATGGATATAATCCATGTATAATGTGCACAAAAACGTGGGTGTGCATTATACATGGCAAAATATGGTAGGCGAGAGAGGAGATAACCAAGAGAGATTCCCAAGAATGAAGAAGAAATGGATTCCAGAGCATCACTGAAAGATGAACATTAGACAGGAATCGAGTTTTTTTTTTTTATTGTAAAAGAAGGGAAGGTGAACTCTAAGATTCAAGCTAAGATTTGTAGCCCTGTCATCATATACTCAAGGGTTAGGTTGTTCTCATCTGGAGAACTTCCATTTTCAGAGAAGCAGGAAGCAAGGCAAAGTGCCTGAGTGGAGGGGATGGTGGTGGCAGGATAAGGTGTGAAATAGCTGCTGTAGAAAGTGCAAGAGGGCTGACCTGGGAAAGTGTGAGAGCCTGCCTGGAGTTGGAAATCATGGAATTACAGCATTGTGAATTTGCATAGTTCCAAATATATTTTTGTGGTAGAACTCATCAGTCCCTGCATAGACACTGAAAAGAGTAGGCCGCTGGATTCAGCTCCGGTCCTGGGGACCCCAGCTTTAGAAAGGAAAGCACATCATCTCCCAATGTTTGTATTTTCCCAGCAGAATGGGGAGAGTGTTGGGGGAGGAAGGAGTGGCCCTTTTCATCTTTGTCAACTTCTGGTTAAATCATCCCTGGTCTGTATAATCAGTACTATTTCTTCTTAACCAATCCATGTAGGTAGGGGCCACCTGACCTAGAGGGACCTTTTGTTTATCTTTTAGGAGCCGTCCTGCCCATGGTTTCTTTAGTCCTTCAGGGAATGCTTGAGTAGTAATTACTCCAATGATTCTGTACTAGAGAAAGGTATGTAAGCACAAGGTCAGATAGGAAAAAGCAATGAATTCAGGAGTATCATCAGCCTGGAGACCCTGACATCAGGCATGGAATGATTTGGTAAAGAGTTCATTGGGTACCATGTCACACCCATTAGGATGGCCACTATTACAGAAATGGAAAAATGAGAAGTGTCAGTAAGGATGAAACTAAGACCCTTGTGCATGGTTGGTAGGCATGTAAAATGGTATAGCTGTTGTGGAAAATAGTATGAGGTTCCTCAAAAAATTAAACACAGAATTACCACTTAATCCAGCCATTCCATTTCTGGGTATATAGCCAAAAGAATTTAAACAAGACCTGAAGAGATATCTGTACACATATGTTCATAGCAGCATTATTCACATGGCCCAGATGTGGAAGCAACCCAAGTGTCCATCGACAGATGAATGGATAAACAAAATGTGGTCTATACATACAATGGATTATATTCAGCCTTAAAGAGGAAGGAAATTGTGACTTATGCTACAATATGAACCTTGAGGATATTACGTTAACTGAAATAACAAAGCTGCAAAAAGATAAATAGTGTATGATTCCACTTATGTGAAGTATCAAAAGTAGTCAAATTCATAGAGACAGAAAGTGGAATGGTGGTTTCCAGGAGCCAGGGGGAGTGGGGAATTGGGAGTTACTGTTTAGTGGGAACAGAGTTTCAGTTTTGGGTGGATGGACGGTGGTGCTGGTTGGACAGCAATGTGTACAGGGTGGGCAAAGTAGGTTTACAGTTGTGAGCACACAAAACAGAGTTTATTCTTGCATTATTATTTGTGGTACTATTTTCCATTCAAACAACTGTAAACTTATTTTGGCCCACCTTGTATTTAGTGACTATGAACTGTATACTTAAATGCTATGTATATTTCACCACAATTTTTAAAAAGTTAATTGGTAGGTTTTCCAGCTCTGTGGTTTCGAGCAAGGGCTTGGTAGTCAGATAAACCTGACGCAACCACTTATCATCTATAAGAGCTGGACAAGTGACTTAACCTGCCTGAGCCTCCATTTCCTCATCTGCGAAATCAGAAAGATGATGATAGTAATAGCATCTAATTTAAAAAAGTGTTGCAGCCCTGGCTGGTGTGGATTGAGAGCCAGCCTGCAAACCAAAGGGTTGCTGGTCCATATGCTTGGGTTGCAGGCCAAGTCTTCAGTAGGGGGCACGTGAGAGGCAACCACACACTGATGTTTCTCTCCCTCTCTTTGTCCCTCCCTTCCCCTCTGTCTAAAAATAAATAAATAAATAAAATCTTAAAGAAAATCTGTTGTAAAAGCTTTGCAAAGATTAAATGAGATAGCAATGTTTGTCAAATATAAATAAAGTTGGGAGTATATCTAGCACATAAATGATAAATAATGACTCAATAAAATTATGTTTTATTGCTTTTATTGGCTCTATCATTATCATCAATACTATTAGCTTAATGGAAAGTTAGTGTTAACCTCTGCCCACCTGTAAATGTGCTGCCAAAATGAGTGCCTTTAAATATCTGCTAGTTTAATCCCAGAGCAGAAATCTGCAGCTCTGGGCTTGGGATGAGCTGTCCCTAATTCCCAAAACCTCTGATTCTCATTTTGCCCCAAGGATATTCTTAGATGTCAGGAAAACGTGAATTTGTGTATAAATGCCTGACATATTAAAATGAAGAAAGATGTTTCCATTCCTGAAAGAAATGCCTTTTAATTCATCTTTCTGCCTCCACACAGAGCTTTTTCTATGAGCTTTTCATGATTTCTACCTTAACAGCTAGAACAGATATGAAAAAGCAAAGTGACATGCATTGCTGCTTGCAAATGGGGTGATTAAAGTTTCAGAGTGATGGACACAAACAGGAAGAAAGGGCTTGATTCTGTGCTTGTCGTCACCACACTGATTTCTCCACTTTAAATGACAGATTTGACTTGGGGCAATAAAATCACACGAGTATAGAATCACATGGTACATCTGTGCTCTCTGGGGCTTTTCATTACATAACTTTTTATTTTAAACTGTTTGTGGGAATTATTTGAAAAAAATAAAAGATTGAACCCAATGAAAAAGAAATCATCTGAAATCAAATATACCCTTATTAGCAGTCACATTAAATTAATATAACAGCAATAGTTTCAAGGCCAAACACATAATTGGTAACTCTAAAACATGAAATGCATTAAAAAAGAAAGTACTAATTCTAATACTTATTTTAAAGGTCGGCAAATGTCCTATCGTTAAGTACTGCATTATAAGGAGATTTGTGGAGCTTTACTCTGAATGCCAGTCACAGATTTGTACCGTAAACCCACAATCTCAAAAGAAAATCCTGGACCCAATGCACAGGAAATTTTAGATGAAACACTAAATTCATTATAGAAAAGAATTCCATCTTTTCCACAAAAGAGAGAGACTATGTTACAATTTAATGAAGGTCTTTATAGAAATGGCCAAAGACAAAGGCTATTGAAGGGAGTCTCCAGTACCTGCCATGAACACGAGAAATCAAATATTAGTGTTGAAGGGGGCCACTGAGGTTATAAGCAAGACTGAGCTGTGAATAATTGAGCAATGTCCCTGCATATATGAAAGAGAAGAGAGACATTAGCAAAAGGAATCAAAGTTCGAGTAGTTGACCCAGGTATCTTCCAAGCAGACTCAACGAAAGGTTGTAGCAAGGGGAGCTGTAGGAAAGGAGGTGGAGAAGTGGGCCCAAGAGCCCCTTGCCATTCTGAGCTACCACAGTACAAGACAGTGGCAGAAGTGAATATGACAATGTGGAGGATGGTGACAAGACTCCTCCCTGGAAGTTTACAAAAAAAAGTCACAGGAGGCTGAAACAAAGGCTAGTGATGTGGAACAGGTTACTCTTGAAATTAGAAATAAAAGTTGATGCATGCAAACAAAACAAAACAAAGCAAAATTTAATTTAGATTTAATCATTAAGCTGGATGAGTTTCACACCTGAGGCTTTGAAGGTTTTAGAAGCTCTTCCAAGGCTGCATTTTTAAGTATATGAATGTTCATATTTTTGAACAAAACAAAACAAAATAAATATATGTACATTCAATCAGCAGAAGAAAGAGAGAACAAGATCACTCTGAGGCAGACACCTGCCTCAAACAATGGCCCTGATCTGGGAGGGATTTTAAACAGCTGTGCATAAACCTCAAAAGTAATTTGCAACCAAATTAGTAAATGTCACCCTCCTTTGCAGAGACCCAGCATTTTTAAAAGACATCAAGCATCTGCGGGTAAGCCTGCCATTTTATGAGTTGCCAAAGATAAGTTAGGGGGGAAATGAGGACAGTGATTCCCAAGGTCAGGGTGTGTGCTGGGAGTGGGGGCACCCAGGACCTTGTAAATAGGGCTTGTCTGTGAAACATCCTGGTCAGGAAAGGACCTGTGGTGGTCACAGCTCTAGAAAACATCGTGAGGGAGGCAACACCCAGTAGAGCTGCTAGACTCATTTCCAAAAAGGGCACTGGCCCCCGCAGGACCCGCACACTCTCCAGGGAGGGTGGGTCCCACCACTGACAGGGAGGAGCGGTGAGTGCTCATTTTTTTCTCCATGTCCCCACCCCTCCTCCCTGTGCCCTTACTGAGTCATCTTTTGTTACCAACTTTAAGCAGGAGAACCCCCAAGGACAAGGCAGCTCAGTGACACTCACCTTGCTGAAACAACCAGAACCTCCTAGGTAAGCCAGCCTTTGGGTCTCTATTCATGCCCATGGGAGTGCCTACGCCTTTAGCGTAAACAGTCCATCTCATGTTGATAATTGGAGCTTTTAAAAGTCCGGTAAAATAAAGACATTTAACTCTACTTTCTATACATGTGACCCTCAAAGCTGAAAAACAAACAACTGTCCCTCAGTGTTACAGAATTAAGCACCAGAGGGTTTTTTTTTGTTTTTTGGATCTCTCAGAAACCCACCTCACCCTACCCCAGGCCCTTGAAAAGGAACTTAGTTCATTTGGAAGAGTGTTGGTAGCCCTTCCTGCGGCTCTAGCAAATACATACAAATAAAACAAGTTTTCTGTGACGAGTTGCTATCTGTATCAAATATCTTTCCTTACAAATATTTGCCAAGAATATAAAACTTCCCACCTTTTTCCCTTCCTTCCCCCTACCCTCCTTAGTTCAGGTGAGTTGAAAAAAAAAGAAAACCAAAACACAAGAAAGAAGGAAGAAGCGCCCCCAGCCCCGGTGGCCTCCTGGCGGCCAAGGTCCGCAGCATCTTGTGCAATCCACACGCAAGAAACCCCAGGAAACAAGTGACCCAAAGTTTGCTGCACTCGTGTCTCTCTTCGATTTCTCTGTCACCCTGCTCACCCCTTCCTGGAACATGTCACTGCGGGAGCTGGGTCGACCGTCCCCGGTGGACTGTGGTCTTGGACCCATGAAGGCAGACCCCCTTCCCTCCACAGCAGGCTACGAGCGGGCACGCAGGGACCTACCTGCTGGACGGGCTGCGGGTTCCGAGCACGGCTGTTCGCAGTGGCGCGGGCACTGGCAGGACCCGGGCGGTGGGTGCTCCCGCAGGCGGAGCCTGCCAGGGGGCGCTCGTCACCCCGCGCCCGGACCACCGGAGCGCCGCGGACGCCCTCCTCCCCGGGAACCAGCGCCCACAGCACACCGCCGCCGGCCTCCACTCCTCTCGCTCTGCTCGCCCCTCCCTCCAGCCTCGCTCCTCACTGGTGCCTCTCGCCTCACTGCCTCACTACGGCGAGCAGTGGACTGGGATGGGACACCCTTGGGGTGCGATGCTTTGGGAGGGCTAAGGTAGAGCCACTGAGCACGGCCGCAGGCTGAGTACGAGGAAAGGCAGGGTGAGGGGTGGGGAGCAGCCAAACTGAAAAGCGAAAATAATCCTTCAGTGGGAAAGATCAAGGTCAGCCAGTGAAAAGAATTCCATCTGTTTTGTCTGTTTTTACACTAGAAAGGACTTGTGAACATTGTTGTTTTACAATTACTTGCTTGAGGAGGTTTGCGTACAATTCCGTGCCTTGGGTAGTCTTTCCTAGGTTGTGTCTGACCTAGGACTTTGATTTTTCTATCTGCACACTGTTGTTTTATTTATAATGTCCAAAGGTGCCTTCTCTAAACCTGACAGCCTTTGAAGTTGCAATGTCATTTTAAGACTTTTGTGCCTCAGTGATACTAATGACGATTGTGATGAGGATAAGTGGAATGGGTTTTCCTATACTCATAGAATTCTTTTTTTAAAAAATTCAAATTAGAAATTATATATGTGGTTATAAACTATTACAGAGCTATTTATTCCCTCTCAATTATGACACGAAATGATTAAAATGTGCGTTGTTAAGGCTTTTGTTGCTTTAACAAACTTAAGACCTGATTAATCTGAGAAATAAAACAGAAATCCTTTTAAAAATTATTTTTGAGAGAGGGTGGGGGAGGTAGGAAAAAGGTAGAGGAAAAAGCCAAGCCTTGGATCAGAAGCCTGCTGATCGTGGGAGGATAGAGTGCTGCTAGTTGCAAACTTTTAATTTAAAGATGAAAAACTGAGGCCCAGCGGGGCTTGGCGGCTTGATTAACTCACACTGTTGCCTGTGCTGGGAAGCCAGATATGGCAACTATCCCTTAATCTATATGAACTCAGAAAAATGAATATATACACCTTTTAAGGATAAAAATGTATTTCATTAATATTAGTCCTCCTCCCTGTTGTTAATATCTAACAGTACTGAACTGATCACCAGGATCACCCGGATCACCCAAAAGAGATGCTGCCACCTCTTGGAAGATTCTAGCCAGAGCTGTAAGGGTGGTTGGGGCCTCAGATGTGCTGGTTCACCCTGACATCACCGGGACCTGGCGTGTAGTAGGAGCTCACTGTATATTTGCTACTGAAATTTGGTGGAAAAACATATTTATGGCTGGAAACAAGCTGGCAGAGCTGGATCAACGCCCGTCCCACAAACCCATCAGCTCCTCTCTGAAGACTGCAAAAGAGTAACCTTCTAGTTCAAGGCGCCTTCCTCCTGGCTCTTCTCCAGGTGTCTTTACAGAGCGCCTACCACATGGAGAAGAAAAGATGGCAGCCCCGCCAATGGCTGCAGTGCCTAGACAGGGGTGTCAAACTCATTGTTACCAGGGGTCATGTCAGCCTCTCGGTTGCCTTCAAAGGACTGAATGTAATTGTAGGACTGTATAAATGTAACTACTTCTTAACTAGGGTCAAGGAGCTCGGCGCTGCCAGGTAGAAACAAAGTGCCGGGCTGGATAAAACAAGGTGGAGGGCCAGATTTGGCCTGTGGGCTTTGTGTTTGCCATCTGTAGCCTAGGACATAGTAAACTCACTCATTCCCCACTGCAGGGCTTTTCATTGACTATTTGAGAAGGAGGCTCAGTACATATAGAGGCTCAAGGGAAATTCACAGGTCCTTTTAGTTTAGTCAATACTAGTCAGTAGTTTTTTTTAAAGTTTCAAATAATGATGATTGTGTATTGAGTACCTATATACCAGTCATTGTGATGAGCACTTTTGATGCACTATTAAATTAATCCTCATAACAGTCTTATGAGGTAGATGTTACATGATCATCACCATCATCTCTATTTTAGAGGTGAGAATAATGAGGCTTAGAAGGATTATGCAGCTTGCTTAAGTTGCCACAATTGATAATGTCCCATAAGCAGGATTCAACTCAAGCCAGTGCAAAGTAGCCCTGAGAGCACTGTTCAACCCCTCAGCCATTCCACAGCTGTGCCCTCCACTTTCTGCTTCTCTGCCTTTGAGTTAGCTGGTCTCAGAGACCATGTTACTCTTGAATTTTATAACCATATAAAATTGGAAACCCATTAATCTGAAGACTGGATCTTTTAAAGCAATATTCATTATATATCTACAAAGCTTTTTCTTTCTTGAATGCCACCTAAAAGGAAAAACCCAAATCTGTTCTTGATGCATGCTAGGTGTTAGGGTTACCTCTGGAGCCTTTTGGCCCCAGCATTTTGTCTGGCCAGCCTTCTCCTTCCCGAGGCTACAAGGCATTGTCTCGTTGCTTACAAACACGGCTGCTGCTCAGAAGTTCTCCACACCTTTGTTTCCTGGAAGAGAAAATGGCATTTCCTGGAGGGTACTGTTTGTGGGTGGTGAGGTTCTACGCATTACGTTAAACTCACCCGCACCTTCAGCCGGGTGCTTCTTTTCCTCCTTTAGTTTCTGCCCCATAGTTTCCTGGAATCGTCTGAACACAGACCGTGGGGGAGCTGTGTCAGTTCACTGCAGCGGGGAAGACACGATTCCTGCTTTGGATCCAGAGCTGAGGAGTAAGTGACTCCCAGGAATCTAATCCCTGGAGATACCACAATCCGTCTTCCTTCAACTTGGAATTTGCAAAAGGGAACCTGGGCCACCACTTGGCTTTTATTTTGGACCTAGTTGATGATTATGCTGTAGCTCCCAAAGAGACCACCTCTTGCACCCTTCTGTGGATTGACCTTTCATGAAGCATTTAGGACAGAAATTAAAAAGATAATGTTCTATCATGAGCCTCAGTTTGGAGAAAGATGGTGTTGGGGTAGAAGTAGGATATGACAAACAGATCTTTTAAGCACTGGATTAAAGAATACGTATGGACACTTCACTCTCTGCAGAAAGTCACCACTTGAAGAAAATCAGATTGGACTATTTCATGAGGAGTTTGGCTCTCTGGTTGCCCACTTTTCCAAAGGACTGACAGAGACTGTTTTTAAAGTGGGCCACCTGAATCCTTAGAAGAAACAGCATTGATCTACTGAAACGCAGACCCAAGAAACATGTGGAATCTAGTATAAAATTACTCAGAAATGGTCAAAATTATTCTAGGAGCTATGTGTCAGAGTGACAGGTGCAGACAAAACCCAGGTATTTTAAATCTGGAGCTTGGATAAGGGAAAGGGAATATTTTTCCTCTTCAATCCAATTTAGACTTTCAAGTGGGGGGAAAAAAAGCATAATTAAAAGCTAGAAATTGTTATTGCCAGGAGAGAGCTCTAAACTTGAAGCAGAAATTGCCCTTCCCCTTAGGGTGTAAATAAACCTTGATTACTATTGATAATAAGATATCAACTCTTGCAAACCACGAAGGGGAGTGGTAAAAGGTGAATGCAAACCTCACCCTGAGGTGAAAAAGGAACAATGGTCATCATGCGATATGTTTTAAAGTTCCATTGTTATTATACTCGCTTAGTAACATTAAGCTCATTTAAAAATCTAGATGAGGTAAGGGAGGTAAATATTATGTCTTTATTTCAGAGAGAGATAATGACTGAAACTGATACTAGCTGTATTTATTGTGCATTTAGGATGCATGTGAGGGCACAGGGTTAAACACTACTTCAATTATCTCATTTAATTCTTAAATCCTTTGAGACGGGTGATATCCTCTTCACTCTGTAAATGTAGTAGCTGAGTGGTAGAGGTCAAACAAATGACTTTGCCAGGCTCGTCAAACCAGTAACTGGTGGGTATGGCCTGACGTCCGGTCTGCTGACCCCCAAATCCACGACTTTTGTCATCATACATGCAGAAAAAAAGATAAGAGCTGAAATTATAGCCTGACTTTTGAAACAGTAAAACAACTGTATGCTTGTGAATGGCCTGATTAATAAGGTATCCTGAGTTAACACATTTATACATGGCCAGTTTGTAAGTTATGATGTATCGGAACACTCACTCACTAATACAATAGAAAATAAAACAAAATTTAATCTTTAATGGTGCAGAACACTTAGAGTAGATAATTTTTTCCTGAGCATCAGTTGTTATTACATTTATTAAAGAGTAAAATTGAGCATGAAAGTCTTTTATTATTTTTTAAAATATAAGACAGTTATTAAAACATAATATTGTTCCTTTGTGGCTTTTGCAATCCTAAAGATGCTAATTATTTTTTAAGTCATCACTGTCAATAGAGACACTAATTATAACATTAAGTATCTAAATCAGATAGTGAATAACATTTTCAAAGTTGTTTTAACATAGATACAAATTAACACAAACTTGTGATGTGTTTGTAAGTTTTAAGGGTAGATAAAATGAGAACAAGAGAGGAAGGCCTGGTATTTCTAAGGATAGGCAGATAGAATGCTGAATTTGGTGAGTTCAGTGATGTCAATGAGTATGGCTCAAATGGATATAAAATTTTGTCTGAAATTAAAGAGCTACTGATAAGATAGAGTGATTTATACAGATCACTTTTTAGTGAGTCTCTTCTACCAGTGAAAAGGCAAGAGCAACCTGAGTTTGAAAGACTGAACATTTTGACGAGAAATCCTCCTCAGGAAGGATTCATAAATCTGAGATTTTATCTGAGAATCCAGGAGGAAGAAATCAAGATAAAACCTGTCATATTTATAAATTTGGTATTTGCAGTTCTATAATATGACAACGCAATTGCCGGTGGATTTGAAAATCTACCAATGAAAAGGTGCATTATGTTAGGGTAAACTACTATATATCTCAGTCTCTTTTATGAAAACGCAAATGCCATGCCTGCTTCTCATTACTCCCTTCTCCTTCAGCCCATGCCCTTCAAACGTATACTCTTTGTGGTTTTATTCTGCCATTCACATACACACACACACACACACACATACACAATTGGAGGAAGGAGGGGATTTTTTTCATTTTACCAAAGTATGTTGGGCTACATGGGATATTCTTCCAACTACAAAACTCTAAGGATAAATGTTAACTGAAAGAAAGTTCTAACTGTCAGTAATGAGGAATGTAACATAATTTTCTTCTGGTTGTACTCATTGCTAATTTTGTATACTCACTGGTATGAAAACCTCAGATCCTCTCAAGGAAGCCATACACTGATGGTGCAGGAAGACGATGAAAATCATCACTCTCTTGTTTGTGCACAGCTTTCCCGGCTGCATCAGAGCATCAGCCATTCACTTTAAAGCAAAAAAAATTGTGGAGCAAAAATATAAGGGATTTCTTTCTCAGTGGCCAGAACAGTGGCTTAATGAGGCTAGGCTGACCATATTTGGCTGTTGTGTACTCTAGTGGATGGTCAGGTTTTATCCCTCAACCCAAACATCTTCCTCCTGAAATGTTTATTCTTAGCTCCAAATGGCACCCCTCAAGACTGGTTATTTCTTTAAACTTGTATTAGCTTATATGTTGTAAGCAGATTCAAGCTGATGTTTTCGATTTTTTCTTTTTTCCTGGCATCACTAGACAGAGTCACAAACAAAAGAAGTAAAGCGCTGTATTTGGGATTCAGCATGTCATTTGGAGAACAGATGTTTTATCTACATCTTACACATTTGCATGCCCCCCACTTGAATTGTCCAGTAAATAAATAAAATGTACTCTGATGATTAGAGAAAAATATGTAACATTTGAGTAATCATAGTTTATATATTTGTACATTTATGCAACATTAACGACAATGAAAAACAAATTCATCTTTTTGCACCTCATATTAGAACATGATGGAGATGGCATGCTCAAAAAATCAAAGATATGTGATATATTTAAAATTGGAAGGTATGCTCATTTTTCTAAGTAGATTACAAATGTCATACATTGCTTCACAAATCATTTCCTCTAAGTGTTTATTTTAAACTTAATAAAAGAGGAGATGTTCCTATTACATCTTGACAATTCCATAGAGAAGACTGAACAGATAAAACCTCTGAAGTGCTTTGATTTCTATAAACCTTAAGAAGAGAATCCTGTGTTTGGAATGATCAGCTCCTCTTTATGAAACACTTGTATCATGTTCTTTTTTCTCATATGCTCTTATTTAACCTCATAACAATCCTGTAATATGGGTGGTGTTATTCACACTTTACAGATAAGAACATGGAGGTCCAGAGAGGATAAGTAACTATAGAAGATCACATAGCAAGTGAGTGGGGGAGCCAGAACCAAAACTCAGGTGGGTGGCATCCAGGCTTCCACACACATGCACACATGCATTTACACAGCTGGAAATTAAAGTGAAAGGAGGAGAAAGATGATCCATAAGTCCATAACCCAAAGACAAGCAACATTTGGTATATTTCCTTACATTCTTTGATCTATACATTATTTTTACAATTATTTATTTTAAAAATAAATGTTTACTTGTTGCCTGACTGTAAAGTAATGAGTAGTTATCATAGAAAATTTAAAAAACATAAAAGGATATAAGAGAAATTTTAATCTCTCACAATCTCAAAATGCAGAGACAGCTGTTGACACTTTGCTTTCGAACCTAGTCATGGCGGAGAGCACACATCTTGAGACTGAAGCTGAAATTACCTAGTCACTCAATTTGTACTTTATAGTCCACAGCATCATTTATTTTTTTAAAAAAATTGTTTGATTTTTACTTGATTTGCTAATGTTCCATTTTTTAAGGAATCACAGATATGATTTTTGGACTATTCTGATTGCTCTAAATAGAACTAGCTACTTTGCTTTTTCACTAGAGGACAGAAATTACTTCTACACACACAAAACCCTTAAAAATAAGTACTGTTTAAATCTGCCCTTGTAACCTCACAGAATGGCTTCAATTTTCTTCCTTCAAATGCAACTTGTTTTAAGCAGTTCCCCCATTGCAGTGAAAGAAAACCACCAACTCCCACTAACTGGATCACAGACTTTTTACTACAGGAGAAAAGCCTTTGTTAAGACTAAAGCGATTGTTACCGACTTGTCAGATTCCATAAACTGGTTTGGGTGTTACTTGAATTTGGGAGGGCTGCTGAACCGTGGATTAAGTTTTAATCGCACTAAGAAAGTTTATCTTCAAGCAAAAGAGAACAAAGCTGTTGCTTGAGAACCTTGATATCACGTGACCTGCTCTGCCTGGGGAGCTTAAAAAGACTTCAGAACTTAGAACTTAAAAAGGCTTCTGGGTAGAACCCAGCAAGGGGTAATAACTTTATTGCCACGCTTTCACTTTTCCTAGGAAAGCAGCAAGAACAAGAGCTAAAGAAACCAAACAATAAATCAACCAACAGTCTTTAAACATAGGTTCTTGAGGTTATTACAGCCTTTACATGTTCCACAGTGGCAAAGTACTTCAAAGAAAAATTTAAAAAACTATCGTACGTGTATTTACCTACTTTTTGCAGATTCACACTTTCTCTTTACCTTTCAATTTCATTTGAATAGAATGGAGATGTCTTCTATATTGCTAATTTTTTCCTTTTAATTCTTAATTTAGAGAGAAAATTCCAAAAATTCCATGATCTTCTTTGTAACTCCCTGGACATAGTGAGTCCATTATGCATATTATGGGGAAGCTGTGGAGAAAGTGGAATTCTCACGCAAATCAGTATGACTTTGGGAAAATGATTGGCAATATTTACTAAAGCTGAGCATGTGAATACCCTGTGAACCAGGCATTCTGTGAGCACCTACCCCACAGATACATACACATACATGCACTAAAAGACACGTGCCACATCCTCATAAGCACCCCACACTGGAAACAGCCTGAGTGTCCATCTACTGTAGATGTGGGATTAAACTGTGGCCCATCATCCGTGGACCTGATGTGGCAATAAAAGTGAGCAAAGGATTGCTAGTGCGTGAACAGACTTCACTATTGTGGTACCTTGTGAGTAAAGCAGGTCTAAAATAATACAAACTGTTTGATTTCATTGCTGTACAGTTCAAAGCAAGCATGATGAATAAGTGCATGCTGTGAAAATCCAGGATAGTAGTTATTACATTTTTGGAGGCAGGTGGCATAGTGTCTGGGACAGGGCATTTGGATTGTTTATGTTGAGTTGGTGATATTTGATCACTTGACGGAGGAGGTGGTTATGTAGATGTGTCCACTTTGTAAAAATTCATCTTGCTGCACCTATGTGGCTTGTGTGCATTTCTGTATGGGTCAGCCTCAATAAAGAGATTATTTGAAAATGGAATGTAGTATTATCATATTTATAGAGACCTTCCTGTGTAGCCAGAAACAGGGCTGGTGGCCCAGGTAACAGAGAGTTCATCAGTTCAGTGAGTGCAGGCTGTGTGGCAGACGTGGCAATTCCCGCCCTCGGTCTGTATCTGTGTCTGTCTCTGTCTCTGTGCTTCTCTTTCTGTGTCTGTCTCTCTCCTGCTTCTGTCTCTGTTTCTCTCTGTCTGTTCTCTCTGTCTTTCTTTGTGTTATTCAACATGCCAACAAGTTTAGCTTAGTACAGTGTAACCTCAAACAATCATTAATGCTTTCTGAGTCCCTTTTTCTTACTTGGTAAGTGGAGGAGTCAGAGAAGATGGTGTATGACCCCGAGGACACCCCCGCCGCACCAGCTTTGAGCGGTGGTGCACTGATCTCTCCTCAGCTAGAATCTGAGCTGAGCCGGGGCTGTTTTCCTGCCCCTCCCTGCGTCCCTAGTGCCAGGCCTCGTCACAGTGGATAATACAACATATCTGCTCTAAAGACAAAAGTTCAGTAGAGAAGAGCTCAAATCCCACATTATAGTCCATGGGTAAATGTTTCAAAAATTAAAAAAAAAATAGGATATTTTCCAACTTGGGCAAAAGACGCTTCATGCCAATTTCCAATAGAATTGGAATTCCAATAGAATTCAAAAGAGAATGCACCAAGTACAAATGGGAGTGACCCACTCATGTGTTTTTGGTGGTAGCTTGTCTCTGAAATTAAAGGATCATGAAATAACTGCCATAGAGTATAAATAAAGACAGTAAAGAATCATCTGGAAAACTTAATTGCATAAGGCAATTAAAGATGAAGTTTTACTGATAGGCATTCTGAGGATTGATAAAGGATATTGAAAAGGAGAGCTGGATGATACGAATTTGCTTGCCTTCTGAATTGTTCGGATGTACTTAGTTGTATTTTTTTTTTTTGCTTAAAAAGCTCAAAATGTTTATTTCAAAAGATATGTTGCTAAACTGCAAAAGAATAAACATCTATTAGCTTGATATAATTACCCTTTTGAAAACACCACTTTGCTTTATTATCGATTGGTATTTCAAAAATTTCTTTGCCCATGAAGAACCGATTCCATCTGGGATTTAGTGTGCTGAGTGACTGGAACAATGCTGGTTATCTCGTGAGGTGGGCCCTGCATGATGGAGACTGCACACTCTTTCATCACGTATGGTTCACCAGAAAAAACTGAGTTCCTAAAACTGCCAAACCGGGCTCAGGTGCTGGGAGAGGAATCTCTCAAGGAGCAGCCACCCCAAGGGGACAGTTGTGTTGAAAGTGGACTGGACAGAAGGTAGGTCCTGATGGCCCAGGTTCAGATGGACTGCGGCTGCTGCCTAATCCCTGTCCAGCTCTCCCTGAGCCCTCACACAGACCTGGGAGTGTTGCGTGTTCTGCTGCTGTGGGTCGGCCGTCCATTCATACTGTGGTCCTGGGGGGGTTTCTGGTGTTGCTGAGGAAGTCAGAGAAATAGAGAAAAATTTCAAGCTATGTTTTTAGAAAAGTATAAATGTTAATTTATTTAGTTTTTGATTTTCCACTTTCAAGAAATACTATCACCTTCTTTACCTTCAATAGTAGTGAAATCCTGATTAGGAGACTCCCTATGACATTTAAAGTGCCTGCTTACATAACAGGTACATTTTGCAACACTTTCCTGCTTCCATTTACCTACCTCACAGGTAAGAATCAGTTTAAATAAAACATGTGGAGGTTTCTAAGTAAGCACTCGAGGTATCTCCCCCCAACCTCTTCTATATTATCTGCTGTGGGCAGAGTCGAGGCTTGGTGGTGTGCTGGAAGCTTATGAACTCAGAGTAATAGAACTCCAAATTCACGCCTGGGCTTCCCCACTGATAAGCCTTGTGCATGTGGGGAGAGGCATCATCCCTCTGGGCCCAAGTTTCCTCAGCTGTAAAATGAAGTGATGGGCTAGATAATGCTCCTTTCAATGTAAGAAATCCAGAAGGCACAAAATAACCTAACTCTGACACATACTTGTACTCTTTTTTTTTTTTTTTTTGTACTTTGGAAAATGAAATGTGATTTGTATTCAGCTGAGATTGACAACTAAAAGTTATATTTTCAACTTACTAGAATTTATTGCTAATGAGAGAGTGGTAAGTAAGACATTTCCATTGCCAGTGACAGGTACCTAGTATTTTAAAGTCTTCCATTTCATTATTCACTTTAATGTTTTCACTAAAACACATGTGGTTTTCAAACACAGGAAAGAAAACAAGGTAACCTGTGGTTATAATTTCCACTAGAAAATAGAAAAAGTGTAGCTCAGAAAGATCATTTGTGGGGAGTTCCTTTAAACGTGAAAACCCATGTTAGAAAAACCCAAGAGTTTTTCTTGAGAAGAATACTGTTAAGTGTTGCAAGTTTCAAAAGGTGTTGGAAAATAGGCCCTAACTGCATCTGTTGTGACAATTAGGATGGAGCTGTGGTTGCACAACCACAGAGGCTTCAGTGGCTTGGACATTTTTGGTCCTCCGGTATGTTTTCAAGCAGCCACTCTTTTCTTCTTTTAATTCAAATCCTGGAAAATTTGGAGAAAGTGTCTTTCTGGGTGATCCTTCCCATTACCCAAGTAGCTCTAAGTCCCATCCCAAAGCAACTGGCCTGATAAAAATAGCTCCTCCTCTAGCATTTCACTTCACAGTTATTTTCAAGGTTCTGTGATCAGTGGAGTTTACTTCTATCTGAAATTAATTCTTCAGTAAGAATTTAGAGCACACCCACTAAATTCATGATGTGAGCACATGTCTGAATTTTACAGTGAATCAGAAGGAAATGCAAAAAAACAAAAAAAAATCCTCAGAATTTTAGAAAGGTAACCATCTAAAACTGTTAGAGATGTGAGTAAGTTTTATGTAAGTTCACTTTTCACAAGACATTATTTTTTTAACTTTGGTGGCCCTCTTTCAGATGGTTAGGTTACCCAGAGAAGGCCACTCGACTGAATGTCTCGCATGGGTTCAGGAAGCCAGCTGCTCAAGCTGCCAGAGACAAGTGCACAAGTGGAGGAATAACTACATAGTATTTTAAGTTTGTCTTCTGGTTGCCTTGCTGATCACCATCAAATAAGAATATGGTAAATAAGCGAAGCTTTTTAAGTGCATCAAGAACAGATACCAGTGCTTTTCACATTTAGTTTTAGAGGGAACAGCAGCATACATACAACAAGAAAGCAGAGCGAACGGTTCTACCTGTCAAGCTCTTATCTGCCACAGAGATGTTATCAGTGTCTCCGTGTTTATACACAAGCACAGATGTGTATGGTAAAGTATGCGTTTGTATCCTTGTAGCTGGTGCTCCCACTTCCTCTCTTGCTCTACTGCAGCTTGCCCGCACGCCACTTGTGCCACATCCCTGCCCCAGCCCTCCTGGGGCTCCCTTCTCGCTGAAGATGTGTTCCTTCCCCACTCCCCGGGCGTCCCTCTGACTCATCTTCCTCACCAGATCCAGCCACACTGGCCGCCTCATGCTCCTGAACATGCCAGACAATCCTCAGCTCCACAGCTGAACGAGACCACCTTCCGTTCTTGGCCTGAACGTCAGTTTCTCATCCCTTGTCACTCTGTTTAAAATCGCAACTCCCTAGCTCCCGTCCATACACGTCCCTAAGTGTCTCCCCTCTTGCCATCCCTCCTTACTCCACTTCCCAGTTTGTTTCTCCTTTCTGGAGCAGAAGCTCCATATGTTTTCTGTTTTATTTTCTAATGAATCCCCAACAACCTGGCACGTAGTAGTCCTTCAAACAATATTTGTTAAATGTATGAATTAATTAAAGGTAGGTAATCACAATACATTTACATATATATATGACATACATTCACTTATATATTTATATAAATGCATTGCATAACTGTAGATTTAATGTCTACATATCATATGAAGTAGTTAATACATTTACAAGTAAGAACAAGAGCAAATGCTTTATTTTTTATTTATTTACTTTTCCCCAACTTTATTGAGGTATAGTTGACAGTTGAAAATAGTATATATTTAAGATATACAACATAATGATTTGATATATGTATATAATACAATATTCTTCACTGTAGTCAAATTGTTGTACACTAGACCTTGAATAACTGGATGTAATTAGTCCTTCACATCATAAGTAGTATTTAATATGTTCACAAATAAAAACAAAGAACAAATTCTTTAAATAAAATATCTTTTTTGTAGGAAATTGGAATCCAATGACTTCAATAAAAATCAGTAATAAGTCAATAAAAGTATTTATTCATTAACAATAGTGTTGAGCCAAAGCATCACTATTTTCAAATAAGGTGTTGTATTCATTTTCTATTGCTGCTGTAACAAATTACCAAAAGTTTAGCAGCTTAAAATAAAACTAATTCATTATATCACAGTTAGTAGCCCAAGAGTTGAGTTGACTTGGCTGGTTTTTCTGCTTGAGCTTTCATAAGGCTGAGATCGGGGTGTTGGCTCACTGGGCTTCTACTGGGTGTAGAAGTAGAGTCTCTGGGAGAATCTACTTCCAGGCTCATTCAGGTTGGGGACAAAGTCCAATTCTTGGAAGCCATAGAACTGATGTCCCCATTGTGGTAAAGACACAGATGAGGGCAATGCTCAAACAAATTCCAGAAGATTGAATTCTGCTGGCCTGGGGTGCTTTTTAAAGGCACATGACCCCAACCTTTCTCAGTGCTCATCTGGCTGTCTTAAAGGTATCAGCAGGCTTATTCTACCTGGCCTCTGGTCAACTTTAGATCTATTAAGTGTGAATCTTTAATTTTTTTTTAATTATAGTTGGCATTCAATATTATTTTATATTAGTTTCAGGTGTTCAGCATAGAGGTTAAATGATTACATAACTTACAAAGTGAACCCCCAATAATTCAAGTACCCTTCTGGCACTACACATAGTTATTACAACATTGTTGACTCTATTCCTTATACTGTACTTTACATCCCTGTGACTATTTAGTAACTACCACTTTGTACTTCTTAACCCCTTCATCTTTTTCACCTATCCTCTCAATCTCCCTTTCCTCTAACAATCATCAGTTTGTTCTCAGTATCTATGAGTCTGTATCTGTTTTGTTTGTTCCTTTATTTTGTTCTTTAGACTCCACATATAAGTGAAATCAGATGGTACTTGTCTTTCTCTGTTTAACTTATAATACTTAGCATAATACCCTCAAGATCTATCCATGTTGTTGCAAGCGATGAGACTGTATTTTTTCTGAGGAATATGCCATTGGCTGTTGAATATAATGCTATATTAAACATAGGGGCACATATATCTTTTCAAATTAGTGTTTTGGGTTTCTTCATATATGTACCCAGAAGTGGAATCACTGAGTCATAAGACAGTTCCATTTTTACTTTTTTGAGGTAATTCCATGCTGTTTTCCATAGTGGCTCCACCAATCTGCAATCTCACCAACTGTACACAAGGGTTCCCTTTTCTCCACATCCTTGACAACACTTGTTGTTTGTTGATTTATTGATGATAGCCATTCTAACAGGTATGAGGTGATATCTCATGGTGGTTTTATTTTTTTTAAGATAGTTTTTATTTTCAAAGAGAGGGGAAGGAAGAGAGAGAGAGGGAGTGAAACACTGATGTGCAAGAGAAACATCGATATGTTGCCTCTCGCAAAAGCCCCCAACTGGGGACCTGGTCTGCAACTCAAGCATGTAGCCTGACTGGAATCAAACTGGTGACCTTTCAGTTTGTAGAATGATACCCAAACCACTGAGCCACATCAGTCAGGGCTCTCATGGTGGTTTTAATGTACATTTCTCTGATAATTAGTGACATTGAGCGTCTTTTTATATGTCTATTGGTTACCTGTATGTCCTTTTTGGAGAAGTGTCTATTCAAGTTCTCTGGTCATTTTTTTATTTGATTTTTTTTGGTGAGTTGTATAAGTTCTTTATAAATTTTGGATATTAACCCTTTATCAGACTTATTATTGGCAAATATGTTCTCCCATTCAGTAGGTTTTCTTTTCATTTTATTGATGGTTTCCTTTGTTGTGCAAAAACTTTTTAGTTTGACAAAGTTCCATTTGCTTATTTTTTTCTTTTGTTTTCCTTCCTTGAGGAGATATAGCTGAGAGACCAATTTATGTTAAAGAAGCTTATTAGAGATTGATTTATAAATGAGAAATTCAATTAATAATGGTTTTAGCATATTCATTCACACATATTATTAAAGCCTTTTGGTGTCAGAAACTATTTCCAGTACTGCTTATTTACAGTCTAGTAAGGAAAGAGATTGCAATCAAGTAAACAACTAAGGGGAACAAGATTACTTCATAGACTAATGATGCTATGAAAAAGATACTACAGAGTAATGTGATAGAGATAGGGTGTCAGAGTTCTACAGGAAAGCTTCGGTGAGGGAGTGACGTTTAAATAAGACCTGAATGAGGAGTGTGTTGACCTTTGGAATAGCTAGTGAGAAGGAATGGAGCTGCAGAGCTTTCCAGGCAGAGAGAATGACAAAGTCTAACTGCGGACATGAAGGTTTAGACTTCCAGTGTTAAAATGGCAGAGTGAAAGTAGTGTGACTTTTTTCTCCTATCAAAATTACCTAAAAGCAACAGTAACAATGAACCCTTACCTACATCTAAACCATGACATATAAAGAAGCACTGTCAAAGACTTGTTTGAGGCAGGTGGGATGCCTGTGTGTGGACTTTCACTGGCAGAACTAACACTTGAAGAACCAACTCATGGTAGATTTCTGGGTTTGTGGGATCCAAGATGGTGGTGGCAAAGGTAGATATTATACTCACCTTCACCCAGAACCAAAATGGAATTATAACTAAAATATAGAGAAAGAAACCTGAATTACCAAATGAAGGCTAGCTGGAGAGAAGTCTTATAAATAAGGATTAACAGAAGAAGACATAGTGAGACTGGTAGGAAGGGCAGAGAAGCAAAAAATGCTGGCCCTACTCGCATGAGCAGCAGCTGGGATTCTGGAGGGATATCTCAGCTGGGTGGCTTACCCCTGAGAAGCATGGGGTCTCAACCCCAACTTGGGATCCCCAGCTCAGTGCACCAGAGGCAGGAAGAGGGACTTACATGACACCTGACTGTGAAAGTAAGGGGGGATTCTGTCTGCCAGCGAGATACAGGGATTCTCCTGAAGGGCCAATGCACAAAATCTTGATGCCAGCCCCTCACCTTGGGCTCCAGTGGAGGGAGAGTAAAGGGAACTAGAGTCACATGAGAAGAGACTTGGGTTTGTGACTCTGGGGAGAGAGCTAAAGGGACAGCCACGAGGATCCCTGTGCTGAGTCCCTCTTTCACACTGCAGACACTATCATTCTTGGGTGGAGCACTCCCCTCCATATGGCATCAGCCTGGGGTATAGTAATAGCCCCCACATTCTGGACTCCCTGTCAGCCAACACTGTGGAGCTTCTCCTGCTGAGAAGTCAGCTGCCTGGGCTGGGGTGTAGAGGTCTTGACAGACTCAGGGGGTGTCAAGGAAATAGAATAATTCCTAGAAACATAAAATGTTTCAAAACTGAATCAAGAAGAATCAGGAAATCTGAATAGGCAAATTAAAACTAATGAAATTAAAGCAGTAATAAATAAAATCCCCCCCCCCCAAAAAAAAGTCCTGGACTGGATGGTTTCCACAGGTAAATTTCACCAGACTTTCAAAGAAGAACTATTCCAAAAAATTCAAGAGGATGGAATACTCTAAAGCTCACTTTACAAGGTCAGCATTATCCTAATTCCATATAAAGACACCACAAAGAAAGAAAATTATAGGCCAATATGGCTGATGAACATAGACACAAAAATCCTCAAATATTAGCAAATCAAATCCAGCAATGCATCAAAACGATCATATACCATGATCATGTAGGACTTATTCCTGGTGTACAAGGTTGGTACAATATCTACAATCAATAAATGTGATGCACCACATAAACTGGAGGATAAAAATCAAATGGCCATATCGATAGATGCAGAAAAAGAATTTGATGAAATCCAGCACCCATTTGATAAAACTCAGCAAAGTGGTAGAAGAGGGAACATATCTCAATGTAATGAAAGCCATATATGACAAACTCACAGTCAACATAGTACTCAGTGGGCAAAAAACTATTAATAAAAGCATTTCCCATAAGATCAGGAATAAGACAGAATGTCTGCTTTCACCACTGTTATTTAATATAGTTCTTAAAGTCCTAGCTATAGCAATCAGACAAGAAGAAGAAATAAAAGTCATCCCAGTTGGGAAGGAAGAAGTAAAACTCTTCTGCATATTTGCAGATGACCTGACACGGCATTTAGAGAACCCTAAAGATTCTACCAAAAACTACTAGAATTGATAAATTAAAGCAGTAAATTAGCAGGATACAAAATATACAGAAATAAGTTGTATTTATATACCATTAATGAACTCTCAGAAAGGAAAATTAAGAAAACAATCCCATTTACATTTCAATTAAGAAAAAAATAAAATACCTAGGAATAAATTTAACAAGGGATGTAGAAGACATTTGCTTGGAAAATTAGAAGACACTGAAGAAAGAAATTAAAGCTAATACAAATCAGTAGAAGTGTATACTGTGTTCATGGTTAGGAAGAATTAACATCATTAAAATGTCCAATACTTACTATCCAAATCAATTTGTAGATTTAATGCTATTCCTATTAAGATAGCTATGATTTGTTTCCCAGAATTAAAACAAATATTCCAAAAGTTTATATGGGACCACAATATCCCGAATAGCCATGGCAATCTTGAGAAAGAAGAACAAAGTTGGAGGAATCTCAATACCTAATATCAAACTATTCTACAAGGTCATAGTAATCAAAATAGCATGGTACTGGCATAAAAACAGACATATAGAGCAATAGAACAGAATAGAGAGCCTGGAAATACCCAGGCCTTTATGATCAATTAATATTTGACATAGGAGGCAAGAACATGTCATGGGGAAAAGATAGTCTATTTAATAAAAGTATTGGAGAAATTGGACAGGTATATGCTAAAAATGAAAATATACAGCTTTCTTAAACTATAAACAATAATAAATTAAAAATGAATTAAAGGCCAGAATGTTAGCTTCAAATCCATAAAAATCTTAGAAGAAAACATAGGCAATAAAATCTTGGACATTTCTTTTAGCAATATTTTTCTGATATATTTACTCTGGCAAGGAAAGCAAAAGAAAAAACAAATGAGACAACATCAAACTAAAAAGATTTTGTACAGTGAAGGAAACCATCAATAAAAGGAAAAAACAACCCACTGAATGATAGAATACATTCTCCAATACATTTGATAAGGGGTTAATATCTAAAATTTATAAAGAGTTTATAAAACTCAACACCAAAGGAAAAAAAAACCCTGCAAACAATCCAATTAAAAAATGATCAGAGGACCCAAATAGACACTTCTCCAAAGAGACATACAGATGGCCAATAGACATGTGAAAAGATGCTCAAATTCACTAATTATCAGTGAAACACAAATTAGAACCACAATGAGTTATCACCTCACACCTGTCATGGTGGCTGTCATCAATAACTGAACTAACAAGCAAAACAGATACAGACTCATAGATGGAGAGCAGATGACAGCTAGTTGCGGGGGAAGGGAGTGGGTAGAGGGATTGAGCAAAAAGGAAAAAGGACTCATGGACATGGACAAGAGTATGGTGATTGCTGGAGGGAGGGGGTATAAGGAGACTAAATGGTAATGGAAAAAATACAATAAAGATAAGAAAAAAATATCACGAACAAGTGTTGTTGAGGATGTGGAGACAAGGGAACCCTCATGCCCTGTTGGTAGGAATGCAGACTGGTGCAGCCACTGTGGAAAGCAGTATGGAGCTATCTGAAAAAAATTAAGAATGAAACTGCCTATGACCCAGTGATTCCACCTCTGTAAATATACCTAGAGAAACCTGAAATACTAATTAACAAAAGAATACATGCACCTTTATGTTCATTGCAGTGTTATTTATAATAGCCAAGATTTGGAAGCAGCCAAATGTCCATCAGTAGATGAATGCCTAAAGAAGTGGTGGTACATTTGGATTGCTATTCTGTTGTTAAAAAAAAAAACATGAAAAACAAAAACCGAAGAAAATCTTATCTTTTGTGACAGCATGGATGGACCTAGAGAGTATTATGCTCAATGAAATAAGACAGAGAAAGACAACTATCAAATAATTCCACTCATATGTGGAATATAATTAATAAAATAAACTAGGAAACAAAATAGAAACAGTTATAGATACTGATAACAGACTGACAGCTGTCAGAAGAGACAGGTTTTGGGAGGCTGGGTGAAGAAGATGAAGGGATTAAGCAAAAAAGAAAAAAAACTCATGAACACAGATAATAGTGTGGTGATTACCAAAGAGAAAGGAGTGGAGGGAAGTAGAATAGGATAAAGAGGGGGTAGATGGTGGTGGAAGGAGGTGACTTGGGGTGGTGAACACACAATCCAAAATACAGATAATATCTCATAGAACTGTACACCTGAAACCTATATTATTTTATTAACCAATGGCATGCTAATAAATTCAATGAAAAATAAAATAAAAAATAAAGGACCAACTCACACAGGACTTTTATGGTACAGGTAATTCCTGCTAGCTTAGAGCTTAGCTTTGGTGCTGGCACCACAAATGTCTCCTGTGTATAGCTACCCAGTCCAAGGAAGAACTCCTTTATTACTACACTGAATGGAAGAAGTCAAACCCTGAAGAAGAGTGCATATGGTATGATTCCATTTACTTGAAATGCTAGAGCAGGCAAACCTTGTCTGTGGTGGTAGAAATTGGTGATTTTCTGGAGCAGGGGCTGAGGATGGAGATTGACTACAAAGAGGTGCAAGAGACCTTTCTGGAGAGATGGAAAACCTCCATATCTTGAATGGGTGATAGTTACATGATATACACTGGACAAAAGTCATTGACTTATGCAATGAAAATATAGACTTTTACTGTAAGTAAATTATACCTTAATGAATTTATTTAAAAAATTAATAAAACAATTTGTCTTATACCTATTCTTAACCAGAAAAAGAAGTGGAAGACATTATCCCAATGTATCTTCAGAAGCTAGTACTACTTTTTATTTTTAAACATTTTTTTTTGTGGTAGGAACACCTAACATGAAATCTATTTTTGTAACAAGTTTTTAAGTGCGAATACAGTATTGTTAACTATAGGCACAATGTTGTAAAGCAGATTTCTAGAACTTATTCATCTTGTATAACTGAAGTACTACATTGAGCAGAAACTCCCTGTTTCCTCTCCCCCTACCACCAATTCCTTGCAACAATCATTTTGCTCTCTATGAGTGACTATTTTAGATTCCTTATATAAAGAAGTATTTGTTCTGCAGCTGGCTTTTTTCACTTAACACGATGTCCAGGTTTATTCATGTTGTCACATGGCAGGATTTATAAAAGTTCTGTTGTATATATGCCACACTTTCTTTATCAACTCATCTGTTATTTTGAGAAGACTGCAGAAAACTGAAGTGTAACCATACTCATAGGTGCAAATTATGAGCAAAAATTCCAGTAGTATTTAAAATGATAATCCATCATGATTTATTGGTTTTATTCAGGATAGCAAGATTAGTTTAACATTGGAAAGTCAATCAATGTGACTCACCACAATAACTGATTAGAAAGAAAAATGACCCTCATTTTAAGAAATGCAGAAAAAACATTTGATGTAATTTGACATCCATTCTTGATAAAACTCTTAGTTGTGGAAGAATATTTCTTTAAGCTGATAGAGTATCTAAAAAAAACATACAAACTAGAGTGAACTTAATGGCCAAACATTGAAAACTTTTTCCCTTTGGAAACAAAATTATATTTTATTGATTATGCTATTACATTTATTCTGATTTTTCTCCTCTGTCCCCCTCCATCACCCCTCACTCATGCAGGCAATCCCCACACCTTGTTGATGGCCATGGGTAATGTGTTTAAGTTCTTTGGTTACTCCATTTTCTATATGGTACTTTAAAGCTCCATGGCTAATCGGTAACTACCTATTTATACTCCTTAATCCCCTCACCTCTTCACCCATTCCTCTATACCCCTCTCCCATCTGACAACCATGAAAATGCTCTGCATATCCATGATTCTGTCTCTGTTCTTCTTGTTTGCTTAGATCCAAACTTAGATTAGTTTGGTTTTTAGATTCAACTGTTGAAAGACAGGTATTTTTGCCATTTTATTGTTCATAGTTTTGATCTTTTTCTTAAATAGGTCCTTTTAACATTTCATATAGTAATGGTTTGGTGATGATAACCCCTTTAGTTTCTTGTTGTCTGGGAAGCTCTTTATCAGCCCTTCAATTCTAAATGATATCTTTGCTGGGTAGAACAATCTTGGCTGTAGGTTCCTACTTTTCGTGACTGTAGTAGGTATCCTGTAGAATCCAGTACACAGCCTCCTCTATCACCCAAGCTGGGTACTCAAGGTGCACCCTTTGTGTGGGCTGAGTATACCCTCCACTTGTAGTTGAGACTTGGTTGCTGTTGGCAGGTCAATGGGAGGGATTTACCCAAGTCAGTCAGCTGCAAGGACCAACTATGACCACTGACTACTGACCATGAACTTCCACCCTCTCTGGAGGATCAGGTGTGCAGGGGCAGGGTGGTGGTGCTCCGATGTGGTCTGTAGCTACAGTACTGGGTGCACTGGCCCTAGGGTTTCCTGGGTGATACAGGCCAAGGTCAGCCCCCACCTATGTTTTGCCAAGGGCCACCCTTCCTGAGCCATAAATCAACCTGAGAAGGCTACTACTTGTGCTGGGCTTGGAGTTTCCCAGGTGAAGCCAAGATTTGAATCTAGGCTGGCTGCTGCTAGTCCTGGGCCTGGGGCTCACTGAGGCCAGCTGTTGCTTGGGAGGATTTAGGAAGTTGTGCAGTATGAGACAAGACCAGTCATTCATATGGAAAAGCAGCTTGGGTGGGCCTGTAAGTTGTGTAGGATGGAGTCTCTGGGGATCTCCAAGGCAGGTTAAACAGTATTAGCCATGTTGATGGAGTCTCAGATATGGCACCAGCTTGCCGGCTCTGTGGCTCAGTCTGAATGGATGTGATTTCTTTAATTCCATGCTTGTCAGACTTCCATTGAACTTGATTTCTGTGAATTCTGAGTGATGGTTGTTCTGTATTTTAGTTGTAATATTGATGTGTTTGTGCGAAAAGGCAAGCCATGTCTGCCTCTGTCATCTTGACTCTAAGTCTGAAAACTTTCTCATTTGATATGAGGAACAAGGAAAAATGTTAGCTTTCACCACATTTCAACATTATTTCTAGCCAACAGAGTAAAATCAGGAAAGAAAAAAACAAGAAAGGATTAGATACAGAAAAAATGTCCACTATTATTTGTAGATGAGATGATTGTGTACTTAGAAAACTAAAAAGAATGTATAAGTAAATTATAAGATTGAGAGTTTAGAAGATTATTATAAACAAATTCATATATAAAAGTTAATGGATTTTAAAATAGCAATAATTAAATTATAGCTTAAAAAGTTATTAAAATAATTAAAAGTGTTATGGGGCAGAAACTAATAATTACTTTCTCCAGCTTTATTTAGGTACTGCTGATAAATAAAATTGTCATATATTTAGAGTGTACAATGTGATGATTTGATGTATTGAATACATACACATTGTAAAATGATTCCCATAATGAAGTTAATTAATACACCTGTCACCTCACATAGTTATGTTTTTTTCTGAAAATGCTGAAGATTTGCTCTCAGCGAATTTCAACTGTGCAATACAGTATTTTTAACTGCAGTCACTATGCTGTACATCAGAACCTCAGAAATTATAGCTGAGCATCTATATCCTTTGACCAACCTCTTGCCCTTCCCCCACCCCAGCACCTCGCAAGCAATTTTCTACTCTGTTTCTTTGAGTTTGACTTTTTTTTTAAAATTATTATATAGATTCCACATATAAGTTGACATCATATCATGTTTGTCTTTCTTTGTCTGGCTTATTTCACTTAGCATAGTGCCCTCCAGTTTCATCTATGTTGTCACAGATGGCAGGGTTTCCTTATCTAAAGCTGAATAGTATTTTACTATGTATATATATCACATTTGAAAAATCCGTTCATTCATCAACAAACACCTAGGTCGTTTCCTTATCTTGGCTATTCTGAGTAACGCTGCAATGAATGTGGGAGAACAGATATCTTTTCTAGTAAGTGATTTTACTTCCTTTGGATATATACAGGAGGAAGCAAAAGTAGGTTTACAGTTGTTCATATGGAAAATAATACAAAAATTAATAAGTAATTCAAGAATAAACTCTGTTTCATAAACTAGAAACTGTAAACTTACTTTTGCCCTTTCCTGTACAGTCAGAAGTGCAATTGCTGTCATATAGTAGTTCTACTTTTAATTTCTTGAGACCCATCCATAATATTTTTTATAATGGCTGTACCAATTCACATTGCCATCAACAGTGTACAAGAGTTCTCTTTCTCCACATCTTTGTCAACATCCTTTTGATAATAGATATCTTACCAGGTGTAAGGTGATATCTTATTGTGGTTTTGATTTTTATTAGTGCTAACTAGTAATGTTTAGCATCTTTTCATGTATTAATTGGACACTTGTATCTGTTCTTTGGAAAAATGTCTATTAAAGTTTTTTGCCTATTTTATTTTACTTTTTTGATATCAAATTGTAAGAGTTTTTAAAATATATTTTGGATATTAATCCCTTATTATATGTGTACCTTGCAAATATTTTCTCCCATTCCACAGGCTGCCTTTTCATTTTATTGATGGTTTCCTTTGCTATGCAGATACTTATAGTTCAATATAGCCCTACCTCCTTATTTTTGCATTTTTTGCTTTTGCTTTTGGTGTCAAATCTAAAAAAAAATCACAGCCAAGATGAATATCAAGGAACTTAACCCTATATATTCTTCTAGGAGTTTTATCATAGGTCTTACATTTAACTCTTTATTCCATTTTGAATTGATTTTTATGAATAGTGTGAGCTAAGAAAACTGGGGATATCCAGTTTTCTCACTACCAGTTATTTATGAGACTATACTTTCTTATTCCTGGTGCCTTTGTTGAAAATTAATTGACCAGGTATACTTAGTTTTATTTTTGAGCTCTCTATTCTATCCCATCGGTCTATGTGTCTGTTTTTACATCAGTACCATAGTGTTTTGATTACTATAGCTTTGTAATGTAGTTTGGAATTAGGAAGAATGATGTCTCCAGCCTTGCTCTTCTGGTTCAAGATTACTTTAGCTATTTGGGGCATGAAATAGTTAGTAGGATCTGCATCCATTTGATATGTTTGGAGCCCTGGCTGCTGTTTTCTCTGTCTCTTCCCACCATACAGTCATACAGCTCACCTCAGTATTCTGGATGGGGTGAGAAAGAAATGGGTCCCTTTGGCAGCATCCCACACTATGGGAAAGCTAGGGGCTCACTCACAGATTGTTGCTTTCTCCCATGGAAGAAATCTTGCACTGTGAAGATCTCTCTTGTCACTGAGCTCTGTCAGCTGGGGGAGAGGTGACATAGGCAAAGTGAAACTGTTCTTCTCACCTGCTTCAGTATGTCCAATCTTAGATTGTTTTGCTCTAAGAGTGCACCTGAACCTCTTTGTTGGACTTGCAAAGTTCAACTCTTTTCAATGGGTGATTGTTAAAATTGGTATTCTTGGGGAAGAAAGTAGGGGAAGATGGTAGAAAATTTCAGTTCTGCCATCTTGTTGCCATCATTCTCCAGAAGCTGACAATTATTAATCAAAATCTTCCTCTCTTTTGGGGCACATAGCTGGGCTACCTTTCCTGGACTCTCTTAAAGTTAGGTTTGGCCACTTGACTAAGTGAACAGAGAGGAGCAGTATCAGCAATTGGGTTCAAAGCACAAGTTTAAGTGTATCATGCCATTTTTTACCTTTTGCCATGAGAATGGTAGTTCCTAGATAGGGGATGTTCCTTTAGTACAGATACTAGAATTAAAACAATACTCAGAGTAGAGCAGAGCTATAGCTGACTTACAGCCAGTATGTAACATAAAAAAAGACATAAACTTTTGTGGATGTAAGCCCATGAAATTTTGAGATTTCTTGTTACCATAAAATAACTGAATGAAAGTTTGATGGATCATCAGTCTTTGACATACCTGATCACTCTCTAATTCTTGTAATATTTCTTCACTTGGATATCAGGACACTAAACCTCTCATTTCCTCTAACTACTTGATTTTAAGTATCTTTTCCACTCCACCAGCCATAAAATGTTGGGGTGCCCTAGGCTTACTCCTTGGAGTCTCTGGATAACTTCTACTCATTCATCTCTGAGGGATTTCTTCTATTCCTGTGTGTTTTAAAGACCATCTATATGTCAATGAATCCTAAATTTATTTTTCCATCTAAGATCTTTCTTTGAACTTCAGAGTTAAATAATCAAACAGTCAACACATCCACTAACATGTCAACTAGGCATCTAAAATACACCTGTTCAAAACTAAATTTCACATACTGCTTCCCCATATTTGCTCTTTCTTTTCCCAGACTTCTCCAATACTGAAACAGTCAATTCTGTTCTTGCATTCCTCAGCCCAAAATCATAGAACCATCCTTGACTCTCTTTCTTGCATCTCATATTCCTTCCAAATATATCCAGAATCCACTGCTTCCCACATCCAGGGTTGTGGGAAGTTAAGCCAAAATGAATTCCATATAGCAAAAGATGTATAAAGGGGCTAAGAATTTATGTAATAAAGTACATATAGTGAAATTTACTGAGGAATTTAAGTGTGGCAAGGAAAGGAGTAGCAATGTGAGAGGAAGAGGAAGGGTGAAGATGGTGGTATAAGAGATGGACTGAATGTCCTGTGTTGAAGGGTGTTTAAAGGATTGTTGGAGCAAAATACTAGAAAATATGACCCAGGAAGACAGAAGATTATGGTCAAGGAATGGAAAACTTTAGTAATTTGTAATGCAAGGTCAAGAGGAGGATTATGGCAAGTAATTAGTTTTAAGGACAATAAATTGTAGGAGAAGAAGGTGAATGACTAACTATTCCATCAGGTGTCTCTCGGAGCAGGGTGTCTAGAAAGCCTTCCAAGGAGAGATAATGTTGTGAAAAGGATCTGGAAGAATGGGCAGGCTTTCTCCAGGGGGGATAATAAACACAAGTCGTTTCTGGGAGAGGTAACAGCATGAGCAAAGATAAGAATCTGAGAAAGTTCCTATTGTATTTGGAAAACATGGAGACATCTTATTTGAATGGAGTAGCAGATGGGTGTTCAGAAGTAGAGGACATTGAGACTTAGCTGGTGCTAGCAGCAGTGACAGTAGTTGGCTCTGTATTTTGAGAACTGCAAACTCAGCGGGAGAGCCTGGGTAATTTGATTGCATCAACCACCATAGCCCATCCTGTATAAAAAGAGTTCTCTGTAGAGTCATTTACTTTGCTTACTTGGTTGTTAAATTACCGACTGTTCCTGCTGATGGGTTTGTAGAGAAATTCACAGATGTTGCTGATATTTTAAAACCAGCCATGTTGGTTTTGAACAGTGACTGTTTTTGTCTTTTGTGGAAAAAAAAAACTTGCTTGCACAGCATCCTTGGAAGGAGACATTATAAGGTCAAACATTTTTGTTGGATGCCTCAATGTACTGATTGAAATCACATTTTGCTAGTACCTTTGCCTTCCCTTCTCGCTGAAGGAGACATGTCAATGATGGGTAAATATGGTAGATTTTCTTCCATTTCCAGACAAAAACAGCTTTTGAAACTAGACTATTACGTCTCTGATGTGCTTTTTTGTAATTTTTTCTGTAGGTAAAATACGACACCTGATAATGTCACTATTAAATATTTTTCCAGCTTTCACAAAGCTTTTTACTCAGTAGAAACATTAACACAATAGTATCAAAGACAATAGTCTTATTAATGAGTATTGGGGATTTAGTCAATTTTGGAAGTTTTATCAATTGTATTATATCTGTCTAAAAAATCTAAGTATTAAAATGCTTTTTTCAGTGTTGTAGAAAATTTTAGGCTGAGTTGCTGATGTAATAGAATCATAAAGACCATTTGTAAAAGCATAAATAACTGAATCTCAAACAAACTCAAAGCAGAGTGGGAAGAACAAGATAAAAGTTATTATATATTGCATGATTGCTTGACAGAATTTTTAAATACGTGAGAAGATAAAAGGCAGACATCCCAAACAATTGAATAGAATCATGTGAAACAAATAAATAGCTTTCAGTTTGTTATTTTCTTTTCAAGTTAGAGAAGAAGCAGGGAAACCAAATCCATGGAAATTGACTTGACCATCCCTAAATGACAAATAAGTTATAATTTATATTTCTTACAGAAATTTAAAAATTAAATGGAGGCATTTAAATTCTAACTGAAACTGTTTCTGTAGGCAGAGCCTATTGTAATTGCTGAAATTATAACTAGGAAATTAGCTAATGACCTATCACACTGTGGTAAATCTTTTAGTATTTTTTATGATATAGAAAATGAAACTTTGAAAATTTTAAGCCTCCTTTAGTTGGTCACTTATAGGCATTTTTTCCATCACCACTTATGTCCCCTATATCTTCTTCCACTTCCACCTACCTGCTCCCACCTGCAATCACCGCACTGTTCTCTGTGTTCAGGAGTCATTTCTCTTTTTTTTCCTTTTGGTTCAATCCCTGTCCCCAGCACCAATCCCACCCCAAGCTGTCAGCCTACTGTCCATCTATGAGTCTGTCACTATTTTGCTTCTTAGTTTGATTTGTTCACTAGATTCCACATACGAGTGAAATCACATGGTACTCGTCTTTTCTGGGACTGATTTATAAACCGAATTCATATAACAGGCTATGAGATGGGTATCATTTGTGCCATTGGGTGCCAATGGGTATCATTTCTGCCATTTTACAGAAAAAGCAACTGAGGGCCACAGAGCTCACACAATATGCCAAAATTCCATGGCTGGAAAATGCAGTGTGTGAGTGTAGAGACAAGTGTCCCTCACCCTGTGTTCTGGCGGCCTTCCCATGGCCCACAGTAAACATTCAAAGAATACTTGTTGAGTAAGTGAATGTTTTAATGGAATTAAAAATATAAAATAAAAAGGAAGAAGTAATAAAATAAAATATAGAAAATTAAAAAGAGTTCTCTGAGGCCATTCTTCTACTACAGACTTTAAAGCTTTATTCTTGCTCACCTAATTATTTTATCATGTCAACTTTTTGACATATTAGGTGGTTAAGACTTTAATGCTTTGTAAATACCTAGAAACATCTTGTTAAGTCTTAGAATCTAAGGGTCATGGTTCCTGAAAAATCAGTGACTTTGTTAGGAGAAACCGCTGTTATCCAAGTGAGAAGCTTCAGGCTCAAACTATAAGGTCTCACCTTTTGCCTCCCCTGTGTTCAAGCCTTATTGAACGTCTCCACAGCCACATCTTAACCATCTTACTCTTCCCAAGATTTGAGGGGGGGCATTTGAATGAGTGAGGAGCAGACTGTGCCCCCCTTCTTTGTGTTTCCCTATATGAGGTATTTTCTTATTACTTCTGGTCCACAGGCTTCAAGGGTTATTGGTAGTTTGAGTCAACAAATAGTCAATAAGATCCTACTGCTTGTGGAATAAACATCCAGATTTTATATTCTGATCTTTATCTTTCTCCATGGTCTAGTCCCATCCTGACTTCTTCAATTTATCTCCAAAAATGCTCTATCTTCTAAACTATTTGACTAATTATTTCCTGACCATGCCATGTACATTCCCACACTGCACCATTTTTTTCTGGGAGAAGTCTGATGTCAATCACCCAAGGCTTAAGACCCAGAGGAACCATGTGATCTATGGTTGGACCTGCATAGTAGTGAGAAAAGCTGGATGACTTTCCTTTATTAAATTATTCATACTGAAGTTCTACAAATTCTCAAGTTTACTTGTAGGTTGCACTTCGTTTCTAGACCAAATAATTGGGGGCAAAGGGAATGATTTCTTACCGTGGTTTGGCTTGGGAGTTTAGAGGTAGCTTCTCTTTTAAGGTACACAAATCTCCAAAACCCACCTGAATAAATGAGACCAAGCCAGTCTTTCTTGGTGCAAGTTGAGAAAAAACGTGTGAGCGCAGAGGGAGCAAAAGTTTCTGGTTGCAGGGAGTGTGGGGGCTGTTAAAACAGCCTGTGCACCTATTACTGCTGTGATTAGTTCATGGTCTTTCCCTTGCTTTATTGTAAAATTGTGAGGTAATTTGATGATTTCAGTGTAGAAAACAGCACACGTTTTAAAAATGCTTCTGGGAAGGTGGGAAAGGGTGTAGAGAAAACACGACCAGGCTTAGTCACTGGAGAATTGCTTCGGGAGTTCTTGGGATCATGGCTCTGAAATGAATCAAAACAGTCCATGTGTTTGATTTGACGGAAGCACACTCATCTCAAGCTCATTCACATACGTACATCACATTTTAAATGTTTCATTATTTGATTTAATATTAAATGATTATTCTTTGCAAGTCCTCTTAGAGATTAATTGTACAATGCTAGGAGTTAAAGGTAGATGTAAATGGGAGTCAAATCTTTTAATTTGCAACCGCTAATTAATTCTGCATAACTAAGCTTTATCATGTGAAGATTGATGGAAACTTCATAAGCCAGACAGTTTTTCATGCAGCTGTGATGAGTGAGTTTCCAGTAGCAAAGAAAAACACAATTTGCATATGCAAACCAGTACAGCTTGAACAATGGCTTAATTGTTGTTATTTAAATGAGGAGTAATTAATTAGCATTCATATATCATGCAAGCTTTTACTTTGTTAATTGTATAGATCCAAATTTCAAAATCAAAACAATGCATACTTTGCTCCCATTTGCCACATTCAACATAAACTGAGAAATTTTAAATTCAGAAGATTGTCAGGAGGAATTCTGCTCTGGTTAGGACCCATTTCTCAGCATTGCTTCAACTATATATCTTGAATACAGGAGAGAAATATTTCCCTTTCTGAAATAAAATTAAAGAACTTAAAAACAAGAGAAAGTAACCATGAAGAGAAATTCAAAACACAAAAAGATAACAATGAAACACCATTCAGAGCTCAGATTTCTGAGCCAAGGGATACATGCGCTAAGGCTGAATTGACTTCCTCACTTGCAGGATACTGGTTCTGCCTTTCTCTCCGCATTTGCTCTGAATCTCAGTTCCTCTGCAAAGAAGAGATGCCTGGCAGATCCTGACTCACCAATGCAGCCAATTAGCTCCGATTGCTGGGACTGCACTGTTTTCCAGGCAGTGCCTCAATGGTCCCTCATTTAGAAATCCTCAGGGGGGGTGAGCCAGCACTGTGGACTGGTTTCTTCACCTGCCTGCCTAGAACAGAGGCTGCAGTGTTCAAAATTACACCTAGAACTCTGTTGCAGTTAGGTTTTTGGATATGATTCAGGTTCTGCTGATCAGAAACATTTGCTTGGGACTTGAATCTGAGTTGGGCAATGAGCCTTCTTTCTGTTTGTATGGGTCCCTGCAGAGCCAGGGCGGTTCTGAAACCAGCAAGCGTGCAAACAGCTTTTACCCCTCAGATGGCAGCCTTCTGATGTCAGAAAATGGCAGAAGCACAGCTCTGGAGACTTCCAGGCACTGCGATGTAATTTCAAAGTTGTTCTTAGAAGCACAGCCCAGAGTTTGTTTCTGCAGCCTTCCTAATGATTCAGGAATGTGCTTAATAGCCTGTGAGAAGAGTATTTTCTTAAAACCGCTAGCATGGAGTCTGTTCTTGGCAATGGAACTGTTACCTCAGTGGTATCAATATTCCCAAGAAAGTTGTGGGGGGCTTCTGGGGATGGCAGCCTTATCTGTTTGGATGTGAAAGCAGAAAGGGTTTGCTGCCTTTAGAATATGGGTTACCTGTTTTTATTTGTGCCAGCAACCTAATGAAAAAAATACATGATAAGCTCAGGGTTTAAATTCCATTTTTAAGAAACAGAGAAGAAAGGTGTCTCTGGATGCCCTCCCAAACATCTATGTTTTGTAGCCACAGGATGAAGCAACAACTGCAGATCAGATGTGGTTGGCCTTTGTGGGTTGCTGAATGGCAGCAGAAATTGTCCATTTCTAGTGTCACACTGTTTTGTGTGTGTGTGTGTGTGTGTGTGTGTGTGTGTGTGTGCTGTGTGTGTGAAAATAAGATGATTCTGGGAAAGAGAGGATTGGAAGAAAGTTGTTGAGCAGATTCAAAGCCTAATGAAGCTTCCTCCACAGTAGGAGCAGACCCATTTCTCTTATTGCTTCATGTAAAGATCTCACCTGGGACAATGGCCTAACAGAGGGGATGCCTGTTCTCCTCCCAGGTCAACTCACTCTCCACCTTCAGATTCTCAATTTTTCTATTCCTGAAAGCTACTGAGTTGGGCTCCCCAGTAACACACATGTTTTACCAGGAGGCGAAAGCTCACACACTTAACGGATTGCAGGATTTGATATTAGCAGAAACTGGGGAAGAATAGGTGGGAGTGGATTTTAAAGACCCTAGACTAGGAAGAAAAGAACATGATTTTAGATTAGGCTGAATTCATCAATTAGGGGCATGTGCTGGATATTCTGGTTTTGAATAACTGAGAATGGTTTTCAGCATTTACTTGGAGCGTTGACTGAATGAAACATGGGTCTGGGAGGTTGTACCCCATAGTCAAGGACCCTAAGGTGCCAGAAATGCTTTAGCTTAAGGCAGAAGAAGGAATTAAAAGACTTGAGGAGATAGAAACACTGGAGTGGATTTATCATGTCCAATTTGTTCATTCACCTGTGTTAGTGACTTATTGCTGCTGTAACAAATTGCCACAAACTCAATAAATGAAGATGACACAAATACATTATGCTCAGGTTCTGGAAATCAGAAGTTCCAAAATCAAGGTGTTGGCATGGCTGCGTTCCTTCTGGAAGCTCCAGGGACACCTGTTCCTTGCCTTTTCCAGCTACTAGAGGCAACTGCATTCCTGGACTCATGTCACCTTCCTTCATGTCAAAAGCCAGTAGGCAAGCATCTTCAACTCTCTTTCACACACATAAATGTGCTTTCAGCCTCACATCTCCTTCTCTAACTCTGACTGTCCTGCTTCCCTCTTATCAGGACCCTCATGATTACATTGGGTCCAATTTGTAATCCGGGAATATCTCCCATCTCAAGACCCTTAATGTATTCTGCAAAGTCCCTTTTGCCAATCAAGGTGACCTATTCACAAGCCTTGGGATTAGGATGTGGACATCTTTGGGGCAGTTATTCTGTCTACCACACCCCTAACTATGTCCTCTGTGAGGGGCCAGAGAGTTTGTCCTCCATCAAGACATTGAGAATTATGTTAAGGAGGGAAAAGTAAGAGTCTTTAAAAGGCACTGAAGGAGAGGACTCTGAGGCTTGAAAGGCTATGAAAAGGGCTCCCAGGAACCCTGGAACATAAATATGATCTAGCAACCAAACCAACCTTAGTTGATGAGAGACTCAGAAGCAAAGTTCTGTCACTCCAATTTGTTTCTCAGCCCAACTTCCATGAGTGCTTAGAAGAAAAGGGTTGAAAAGAAACATCAACAATTAAAATGAAAAACCCAAATAAAACAATGAGGTGGAGAGAGATATTTTTTAGTTCTGGGAAATGTGATGGTGAAGGTAGTGCATGCAGGGGTGGCAGTCTGGGCCCCGGAAGCTGTCTGTGGCTGGTGGGTGTCTCAGTGCCGTCACGTGGCATTGTTGGTTGTAGGAGCTTAATTCATAGCAAGGGTGGGCAAAATGCCCTCTAAGAACTCAGAGAACTAGGTATGGGGTAGACTTTTAGGGGGACCAAGATTACACAAAAGAATGGGAAACCGTTCTCTCCAGAGAAATAGTACTACTTACTACTAGTAACATCAGTCACTTTTCAGGTGGCAGCCTTGTACTAAGCACTTTAAGTACATTACATAATTTAATCATTATGTTCTCAATTTGTGGGATGAAGGTAAGTGAGATTTAGGAAGCTTAAGTAATATGCCTGATTATCCCCAGCTGGGTAGTGGGGGAGTAGAGACTACCACTGGGTCCTTCTGTACATAGTTGAACAATTTTACCACATTTGACTTAGTAAGTGTGTCCCCCATTTCCCTATGACTGTTCAGCCTATAGAAAGCAAGCTACACTCTGTGTCCATACTGAGGTTTGGGAAGGTGAAGTAACTAGCCAGAGGACATGTGGGCTCTTATTACAGAACTGGGACAAGAATCTAGGTTTCTGACTTCCAGCCTAGTGTTCTTCTGGCAATGATATACTGTCTGATTATAGGCTCATTCAGGAGCAAACAAAGCTCAGGAAATGAAATCAGCCTAGTCTACATGTGATAAAACAGACCACAGATACCCCCCAGTTCTGTGGCATGCCGGATACACGCTTACCCCAAGATGAGAAGAGGCAGAGACCTGTGTGTATGTGTCTTCTGCTTCCACATCCATCAGTCTCACACAACACACTTCCTGAGCTGGCAGCTATTGAATTTGATACCACCCAGGGGAATGCCACTACCCATCATGAATGAAGAGACCTACAAATATCCTTGTGCATAAACTTTACAGTGTCATATTAAGAAGACACTGTAAGTTAAACTAAAGACGAAAGAATTCATACAAAACGACATAATGTACAAAGTTTAGAAAATGTAAAGCAATGTATGTAGCTTTAAGAATATATGCCTGTATAGTCTGAGTATAAAGAAGTGCTGAGGGATGGTAACCCCCAAATTGAAGGGAGTGGTTTCCCTGGGGGGGAGTTGGGTGGAGAAATGGAAGCAAAAGAGACAGGAAGGGTATGATGACAGTGTCTTGAATTCATGGCTGTGAATCTGATGGAGTTTCACTCTTTCCAGCAATGTTATTCAGTTCTCTAAGAGCCATTTTCGGTGTTAGAATCAGTAGGAGTGTGGGGAGGGGTGGAAGATCTTGGCCTTGACCCAGCTATGTCTAGATAAACTGGAAATTTGCCCTGACAATTTTTTTTCTCTATTGTGCAAGGCAGGGCCAAGTGATGTCATCGGGACATGCAGATGTCTCTGTCCTCTTCTTTGACTAGTGCCAAGAAAAATGATCTTTGTAATCAAGTGAGACTCCTTCCCCAACCCAGATCCAGCAGGCTACTACTTCTATACCTGTGGCTACAGGCCAGACTCCTGGAAACTCAAGAAACCTTTTATTTAGAGAAGTCACATTCTGTTTCTTTTAGGTGCAAAAGAGAGTGTTGGCTTAGGTCCAGGATGGTAGAAATGCTGGTTTGCATCTCAGTTCTGTTACCAGGGGGCACATATGCAAAAAGCAAATTAATGACCTCCTTTTATTCAGTTGTATGTTCATTCGTTTAAGGAGTAAATATTTATTTACTCAAGGACTAGAGTAAAGAAACGGGTCCTGCCCTATATCAGTAAGCACAGAAAACAAAGAAGAGCAACCAGGAAACCGACAGCTATAGTACAACATTGTGCAACCACAGAGAAAAGACAGGGAGAAGGGAGCCTGAAAGAGGATTCCCTAACAGAATGAAGGAGGGCTTTTGGGGGAAGGTTTCAGAAAACAGGCCAAATGAGATAAGTCTTAAAGGATTAACTGGAGTTTGCCAGATGGAAAATGGGCAGCAGCAATTTTGGACAGAGCAGCAGGTGGAAAAGGCCAAAGGGCCATTAGAGAACATAATGCATTTTGGGAAATGCTAGGGCCAGGTGTCTCAGTAACGATGACATGAGGATATGGGTTCTAATTAGGATGGTGCTAGTCCTCATCCCCAGAAAGCATGCCCCTGACAACAAAAGCTCCTGTATAAGGACTGCCTATTACATGCTAGATATTGTAATTGGAGTTTTATACACATTCACATTTAATCTCTATAGAACTCCATTGTACAGACAAGGAAGTGGTCTAGACAAGATCTGACCCTGATTTGTCTGTCTTCTAATATCCGCTCTTTGCACTGTTGTCGTGCGGGGTTATAAGATCCACTCTGCCTACCGCACAGTTATTGTGGTGATTAAATAATACAAAATAGGTGAAAACACTTAGAGAACTAGAAAATACTTTCTATATGAAGATCTATTTTTATAAGACAGAACATTAAGAAGAAAACTAGAGAACTAGGTTCTGTAATAATGCACTGATAATTCCCACTGTATTTCCAGCTAGTGGGAGGCCAGGGATTTGAGGGAGTAGAGGTAGCAGGGGGTCAGCTTACACTAAAGTACACATACTTTAATGTTCCCAAAGCAGACAACATGCCCCTGCTCTCACTTACTTATGTGCAAGGTCATCTTTAGAGAATCTATTAATTGTAAGTGTTATCTTGGGGACTCAGGCTAGGGTGAATTCTCATCTGTGCTATTGTGTAGCTGTATTGACGTGGTGGCCAAGGGCAGGGGAAGCTACCCCAGGAATTGGGAAGGGTGATTGGACATAGCACCATCTAAATTCATATTAATAAAATAAGGTTTTCAAATGGAACCCAAGGCTGGGAAAAACATACACATGGCTATTCTTTTAGCATGATATGGCCCAGAACTTAAACTGTAAGCAAGACTGACTTCATAATTTTTGGGGTCTAGCACAAAATAAAAATGCAGGATCACTTGAACTCTGAATGATACAGACTTAAGAATAAACCAAAATATCATACTATACCTAAAGAAAAATCAAACAGAAATTTCTTTAAAATTTTGTTCTATTTTACTTTTTTTGCTTTTTACCTTTTCTATTAAAAAATTTAGGATGATATTGGTAAATAAAATCATATAGTTTTCAAATGTATGTTTCTATAATACAAGATCTATATGTTGCATTGTCTGCCCATCACTTAAAGTCAAATCAGTCAAACGGAAATTTCTTAATGTCACTCAAGATCTACTTGGTTTTTAAATATCTCCAATTATCTCATAATTTATTTTTAATCTTTAGTTTATGTCAGTCAGGTTGCTATTAAATATATTGTGGTTGGTTAAAAAAATTACAGTTGAATTTCACAGAAGCCACAGGAGAACATGAGAGTTTCCCTTCTGAGTCCTGTGCGACTGTGCAGGTAGTAAGCCCTTGAAGCTGACCCCAACTACAAGTTTTGAATTTCCCAAGTAATCTAGTGAAGGGTGTTGGTGGTGACTGAAGCTTGTAGTGAAAATGATTTGTTTTGGGCCAGAGAAAAATAAAACAAAAATAAAGGGGACATAGTATAAGTCAATTTGGAAGACTACATTTTCTTATTTCTCTCTTTTACTTTCAGGTGCCAAACTTCTATTTCCCTTTACTGAGTTGATATGTTATCAGTCTCTTTGTTAATCTATTTCAATGATACATAGCTTTTTAAAAACGTGTTGTTCAATTATAGTTGTCCTAATTTCCCCCCATTACTCTCCCCTGCCCTGCCTACCCCCCCCCCCATCTCCCACATTCAATCCACCCCACCCCCTTATCTTTGTCCATGGGTCCTTTATACATGTTCCATGACTTGACCCTTCCCATTCCTTCCCCTGTTATCCCCTGCCCTTCCCCTCTGGTCACTGTCAGTTTGTTCTTTGTTTCCATGCCTCTGTTCCTATTTTGCCCATTTGTTTTGTTTTGTTGATTAGATTCCACTTATTATAGGTGAGATCATATGACATTTGTCTTTCACTGCCTGGCTTATTTCACTTAGTGTAATGCTTTCCAGTTCCATCCATGCTGTCAAAAAACGTAGGAGCTCCTTCTTTCTTTTCTGTTTCTTCCACTGTGTAAATTTATCACAGTTTTTTGATCCACTCATTTACTGATGGGCACTTAGGCAGTTTCTAGCACTTGGCTATTATAAGTAATGCTGCTATGAACCTTGGGGTGCATATGTTCTTTTGAATTGATGTTTCAGGATTCTTAGGGCATAATCCCAGTAGTAGGATTGCCGCGTCAAAAGGCAGTTCCGTTTTTAGTTTTTTGAGGAAATTCCATACTGTTTTCCACAGTGGCTGTACTAGTCTGCATTCCCACCAACAGCATACTATGGTTCGCTTTTCCCCACAGCCTCACTAGCAGTTATTGTTTGTTGATTTGGTTATGATGCAATTCTGACTGGTGTGAAGTGATATCTCATTGTGGTTTTAATTTGTATCTCTCTGAAAGGATGCTGAGCATCCTTTCATATGTCAATGACACATAGCTTTTATTGGATATCTTCGTAATGCCTAAACAGCAACAAAAGCTAATTCTTTTTGCCTCATTCTCAGGGCAAATCAAACAGTTTATGTGTTCTGTGCTTGTCTTGCAGAGTGTCCATAATCTGAATTTACCTCACCTATTTTCCAATTCTTCCAAATATTCACTTTCTAGGGTCCCTTTTCCCCAATTAAATAGCTCTTTATCTTAAATTCTTATATAATGTAACTCTAATTTTAGTGTACTGATTTTAGAAGCTTTGGTATTTATTGTCAATATAGTTTCATGCTGTAAATAACATTAATAAAAGTAAATTTAAAACCTTTCTTTGAAGTAACTCTATTGAGCCAAATTAAAAAAAAAAATAAAATTCTCTTTCAGCTTAACCTAGTTATTTAGCAGGGATTTATTATAGTTTGATGTGGACCCGGGCTCGTGGGGTCTGCCACATTGTGGATGAGATACGAGACATTCACACAGACTACTGAGTCCTGTGGAGGAAAAGGATGAGCATGGCTTCTCTCTCAAGGGGAGCAAAACCCTCGGCCCTTGCTATGATCAGCCTTTTTTGAGTTTCTCATTACATGGTGGTCCTCATTTACTGTGTACAGGTTTGCTCTAGGTGGTTACTTTTACAGAAAACAAAGGAGCCGATGCTGCTAATCACATCACAGAAGAAGGATATTTGCAAATGAAAAGGGAAAAGTGGTTGAATGGAGGTGAAATTTCAGCCCACAATGGAGCCCACAATGACTATGAGGAAGAGACACTGACATTTGAAGTACTTAAGTCTATCAAGAAGAGATGAACTTGCTTTTATTTTAAAGCAATTTACAAAGGGATTCATACACCTCATTTCAACTGTCGACCAAGGTCTTGACTCACTGCTTTAGGTTGTATAAGTCACATTAACCTAGCAAATGATAGTAAAATGCTGTGTAATAACGTTTAACTGGGACATTTCTAGGGAACCTTTGTTGTTTTATTAGAAGATAATGGATGAGAGTGTAGGGAGCATAGGGCTATAAAAGGCTCTTGCAGTCAACGAGTTTATGCCAACTTCAATACAATGGCTTTCTAAGCCAACTATTCAAATAAATTGACATCATTATGGTACATGAATTTAAAAAGGGACATTATTCACTAACTAATTTTATTTTAACATACACTTAAGAGCAACCAGTTCTTGCTGGGGGTAATAAAAAGTGCTTAGTGAACAAAGGCATTGAGTACAAAGGATGATGTCTTGGATCACTCCTAGGCCTCCACTTACCTGCTGTTTTTCCCTATGGAATAATAGATTTAGAAATTTCCCTCTTCTTATATATGAAACACCAAGCCATTAAATTGCAAAACATTTCTATGCTAATCATTTCTTGTCTGATTGTGTTTGTATTGTTCCTTTTTCAAAAGGCCATATTAAAATTTACATTTTCATTTGGGTGCTTTTAATTGTAAGTAATAGAAGAACAACCCCAAACTATCTTAAACAAAAAAGGGAGATTAATTGGCTAAGAGTGGAGCAGATTGACTGATCAGAGATCTGGTTCTAGCCCCACATGTTTCTCTCCACTTCGCCTTCCTCTGTATGTCTGTTCATCCTTAGTTGCTTTCTCTCACTATAGAGAAATGGCTAACTCTTATAGCTGGGCAGCATGACTCCTGAAAAGACAATAGGTGATTTCTCATGGTTATCTACCATAAATACTGAGTTTCTCACAAACTGGTGCACACCTGTGGACCCATGTGGCTATGGGAATGATATATGTCAACTGCTTAAGAGCTGGGGCACCTCAACCAAGAAGGAAGGGACTATCCTGATTGGCTCAGACCCATCAGCCTTCCCATCACCCCTTGTCTGCACAAGCTGAAAATGGGCCGGACACACTCAAATTGTATGGATGCTATACACAGAAGGAGGGAAGTGTGAATGTTTTAGAGACAACTTCAAAGTCTACTATAGTCTATACCAGTAACCTAGTTACCCTATTGGCAGAAGCCATATATGAGAGTTGTGTTGGGTAGCTGAGCTCCAGGGCTGTTCCATCAATCCTACCATTGACAAAGACCCTATTCTTGATCAAACTCAGGATCCTCTGAGACCTCTTCTTGATTAGGCTTCAATCTTGGCCAACAAAGGCTGAAGACCCTCAGCATAAAGAATTTCATCCAAACCCCTACAACTAGGAAACTTGAACCAGCATAGTTTCTAACATCTCGAGGTTCCTAGGATAACCATAGCCTACTTCAAGTTCTGGAAAAGCTCAAGGCTGACAAATGAATTTACTATTTGCTCTATTCAAAACCTGAACATAGGACCCTTGTCTCCTAGTCTTTGTGGGAGGTCAGGAGCTTAACTTGGATGAGTGCCAGTTAACAAACCCAAATGACATATTCGCATTGACCAACCTTTCCCTCTCTTTTTGTACATTTCTATTTCCTTGACTCTGCTTCAACCCCCACTTGTTCCCCCTCCTAACTCCTGCATTCTCCCTTGAAAACATCCAGTCAGCTATGCACAGATGGAAGATTATGTTGGTTTTTGCTGGGTTTCCCTCCCTATTGCAGTAAGATCTGTTTTCATTGCCTGTAAATAGTATCCAGGCCTTATTTATCTTGGACATCATGATCTTCAAGAATGACTTTCAAACCTCTATTTCTTCCCTGTCCATGCTTTATTGTAATTTCTCTGGGTACATCTAATGTACATTTTATAGTAACACTTACTACTTTGTACTTTAAAAAACTGTTGAATCCTATGATGTATTAATATCTTAAAAAAGGAACTGGCTACAGATCAGAGATGTAATCTGAATTATTTGTTGTCATAAGTGATGACACATTATTGTGAATAAATATACAAAATATGTATAATTTAACTGGTTTTATAATTTAAAAATGATTCATAAGGCTTTCATATCCCTCATCCCTACCTTATGGGTTTACTTTTGGAAAACTGAATTCCATTGAAATAAGTTTCCTGAGGTTTGTGTAGAGATGGGGGAATAGCTCCTTTGCTGGAGAAGCATGGAGGTGAAATTGCTTTCCTTCTATTGGCCGTGAAAAGTTGTAAAGTTCAAGATATTAAGAAATCCCTAGGCAGATAATTTATGAAATATTTCCATCAATTAAGTAATTTATTTATTCTTTCAATGCTCTTTAGCCAATTGCCACCAAGAAACACACAAGTAGTTAAAACAAGTTGAACTTATTTATTTGTTTTTATTGAATTTACTGGGGTGACACTGGTTCACAAAATCTTACAGGTTTCAAGTGTACAACTCAACAAAACATCATGTGCACACTGCATTATGTGCCCACCTCCCAAAGCAAAGTCTCTTTCCATCCCCATTTATCCTCCATTTGCCCATCTCCACTTACCTCCATTGCCCTTTCCCTCTGGCCATCACCACACTGTTGTCTATGTCTATGTGTTATATATATGTTTTTTCTTAATCTCTCCATCTTCTACTTTCCAGTACCCCAAGCTCCCTCCCCTCTGACAGCTATCTGTCTGTTCCATGCATACCTGCATCTGTACTTTGTCAGTTTATTTTGTTCATTAGATTCCACATATGAGTGAGATAAATATGGTATTTGTCTTTCTCTGAGTGGCTTATTTTACATAGCATAATCCTCTCCAGGTCCATGCATGCTGTTGCAAATAGTAGGATTTCCTTTTTTTTAACAGCTTAGTAGTATTCCATTATTTAAATGCACCACAGCATTTTTATCCACTCATCTATTTGTGGGCTCTTACATTGTTTCCAGGTCTTGGTTATTGTAAATGATGCTGAAGTGAACATAGGGGTGCATGTATTCTTTCAAATTAGTGTTTTAGGTTTATTTGGATGTGTTCCTATAAGTGGGATTGCTGGGTCAAAAAGAAGTTTCATTTTTCGTTTTTTTTAGGAAACTCCATATAGGTTTCCACAGTGACTGCACCAGTCTGCATTCCCATCAAGAGTGCACGAGGGATTCCTTTGCTCCACATCCTTGCCAGAACTTGTTGTTTTATTGATGAAAGGCATTTTGACAGGTGTGGGGTGATATCTCATTGTGGTTTTAATTTGTGTCTCTCTGATGATTAGTGATAGTGATATTTTTTCCTACGTCTATTGGCCATCTGTATGTCCTCTTTGGAGAAGTGTCTATTTAGGTCCTTTGCCCATTTTTTAATTGTTGTTGTTGTTGTTTTGTGTGTGTGTGTGTTGAGTTGTATAAGTTCTTCATATGTTTTAGAAATTAAGCTCCTATGATGTGTATTGTTGGAAAATATGTTCTCCCAATAATTAAATAGGTTCCCTTTTCATTTTGTTGATGGTTTCTTTTGCTTTCCAAAAACTCGTTAGTTTCAATAGATGCAGAAAAAGCATTTAATAAAATCCAGCACCCATTTATGATAAAAACTCTCAGCAAAGTGGGAATAGAGTGATCATACCTCAACATAATAAAGGCCAAATATGACAAACTCAAAGCCAACATCATACGTAATGGGCAAAAACTAAAAGTGATTCCCATTAAGATCAGGAACAAGACAGATGTCCACTTTCACCACTCTTATTCCAACAAAATAGACAGAGGCATAAGTACATAGAAAAGACTGACAACTGTCAGAGGGGAGAGGGGTTGGGGGCTGGTTGAAAAAAGATGAAGAGATTAAGCAAAAACTATATACATAGAACACATACGCATGGACAACAGTATGGTGATAGCCAGAGGGAAAGGAGGGTTGGCAGAGGTAGAACTGGGCAAAGAGAGGGGTAAATGAGGATGGAAAGAAATGTTACTTTGGATGATGGGCACATGATACAGTATACAGATGATGTTTTACTGAGTTATACACTTGAAAACTGTATGGTTTTATTAACCAATGTCACCCCCAATACAGTCAATAAAAAACAAACAAATATAGTACTGGAATACTAGCCACAGCAATCAGACAAGGAGAAGAAATAAAAGGCATCCAAATCAGAATGGAGGAAGTAAAACTTTCATTTATAGATGACATGATATTGTATATAGAAAATCCTAAAGACTCCACCAAAAGACTAATAGATCTAATAAATGAATTTGGCAAAGTAGCAGGATACAAAATTGACATTCAGAAATCAGTGGTATTTTTATACACCAAAAATGAACTCTCAGAGATAGAAGTTAAGAGAACAATCCCATTTACTATGGCAACAACAAAAAAAATAAACTACCTAGGAATAAATTTAACATGGAGATAAAAGACCTGAACTGGGAAAATTATAAGATACTGAGGGAAAAAACTGAGGAAGATACAAATAAGTGGAGCATGTACTATGTTCATGGATAGGAAAAAGTAGCATAATTAAAATGTCTATTCTATCCAAAGCAACCTGCAGATTCAACACAATTCCTATAAAAGTAGCCAAGAGTTGGAAACAGCCTAAGTGCCCTCAGTAGATGAGTAGATTAAAAAACTGTGGTGCATTTACGAAATGGAATTCTACACAGCAGAAAAAAGGAAGGAATTCTTATTTTTTTGTGACAGCATGGATGGAACTGAAGACTATCAAGCTAAGTGAAATAAGTCAGTTGGTAAAGACAAATAACATATGATTTCACTCATAAGGGAAATCTAATGAACAAAATAAACTGATGAGCAAAATAGAACCAGAAGCATAGAACCACAGAATAGACTGGCAGCAGTAAGAGGTGAGGAGTGGGTGGGGACTGTTTGAAAGAAGGTGAAGAGATTAGTCAAGAAACATATATGAAGGACTCATGGACATGGACAACAGGTTGGGGACTGACTATAGAAGTGGAGGGTGAGGTGGGTGGAAGGGGGTAAAGAGGGAAATAATTGGAAAAACTGTAACAGCATAAACAATAAGATGTAAAAAATTTACCAATGGCATTGCACACAGATCTGGAACAACTATTCCAAAAATTTATATGGAACCATAAGGGACCCCCAAATAGCCTCAGCAATTTTGAGAAAGAACAAAGTTGGAGATATCACACTACTTGATATCAAACTATACTTCAAGGCTATTGTAATCAAAACACCATGGCATTGGCACAAGAACAGGCATATAGATCAATGAAATAGAATGGAGAGCCCTGAAGTAAACCCACATCTTGATGTCAATTGATATTTGACAAAGGAGACCAGATCATACAGTGGGGTAAAGACAGTCTCTTCAATAAATGGTGTTGGGAAAATTGGACAGGTACATGTAAAAAAAATTAAACTAGATGACTTTCTTACGCCATACACAAGAATAAACTCAAAATGGATTAAAGACTTAAATGCAAGTCACAAAACTATAAAAATCCTTGAAGAAAACATAGGATTAAAATCTTGGACATTTCTCATAGCAACACTTTTGCCAATGTGTCTCCTCAGGCAAGAGATACAAAGGAAAAAGAAAACAAATGAGTGAGCTTATTTTTTATTTTACTGAGTGTGAATACATGCCATGGGGAAAAATACCCAGTAAGAGGGCATTGGGAAGAATCAGCTATCAAATTAGAGTGAGTTGGAGGAGGGCCTAAGGAAGTAGAAGTAGAGGTTTTCTTTAGATTGGATAATGTCTGTGTTTGAGTATCTCAATAAATCCTGCACACAGAGGGAAGCTAAAATGAGAAAAAAAGCTGTAATTGATAAAGAAGTGGCCATCACTTATTTTGGCCAACAGATGAGGATATTTGGTATTTGCAGGTGGCATAGTGGCTTCTTGTTTTTGTCTGTACTTAGACAAAATTATGAAGTTGCTTCATCTCATTTTATCATGGCCTCAGAGTAACCTTGCTAGAGGTTTTATTCTGTGAGACTGTTTATGTCTAATTACCTGTGAGTGCCCGGCCAGCTTCTGAGCAGGCTGCTCTTTTTTTCCTTCTTAATTCATTCAACATTGTTAGTGCTTTTTGTGTGTTGGGATATTGCCACAAATTAGAAATGGTTCCTGTCTTTAAGGAACTTACAATTTAGTGGGCAAACAGATAAAAAATAGACAATTGGCACTTATTCAGTCAGCAAATTTGGGCTGTGTGCCGGCCTTGTGTCAGGCTCTGGTTTGGACATAGCTTACATTAGTGAAGAAACAGCAGAGATTCCTGCCCTCATGATACCCTCATTTTAGCAGGAGGAGACAGTGAACAATAAACTATGTGAGGAAGTATATTATCAATTTTTCCAATATTAATTATGGAAAATAGAAATAGAGAATGAGAACTCTGAGGGGGCGAGCTTGTTTGTAGTATTAAATTGGGTGGGAAGGAGGACATTCTATCACACATATATGGGATCATCAGATGAGGGAAATATATGACCTTTTGGGCATAATTTCAGGATGTTTTACTCATTTTTTGACATTGTATGAATGAGGGAAAAATATGATCTGAGTTGTTTTTTTAATTTTATACTAGAAGTCAAGTTGGATATGCTGGATCAACATGACTTTATAAGAAATATGTATATTCTTTTGGCAATGGAAAATAATTGAGTATGTTTTCTTATTTATGTACATTTTATATTTTGAAACTGCAGAAGAGGAGGAAGAAGCTTGATTGGTTCATATTTGTTTGTTACTGTAAATGCTGTTGACCATTTTTTTTTAGTCACGGATGTTGGACTATGAAATGAATGTGAATATTATTCTCACCATCACCAAACTTGTCTTGTTCTCTGTCAGCTTCAGTGCATTGGGCTCATTTACTTCTCTGACATTCTCATTTCTATCAGTTCTCTTAAAATAATGGAGTGTTGTATTTCCTTTTCATTCATTTACTGTCTGTCAAAACTTTTTCTTTTATTGGGGCTTCTCTGGAGTGAGGAATGAGACAATTTTATGTATATCTTAAGGGAATAGTGGGTCACAGAAGAGAAGTCTGGGGAGCCAGATTCTCAATCAAAATGTGTAGTAAGGAGAGAAGTAATGAGAGAGACCATCTTCTTTAAGTTAAGAAGACAGGCTGTTTTATTTGTTCATTGGCATGTTATCAGCTCAATCCTTTCTTCCCTCCTCCCATTTCAGTTGTTAAGGGCTTTCCTGGGGACACCAAATACTTGTTTTCTTTTTCCTCTCTGCTCTTTGGTGCCTCTAGTGTTTTTGAGATACAGAATATTTTTCAGATTTTGTCACGAACAGTGACAAAATCCTGTGAGTGAGAAATGGTGACTAGATGAGTCTGTCTTCTGTCATCCTAACTTCAATGCTTTTTTCTTAAGAGACAGAGAATCTGATCACCAGAAGGACCTTAAAGGTCTTCTGGTCTACCCTTCCTGTCTATACCCAAGCCCAAACTAGTCATGGAATTCTATGTTGAAATGGCCACAAAAAAAGGAAATTAATTTCTACATTTCCCACTCCATCTTGTCACAACTTTGACTGTGTGTGTTGTAGCATCTACCCATTAATTTAAATACTAGCACTTGGGGTCATGAGAAATATATCTACTCTTTTGGACAACAGGATTTTAGATAATTGAAGACTCTTCTGACGTCTTTTCTTATTTGTTTACCTTCAATTTTCTTTCCTCCAAGATAAGTATCATTAGTTTTTGCTTTTATCTCCTTATAGTATCAAATGGACTCCATTGCTTCACAAACTTGTGAAAATGCAGATCCCATAAAAGAAAAAATAATACTTTATATATTATTGGCTTAAATTAGTTATCATTATTTAAACCTAAGTAAATATAAATGGGATATGAAGTCCTCATATTTATGGTTCTTAAATATGCAACTTAGATTTAACAATAAGGAAAAGTGCAAAATTGATAAAATTAGCAGTATTAATATAATGTGACATATTAAACGTATTTTTTAAACCAAATTATTTTCAATGTGAAGATAATACTGCTATGATGCAAATTCCTTTGAGTTCAGCCTGTGTATATAGAGGCTGCCTTGTGATACCCAGTTCTTTTATCACTTCTTCTGTACATAACATGGGGAATACAGAAAAGAAATCTGTCTCATAGGGTTATTGTGAAAATTTCACAAAATCATGTATGTTAAGAACAGTTCTTGGTGTGGAATAAGTAGTCATAGTGGGAGCTGTTACTATAATTATTGCTGGTACTAACTATAGACTAATGTGTAATAGCCATTTACAGTTTGAGTGAAACATAATAAAACCTGGTTGATAAATATCTTCTAAGTTTAAGGCTAGATTCCACTCTCAAACATGGCTTTTGAAATTTTCTCAGAAATTCCTGGTCATGACTCTTTTCTAAAATAAGCAGGCTTGCCACTTGCTTACTAGAAAGTAAGTCTTCTCATGCAAGCAGGGGATGGTCATAACAACATATAAAAGATAGCCCTTCTTGCTGGCATAGCTCAGTGGATTGAGCGCGGGCTGCAAACCAAATGTTATAGGTTTGATTCCCGGTCAGGGTATATGCCTGGGTTGCAGGCCATGACCCCCAGCAACCGCACATTGATGTTTCTCTCTCTTTCTCCTTCCCTTCCTTCTCTAAAAATAAATAAATAAAATCTTTAAAAATTTTTTTTAAAAGATAACCCTTGCTGTACTTCACTCAGCCAGACATGTTACTTCTATCACAGAACTGAAATGTTATGTTTAGAATCAGGATAAAATTATTGACTTGTCTTCATTACCTTATCTACCCCTAGGATGAATTAAGTTGAGAATTTCTTTCTTTGTCTTTGGATGTATTAAGTGGCAGTTCCCTGAAAGTTTAATGAACTGCTCACAGAATTTTAGTAGTGAAATTTTACAGACAGTTTTTTCCACTTATACTACCTCAAAAAATTGATTTATAGCTTCACTTTGGGTCCTATGAAGATATTACTTTCTATTGTCATTCACGAGAACTTGACTTTAATCACACTATAAGTCAAAGAACACAATAAAATGGACAAAGATATTGTTACATTTAAAGATCTCGTAGAGATAAGGCATCTCCTTGGATTTAATCATCTTTTTGAATTATGATATTTTGAAGCATTAAAGTAATATCAAACTTGATGCTTAGATTCTTACTGTGGAGCAATGGAATATTTTGACTGAACGCCATCCCTGAGCTGGGTTTTTGTATCCAGAAACATCAGTGGAGACACTATATTAGACAAGACCTGGCTAATGCAAAAATACTCAAGGTTGCATTATCAACTCAGTTTAAATTGTTAGTTTTCTTTCACATTCAGAATATTTGTATAAAGACACACTGAAACGCGCACACACACACACACACACACACCCCCCACATGGCTTTCTGCTGTGTACCTAAAATGAAAGTAAAAAAACCTTGGTTGTTTTGAATCGTTCTCTCATAGTAATTTCCAGTAATTTTTTTAATGTCTCCTTCAAGTCAAGAGAACTGAGGAAGGTGTGTTTTTCTTTGGCCCACATTTTTAGAAGTTACATCTCTAGATTCTTTATTCAGGAATATTTCAATTTGCAATTTCCACACTTGGGGATGTATGTTGCATGAAGACTTCAAGGGTGATATATGGACCAGGTAGTTTTCAAAGCATCCATTGCCAGATTCTCGACTGCCATATATCCTTTTTTCTAAAAAATGGGAGTTCTAGAGTCTGAGAATGCCGTTGGGAGAACATTTTATGCTGTTTCCTGTGGCCTTTCCTTCTTCACAATTATGCTTTTCTTACTTGATCATAGAAAAACAGGCTTCTCATTCATCTGGGATGTGTTGCCCTGGGGTCCCAAAACTTCTGTGCCTTCAATTCAATGGCCAATTAAAAATATTGCTGCCCTGGCCAGTGTGGCTCAGTTGGTTGGACATTGACTTGCAAACCAAAAGGTCAAGAGTTTGGTTCCGAGAAAGGGCACATGCCTAGGTTGTGGGCTTCGTCCCCATTTGGGGTGCGTACAAGAGGCAACTGATAGATGTTTCTCTCTCACATCTTTCCCTCTCTTTCTCCCTCCCCTCCTCTCTCCCTAAAAGTAATTAATTAATCATTTTCATTATTTTAAATCAATTAAACAATTAATTAATCTATAAAATATTTTAATAACCAATTAATCAATTAATATTGATGTCTGGAGTCACCAATGAACTAATGGGAGTAGTCTCTGTGGGTGAAGCATGGCATTAGATCAAGGGTATTTTGACTTGAACGACATTCTGAACCCAGGTATGTCACAGAAAATGGGGTTGCCACAGTGATGATGCTTATTAAAATTATTATAGCCTCATTTTTCTACTCCCTGAGTGTTGTCAAATAATGCATCACTTCTGGCAGAAAGTCCAAAAAGAATGAAGCAGGGGATTCAGTAAGCCTGAAGCAGAGCATTGCCATAAAAATACTTCTGGTAGCAACACTTCAGTTCATTCAGAGGGAAAACTCCTGACAGAGTTCTGTGCCTCCATATCCATCTCTTCATCCATCTGTTTATCTTAAAATATTAGGACTTCAACCTTCTGCATGTTCACCATTTTCACTAAGGAGCAGATGCTAGTAAATAACTTCATTCATCCCTATCTCTCTCCAAGTCTCAGTTGCATATTTTGCATGATTTCAAGGAAGAAGGAAACAGTTCCATTATTCCCTAAAAATCACCGTTTTAAGAAAAATATATTAATTTTCTATGCTGCATAACAAATTACTATAAACTTAGTAGCTTAAAACAACACAAATTTATCATCTTAACAGTGTCTATGGGCCAGGAATCTAGGAACAGCCTGAGTTCTCTGCTGAGGGTCACAGGCTAAAATGAAGGTGTCGGTAGGAGCTGCTGCTCTCATCTGAAGTTCAGAGACCTCTTCCCAGCTCATTGATTGTTGGAAAAATGCCTTTCCTTACAGTTGTATGTACTTACAGTTGTAGGTCCTTACAGTTGTAGGTTCCATTTGCTAGCTGCCTCTTCCAGGGACCACTCACGGGTCCTGGAGGCCAGCCACATGTCCCTGTGTGTGGCCACCACAGGTAGTTCCCAGGTACTTGGCTATTTGTTTTCTTCCTTTCAGACCAGCAGCTCCTGCTGCTTCCTTTCTCTGTGAGGATCTACCTGATTAAAGGAGACCCACCCAAGATGTTCTCCTTTTGGCTCCTTTTAAAGTCAACTGATTTGCAACCCCACTGTAAGAGTGTATCTGCTCACAATCATAGTTCAAACTCACAGTCAAGGAGAAGTGATCATATAAGGTGGGTTCGCCAAGGAATCTTGGGGACCATGTCAGAATTCTGCTACCACACTTCACTCTTTGGCTCTCGATCACTTATGTCCCTCCCAAATGCTAAATATATCCACCCTCCAAAGGTTCCCAAGAGTCTCATCCCACTACAGCATCAATTTACCTGAATTTCACCAGCTCAAACCAAATCTGAAGTTGGCACCAGGGGGTAATGAGGCTACCGGATGTAATCCATTGAGTACAGCTGCTGGGATACAATGTCTCATCTCACCATTTGTGGTTATAGGAAACTGAAGTATGTATGTGTGTGTGTGTGTGTGTGTGTGTGTGTGTATATATATATATATATATATATATATATATATAATCTTACTCCCAGCACACAGTGGCAGAACAGGCATAGGATAACAGGTGTAGATATAATGGTTCAAAAAAAAAATGGGAAAAGGGAAGGAAAAATCCTACCTACCTGTTAAAGGCAGTTCCCATGTCCAGCTGACAAATGGGAATTTCTGGATTAGGTTTTAAGGGCTGTGAGTAATTCTCTCGGGCTTATGGATCCTCCTTCTGGGCTCTTGGTTCCATCATGCATTCTTTTTTTTTTTCCCCCATGAAGTATAGCTGTTTGCAGTTTAGTAGTTTTATCAGCTTACTTCTTGCTAGAAAATTTTGGGAGTCCCATAGTCTTTTATTCCCTAACATCTTTGGCCCTTTTAGCCCAAGCTGACAGTGTTTCTGCTGAAACAATTTTCTTAAGAAGTTTGTGGATCTTCAGGGATTTTACTGATTTCACTTCATTTGACGAAAGCCATACCTCCAATGTTTCCAAGATAACCATTTTCCAATCTTAGGCACTGGTGAGATGAATGAAGGAGAATCCCCTAAGCTTCCCAAAGGCCCCCTGCTTTGATTGAAGCACAGCTTTAGACTCTCCAAAGGGCCCTCTGTGTGATTGAAAACCCTAACTTTTCATCATTCTGAGATTTATTCATTCACCAGTTGGTTGGGCTATCTTCAGTTTGGGGCTATTATGAATAAATAGTTGATTACTCATGTGGGTATGTTTTCATTTCTTTTGAGTACCTACTTAGGAGTGGAATTGCTGGGTAATAGGGAAAAAAACATGATAAGAAACTACTCAACTTTTTCCAAAGCAGGTGTACCATTTTACACTCCTACCAGCAGTACATGCAATTTCCGATTGCTCAGTATTTTGAATTTTAGCCATTTTAGTGGGTGTGTAGTGATATCTCTTAGTGATTTTTATTTGCATTTCTCATTGAAAATGTATTGAGCATTTTTCATATCATATGCTTATTGGCTATTAAAATGTGTTCCTTTGTGGAGTGTCCACTCAAGTTGCTTTGTCCATGTTTTTAATAGTTTGTCTTTTTATTATTGTATTTAAGGGATTTCTAAAAATATGCTCTGCATGCATGCTTCCCCCCCCCCCACACCCAGATACAGGTATTACAAATACTTTCTCCCAGTTTGTGGCTTGCCCCTTGATTTTCTTAACAATGTTTTTGATGGGAAGTTTTTATTTTGATGAAATATAATTAACATTTTCTTTTATAGTTAGTAATTTCTGGGTCCTATCTAATAAATACATCAAAAAGATATTCTCCTATGATCCTACTAGAATTTTTTATAGTTTTAATTTACAGTTAGGTCTCTAATCTACCTTGGATTAGTTTTTGCCTGCGGAGTAAAGTATCAAATTATATTTTACTCCATATGGATACCCATCCAATTATTCCATCACCATTTGTCAAAAAACTTTCCGTTCCATCAGTCCCAAGGCTATTAGGGTAGTGTCCTCAGTTAGGAATTCCTGTGGTGCTCACCTGGGCACACATCAGTCATAGGGATCTCCACAGATTTTTCCTCCACTGGAGCCACTACTTATGCTAGGCAAGCTCTTGTGGTTTTTCAGTATGTATGAGGTCTTTCCAGAAGGTATCTAGCCATGTATTCTGAAAAATAGAGACATTTATTGGAGAAGATACAAGACACAAGAAACACTGTACATACAGCAATGACACTTCAGTCCTCTGCCATGTAGGCACCCTGGGACCTCACATAGTTCTCCCAATCACCATCAGCTACACCATCGTATTTTCCTGAATCTCACTGATGGTCTGAAATCTCTTCCCTTTCAAAGGTGATTTTAGTTTTGGGAAAAGCCAGAAGTCACAGGGCACCAAATCTGGGCTGTAGGGGGCTGAGTCATCTGGGTGATTTGATGTTTTGCCAAAAAGTGTGAATGAGACGTGATGCAAGAGCTGGTGCATTGTCATGATGAAGCTACCAATCACCAGATGCCCATAACTGCAGACTTCTGAATCATCTGAATAGTTTCCATGGATGAATGTTCAAGCTTAATGCAAAACTAGATGCAGATTTTTTGCTCTACTCACTCAGTCATTTTGAATGCAATTACCACACAGTACACATGCTCACTCAACAGCATCTACTGCCCCCACTGACTAGTACGGTGAAGTCACTGTTCACACATACTCATTCCCGTCTACTCTCCTTGGTGGCCAGGACACATTGATGTAGCACAAACAGTTCTTGTTATATTAGTAATGGCTGTACTTTTCCCAGAGAGACCTAGTATAATCAATGTAAGAATGGGAATTAAGGTCCAGGAAAGGATACTAGCATAAGTGGAAATGTTTCAAAAATTTCCATTTCTGATGATATAAAGGAACAACTATTTTTTGTTTAGTGACCATGTAACCTTGATAAATTCACATATTAGTTCTAGTAATTGCACTGAGGTTTCCTTAAGATTTTTTAAAAGATTAATTTGTTTTTTTAAAGCAGTTTTAGGTTCACTACAAAATTGAGCGGAAGGTACAGAGATTTCCCATAATAGCCCCTGCACCAACACATATGGCCTCCCCGTTATCAATATACATCCCCCAACCCAAGTGGTCCATTTGTTACAATCGGGGAACCTACTTTGATATATCACTATCACCCAAAGACAGTAGTTTACATTATGGTTCACTCTTGGCATTGTACATTTTATGGGTTTGGACATATGTGTAATGTCATGCATGTATCATATAGTATTTTACAGAGTATTTTCACCTACCATATTTTTTGGACTATAAGATGCACTGTTTTACCATATTTTTTGATTCAAAATTTTTTTCCTATTTTCCTCCTCTAAAATTTAGGTGCATCCTAGGTTCACACCATAAGATGCACCTAGGTTTTAGAGGAGGAAAATAGAAAAACAATTTTTTGAAGCAAAAAATGCAGTAAAAATGTGTCTTATAGTCTGAAAAATGCGGTATTCATATCTCCCTCTTTCCAACCCCTGACAACTGCTGATCTTCCTACTATCTCCCTTGTTTTGCCTTTTCAAGAATGTTATATAATTGGAACCACACAATTTGAGGCCTTTACAGAGTGGCTTCTTTCATTTAGTAATATGCATCTAGGGTCCCTTCATGTCTTTTTATGGCTTCACTGAATAATATTTCACTGTCTAGATGTATGATAGTTTATCCATTCATCTACTAAAGAACATCTTGGTTGCTTCCAAGTGTTGGCAATTAAGAATGGAACTGCTATAAACATCTGTGGGCAGATTTTTGCATGTATATCAGTTTTCAGTTCATTTGAACAAATACCAGGGAAGGAAATTGCTGGATTTTATGGTAAGAATATATTTAGTTTTGTAAGAAACTGCCAAATTAGCTTCTAGAATGCCTGTGCCATTTTATGTTCCCACCAGCAATGAATGAAAGTTCCTGCTGCTCCACATTCACAGCCTCTGATACTATCAGTATTCTGGATTTTGGCCATTCTAACAAATGTGTAGAGTCATCTTGTTTTGCTTTGTATTTTCCTGATGACATATGATGTAGAACATCTTCTCCTATGCTTATTTGCTATCTAATATCTTCTTTTTGTCCCCAGCTTCATGACATATAATTGACTTATGACATTGATGATTTTTTGAGATTTATTCTCTTAGCAGCTTTTAAGTCTATAATACACTATTGGTAAATGTAATCACCATGCACTACATTGCATTTTCAGAACTTACTCACTTTGGAATTGAAAGTTTGTGCCCTGTGATCCCCTTCACCAGCTTCCCCCACCACCTTGCCCTTGACAACCACCATTCTACTCTGCTTCTGAGTTCAGTTTTTTAAAGATTCTACATATAAGTGAAATCATACAGTGTTTTTCTTCTGCTGTCTGACTTTGTTTATTTAGCATAATGCTCACAAAGATCATCCATATTGTTGCAAATGGAGGGATTACTTTCTTTTTAATAGCTGAAAAATATTTCATTGTACATACAGATGTTCCTCAATTTATGATGCACAATGTCCCAATAGACCCATCATAAGCTGAAAATATTGTTAAATCAAAAATATATTGAATGCATCTAATCTGCCAAACATCATAGCTTAGTCTAGCCTGCCTTAAGTGTACTCAGAAAAGTTGCATTAGCCTCTAGTTGGGCAAAATTGTCTAATACAATGTACACACTGTAGGCTAATGATTGTTTACTGCTGTGATTGCAGGGCTGATTGGGGGCTGTGGCCAATGCCCAGCATCATGCAAGAGTATTGTACCACATACCACTAGCTCAGGAAAATATCAAAATTCAAAATGCAAAGTATGGTTTCTACCAAATGCATGTTGCTTTAATTCCATCTTAAAGCCAAAAAGTTGTAAGTCAAACCATCCTAAGTTAGAAACCATCTATGCGTACTACAATTTCTTTACCCATTTTTCTGTTGATGGACACTTAGGTTGTTTCCATGTCTTGGCTATTGTAAATAGTGCTGCAATGAACGCAGGGGTGAAGAAATACCGAGAAGTAAAATTTCTGGGTAATATGGTGGTTCTATTTTTATTTTGGAGGGGAGCTCCATACTGTTTTCCATGATACTGTTTTCCATGATACTGTATCAATTTATATCCCTCTTACAGTGCATATGAGTTTCTGTTTCTTCAAATCCTCACTAACACTTATTTCTTGTCTTTTTTTTATCATAACCATTCTTACTGGTGAATGGTGATATTTCAGTGTGTTTTTGATTTGCCTTTTCCTGATGCCACTGAAAAACTTTCCATGTACCTGATGGACATTTTCATGTATTCTTTGGAAAAATATCTATTTGGTTTCTTTGTCCAATTTTTAATTGGCTTATTTTTTTCTAATAACTCTATAGTTCTTGATCAGATATATGCTTTGTATATATTTTCTCCCATTCCATAGAATGCCTTTTCATTCTGTTGATGTTCCCTTTGCTATGCAGAAGCTTTTAAGTTGGATAGAGTCCTAGTTGTTTAATTTTTCTTGTGTTGCTTGTGCTTTGATGTCATATGCAAAAAAATCACTGCAAAGACCTATGTCAGGGAGCTTTTTTTCTATATTTTCTTCTAGGAGAATTATGCTTTCAGGTTTTACATAAAATTCTTTATTTCATTTTGATATAATTTTTGTGTATGGTGTAAGATAAGGATAATTTTTTTTCTTTTGTATGTGGATATCCAGTTTTACTAACCCTATTGTTGAGGAAAAACTCACTCTTGTTGAGGGTTCTTGGCTCCCTTGTTTCATTTTGGTTGATCGTATATGCATGGATTTATTTATGGACCCTCAGTTTCTGCTTTATGCATCTGTTTTTACTCCAGTATCTTCATTTTTTGATTACTCTAGTTTTGTAATATAGTTTGTAATGAAGAAGTGTAGTTCTTCCAGCTTTGTTCTTTCTCAAGACAGCTTTGGCTATTCAGGTTCTTGTGGTTCTGCGTGCATTTTAAGGTTATTAATTTTTTCTATTTCTGTGAAAAATGCCATTGGGAATTTGATAAGAATTGCATTGAATCTGAAAATCACTTCAGGTATTATGGATATTTAAAAATATGAATTCTTCCAATCCATGAACAGAGGATATTCTTTCATTCATTTATATTACTTCGATTTCTTTAACCAATGTCTTACAGTTTCAGTGCACAAATCTTTCATCTCCTTGGTTAAATTTATTTCTAAGTATTTTATTACTTTTGATGCTATTTTAGATGGAATTATTTTATTATTCTTTCAGATAGGTCATTATTAGAGTATAGAAATACAACCAACTTTTGTATATTGATTGTATGTCCTGCAACCTTACTGAATTTGTTTATTAGTTCTAATAGTTTTTTGGTGGTCTGCAGGGTTTTCTAGATATGATTGTGTCATCTGCAAACAGAAATGTTTTTATTTCTTCCTTTCCAATTTGGATGATTTTTTCTTGCAGTCTCGCTCTGGCTATGACTTTCAGTACTATGTTGGATAGGAATGGTGAGAGTGGGTACCTTGCATTATTCCTGATCTTAGAGGGAAAACTTTCATCCTTTTACTATTGAGTATTATGTTGGCTGTAGGCTTGTCATGTAGGGCCTTTATTATTTTGAGGTATATCCTTCCTATACTCAATGTGTTGGGAGTATCATGAATAGATTTTGGATTTTGTCATATTCTTTTTCTGTATCTTATTGAGATGACCATATGGTTTTTATCATTTATTTTATTAATGTGATGCATTATAATTATTGCTCTGCATACATTGAATCAATCTTACATCCCAAGGGTGAATCCCATTCGTACTGGGATTTGTTTGCTAGTATTTGGCTGAGACTGTTTTAGATCTATGTTCACTAGGGATATTGGCCTGTGGTTTTCTATTCCTATAGTATACTTACCTGGATTGCATATCAGCACAAGGCTTGCCTTGTAAAATGCATTTTGGGTGTTCCCTCCTCTTTAATATCTTTGGAAGAGTTTGAGAAAGATTGGTATTAATTTTTTAAATGTTTGGTAGATTTTACCTGTGAAACCATCTTGTCCTGGGCTGGGCTTTTCTTTGTTGAGAGATTTTTAATTATTGATTCAATCTTTTTACTAATAATTGATGTGTTCATATATTCCATTACTTTATGATTAGATAATCTCCTAGATTATCTGATTTGTTGGCATATAATTATTCATAATAGTCTTTCATGATCTCTTGTATTTCTTTGGTATCAAATGTAAGGTCTTCTTTTCAATTTATAATTTGATTTACTTTGATTTTCCCTCTGTCTTTTTTCTTGGTTAGTCAGGCTAAAGATTTGTCAATATTGTTAACTTTTTAAAACATATGTTGTTTTAAAAATTATTTATATTTGCCCACATATTTAACATTTCTGGTGCTTTTCTTTCCTTTTTGCAGGTCTGTGATTCCATCTGGCATCAGCTCTTTTCAGCCTGTGTAGCTTCCTTTAGCATTTCTTCTAGTGCAGGTCAGCTGGTGCCAATTCTGTCATATTTCTTTTACTTGCAATATCTTTATTGTGCCTTCATTTGGAAAAAAAAAAAAAAACACCCACCTTTTTCCTGGACATAATATGCTGTTTGACGGCTAATTTTTTTTAGAAGTTTAAATGTGAACTTTCATTGTCTTTTGGCCTTCATTGCTTCTTTTGAAAATTAGTCATGGTTGGGGGGGGGGTGATAAGTGGAGCACAGGGTATTTCTAGGGCAGTAAAAACACTCTGTATGATACTGTAATGATGGAGACATGTCACTATCCATTTGCCCTAACTTAGAGAACATATTACACTAAGAGGGTCTCTGATATAAACCATGGACTCCGGGTGATAGTGATGTGTCAATGCAAATCCATCAAACAGTGATAACTGGGGGGGGGGGCTATGCATGTGGGGAGGGTATATTTGAGGAATCTTTGTACTTTCTCTATGTTGCTGTGAACTTAAAACTGCTTTAAAACATCTAAAAATTTTAAACAATAAAAAAGTTAGCCATAATTCTTGCATTTTGTATATAGTATGTCATTTCTCTCTGTCTGCTTTCCAGATTATTTTAATCTTTTTTTTTTTTTTTTTTACTTTTTTTCCTATGATGTGTTTCAGCCAAGTTTGTTTTGTTTTTATCCAGCTAGGGATCAATGCATTTGTTCAATCTATAAGATTGTGTTTTCACTAAGCCTAGAGTATTAAAGAAATTAATGATTAAGTTGTTTTAGAGCATTTAAAAGTGTTTATGGGGAAAAGTTTTAGAACTAAATCTGTGAACAAAATAATGTAGTACTGAGATTATTGCAAGCAGAAATATTGGAAAAAAACAGTATAATGTATCTGATGAAGACTATAATTTATAAAGTAAAATATATTAACATAGAAAAGGGTAAGCCAATGACTTTTAAAAGTAAAAGTGTTTTCTTTGAAATGAATTATAAATTTATTCTTAGTGTAGCTATTATATACATGCATTCCATTCAATGGATAGTGAGATGATTCAGATTCTTGCTCTGACTTTCCCCCTTCTCTTCTTTTCTATTTTGGTCTATTCCCCTCTTTTTTCTTCCTTTTTCTCTGCTTTCTTTTCTTCACCTATTGGCCATCCAAAACCTGGCACTTCTATTATATCATAGCTATTAATTTGGAAAGTACAATAAAAATGCAGGTTCTAACACTGAACATTTAAATGAAGCTTGGGTATTAAAACTAGCATACGTTAACTCCAAATTGAGTTTCATTCCAAATTGAGTTTCATAAAACACAGAGTTTATTGAAGTAATCTTTTGCATATTAAAAAGCTCAAAGAATAAGAAAATAAAATTGATTATAAATCAGAGATATTGTTCATTAAAATGTACTGTAACAGATAAGAGATAAAATATTGACATTAGTGAGAAAAATGTTTTTACACTTAGAAAAGTTATTTATATTAAACCAAGTTCTTTTAAAATGTGAGTCCAAGAAAATCAGATGTCTTTCTCAATTTCTTTTTCTCTAGTCTTTCTAATTGACCTCAGATTAATTCATATTTCTGAAACCTGACAGTCAGGAGACATTTACGAACAAAGAACATTTGTAGTAAAGATGACATCAATCTGACTTTTGGTATATGCTGTACCCTTACATAATGCATTGCACTTACTCAGTGCAATGTTTTAGATGTGGGAGTCTAATTTATAGCAGAAGCAGAAAGCCTGATCAGTACCTGTGTTTCCATTTTGAATTTAATCAAACATTCTTGTATAGGAGGAACCTACACATTGCTGTGAAACCACCAAGCATTCTTTCTTGGTCTATAATTAATGTTAGGCAACCTTTTTTTGTTTTGGATCATCTTTCCTTTCCTTTCACATCCCTAACCAACAATGTATTTATCCTTGCAGCATCTCTAAGTCTGCCGGTCCTCCACCTGCTGCCCGAAGGTCCATTCCTTACCCTGTCCTTCTCTGTTTAGTATTTGACCTCTGCAATAAGTGTTTCTCGGGCTCCCCGGTCAATTAACTTTCCATTGGGTACAGCTAATGGATGAGGGATTACAGGGTGATCTCTGTGAGGGAGGGGAGAAGACAGGGCATTTCTTTACTCCTCCATAGTTTTAGGTAACCTGTCTGGTAGCAGCTACGCCTGTGAGACTTCAGCTCCTACCAGACAGACCTGAGGTAGTTTTAGCTTTCATTAGGTAGTGCTGGTCCCAGGTCTCAGACGGCACTGCTTCTTCCTTTTGTCTCCAGACTCAGCAGTGCCTTCCTGCTATCACTAGCTTTGGGCTTGTCTGCTGCCTCAGTTTGGCTTCTCAGCTCTCCACTTTTCTGTGGTAAATTCCCATTGTTGTAAATGCTCGAAGAACTATTGTTTTCCTGGTTGCACACTAACAGCTGCAATCACAAATTGCCTTACAGTATCTAGTATCATAATCATGATTCTCAATAGTGGGCCATTGAGTGGGCCACCAATACAAAAATTCAAGGTTTTCCTTTAGTTCTTACAGAAAATGAAATGAGACTCCATAGACTAATTTTTATGTATAAGAGCTACTTACTAGTAATCTAGTTGTTGGATTATTAAAGTTTGCAGTCATTTAATATACATATAGGAAAATGCTTTTCATAACATTGGTGAAAATATTTCTAAATATTGTAAATATTCATAGTGGTTTGCCTACATTGATTTATCCATATAATTATTTATAACATGGGATAATATCTCCCCAATTAGCCTGGAAACTTCAAGTCTGATCATGTATTAAGTTTACATTTAAAAAGCAAAATTAAAAATGTTAAATCTTTTGAAAAAAAAATAAAGAGGTTCCTAGAACCTAATCCAGATTTATTAGAGACTTATTGGAGAAGGGGCGGGGGGAGGAATCTGTGCTTTTAACAACCTTCCCTGGTGAGTCTTCAGCAGCTAGCTTCTCATTTTCATTATGGGTGTTTGGGAAGATAGCATATAAGTAGAAGGTTGAGCATAAATAGCATTTCCCAAAGTCTCAGTTGACTCTTTGCTTATTGCTCTTTACTTCTGAGAAGTTTACAGGGACTGGAAATAAACATTGGACCTGATATTTGAAACATCCAAATCCACTTCAGACATTTATGGTGCAATCATTTCCTTGAAACTATTATCTTCTGAGGTTGACTACAAAAACACTTAGTCATTCTGAGGTGTGACTATTTCTGTCTGAAGGACAGGAAAGGGGGAAATTTTTACTCACATCAATTAATAAAGAAGTTCTGGAAAGATCTTATATTTCCAGAAAATAAGACAACCTAGTAACACCACTAGTATTCTTTTTACTTGTTTTGAATTATTTGCAACTCACATTTAGTCTGGGTGAGAAATAAGGGTCCCAGGACAGTATTTTCTAAATGTGAATCCACCTTCAAAGTTCCTGTAAGCTCTTCCTTGGGGTTTTCCATATATGCTCACTGTGGGAGAGATTGTTAGTTGACTTTCAGTGGCCGTTCTCCCCATTTACACTGGTGTTAGGACTTTTAGACAGGCACATGGCTATCAGAACAGGTCTGCATTTCCCAGTCTTGCTTTCTTTTCAGCTAGGTGCAGCCATGTGATTTATCTCTGGCCAGAAGGTTAAGTGTGGAAATGATATATGTAATATCTGGGGCCATAAACGGGGAAGGCTTATGCTTCCAACCGACTTTCTCCTTTCCTCTTCCCTAGGGGCTGGAATGCATATGTGGTGGTAAGTTGGGTGGGCGGGGGGTGGGGACTGGTGGTGGTGGTGATGAGGCAAGAGCAAAAAACAACTGGAGAGGAGGGGCCAGAAATTTGGAGGCTTCTGCAGAGCATAGCCACTGTATCAGCTAGGATTTTGCAAGAAAGAGCAATAAACATCTATCACGTACGAGACACTGGGTCGGTATTGCACACCACCACACTCATGAGCTAACACGGGAATGGAGTTATTTTAGTTACCATTTACCATCTGCTCCAGCAGTTTCTAGACAATGGAGGATGCCAGGGCCTTTGAGACAGTTTGCTTGGCCTTGGATGTTGGAGGGACCTATCGATTGTTGTGAAAGCAATTCCCACCAAGGCCAAAAAAAAAAAAAAAAAACCCAGAGTCTGCTCCTCCAAAGCTCACCAGAGGCTTCTTCTTTATGATGTATATGCCTTTCTGGGTCACTGCTTTAACCAGTGGAACTATCAGCTACCTCTTAATGACAGCTGTGTCACAGTCCCAGGGTGAACATGGCTTAAGCTAATTTCTAGTCAGCCAGTTAGCAAGTAATCATGGAGCAGCTATTATTTTGGGATTTCTGCCACATTCTACTGATACAAAGATCTTAAAGAGAGGACTGTGCCTTTGAGGATATTATTTAGGGGATTGAATATGGAAGTATTAATTTGGATGGCACATTAGAGCTCTTCTAGTTCAATTTCCCAATTTGTAAATGTAGAGAAATTAAGGTTCAGAGAAGCTGTGGCCTGCCAGATCACATATCCTATTCATGTCATGTTGTCTCCCAATGCTGTCTTCTTTTCATCATAATGCATCAGTTATTTGGAACAGGGGTTCTCACACTCTGCTGTGCCCATGAAGCACTGGGTTCTGCTAATACGCAGATTCTGATTCAGTTGATCGGGGATAGAGCCTGGCATTCCATTGCTGCCTTTCAAAGCAGCACCCAGGAGATGCCAATGCTGCTATGCTTTGCACCTGACTTTGAGTAGCAGAGATTCAGAGAAAGTAAAGGAAAAGTGCTATGTAAATGCAAATAGTAACCTTGGAAGAGTTCCTAGTGGGTTGGGGGTTAGAGAGGCATGGAGGAGGATCCATGTATATGACTAGAGTATGGGGACAGCTTTGACTATAGGACAGTAGGATGGAGATGGCTGCCTGCCACCTCACTAGTTGCCTCCTCTGCACAGTACGATCAGTGAACTTCAGGCCCCACCTTCCTCTATTGGGAGAAAACTCCACCCTGGAATCACTGTGTAATTGAGAAGATGGACTTGAACCACACGCCAGACAAGCTGGAAGGAAAGGGTGAGGGGTGGGTCCTCTGAGAACCCAACAGCTGATAAGCTTGAGGAGGAATTGCATTGTCTTAGTTAATTTGAATGTATTTCCACTATTGATTTCCAAGCTTACTGGAAAGGTTTATAAAAGTTTGGACTCCAGAAATTAGCTAGTGCACAAGGAGGGTGTGGCCATTGTCAGTCTGCTCTGGTTGTCATAACAAAATACCACAGGCTGGGGGCTGAAACAACAGACATTCATTTTCTCACAGTTCTGGAGCCTGGAAGTCCAAGATCAAGTGTCAGCAGGGTCGATTTCTGGTGAGAGCTCCTTTTCGTCTTGCAGATGGGCACCTTCTTTCCATGTCTTCACACGGCAGAGCAAGGGCAAGTGAGCGCTCTGGTGTCTCTTTTCGTAAGAGCATTAATCCTGCCATATCAGGGCCCCACTCTTATGACCTCATCTAACCTTGATTACTTCCTTACTCCAAATACAGACATAGTGGGTATCAGAGCTTCAACATACAAATTTTGGGGGAACGTAATTCAAGTCACAGCAACTCGCTTAGAAGACAATCTGCCCCTGACCAGCTTTCCTTCTAGAGATCATTGGAAATATAAACTGTGAGAAGATGGGTATGAAGTAACACTGTTAGGAAATGTGATTTTTGCGAAACTCAGTGTGTGTTTGAGATTGGTATCTTCTTCACGATGCCTTCTTTATCCTTAAAGGACTTCCCACTTTTCTTAGCTTATCTGTGGAGACGCTCAACCTCCAGATTCTGTTTGTTGATGCTTTAGGACCTTTGCTTCCCTTGCTTCAGAGTCTGAAACAAATTACACTGTGCTCTGGGTCAGGCCGGCTGACCTGAGAAGATGTTTCCCTCAGATTTCCTTTGATACAATTAGGGGAATGGAAGGTTGAGGGGAGAGGAGCTCTTGTCCTGGGCTCTCTGGGCAGCAGAAGATGAAGGACTCTGCAGTTACAGGATCCAGTGTCCATGCAGCTGGTGTCACATCCCTTCTCACCTCAGAGTGGTGGAGTTGGCTGTGCCACGGGATGAAGAAGCAATCCTTCTCATTGAAAAGGGACCCAACCCAGGGGAACTTTTACAACTTGAAAGAGAGAATGCCAGATGTTTAGTTAATGCATGAATAATGGAGTGTGGTATTGTATCTAAAAATCATCTAAATTTTAATGAAATAATTCATAATACGACTTTCATGACATTTAACTAGTAATGTTGAAACATGTAATGCATAACAATTGTCCCCAACATGGGACTTGCCTATGCAGGTTTGAAACGTGACAGGTGTGAGGAGGGTAGGAAAGAATATCACAGATCCGTGCAGCAGTAACAGACAGAATGCTCTGACACTCCTTACCTCAAGTTTTATTTGCCTGTATGCTTTTTTTTTTGCAACAGAATTCCAATTCATCATTGCCTCTAAAATTTCAGAAGCCCCTTCCCCCCATCTGTGATGAGCTCATGGCAGGAACTTTGATTACCAATAGCTGCAAATTATTGTGCCAGGAATGGCCATAGATGTTTTACATATATTAGATTGGTACTACCAACAGTCTATGAGACACTGATAATTATGCATGTTTTACAGAGAGGAAAACTGAGGCTCAGAGAGAGTAAGTCACTGGTCGATGTCACAGCTGGAAAGTTACGCTTGGCATCTGTCTGCGCCTGAGCCTCTGATCTTAGCTATTGTGCTATGTTGCAGGTGCTGCTGCTGATACATGGATGGGCTCACATGTCAGGTTACTGGCATGCTGAACCAGAGGGAACCACCAGCCTCCCAGACAGCCAGTCAGAGAAATGAGTCTGTGTTGGCTAATTTACTACAGCTTCCCCTGCAGGAGAGCTGTGACAGCACTAGTTGAGTAGCAAACTGTGGTGGCTGGTCCATTTCTGGTTCTTCAGACAGTGTGTCTTAAATCTGGCTGAGAAGTAGAGCCACTTAGGGAGCTTTTCAAAAGTTTTTGTTGCATGGTCTACAGGGAGCATGTCTGGTTTAATCCATTTCACTGGGACTCAAACAAACATCAGTACCATTTACGAACTCTTCAAATGATTCCAAAGTGCAGCCAAGGCTGAGAACCCTGTTCCAGGCTCATCTGGGTCTCAGAACTTTTTAACAAAGATTTTATTTACTTACTTTTAGAGAGAGGAGAAGGGAGGGAGGGCATCAAACTGACAACCCAGGCTGCTCAGGATTGCAGGCTGACACTCTATCCACTGAGCCACACAAGCTAGGGTGAGTCTTAGAATTTTAATAGATGAAAGTACCAATGTGTCTTGTATACAACCACTTTAATTATGTAAATTAAGTTTGTAACCTTTACAGGAGTCTCAGAGAATGTAGCAGTTGTTAATGATATCGAGGAACTCTGAAATTATACATCTGCTCTGAGGCCCAAGGGACAGGTCCCAGCACTCATATGCACAGCAACTTTGAAGGGAGAAGGGGAGAAAAGTCTCTCCAGGATCCCTGGGCTTTTCATCTCAGCCTAGAATCTCCATTGGCAATGACACTGAGGTCTGCCCAGTTCGAAATCTTGTAAGTCTTGAAGTCACTGCCACCTAGTGTTACTGCTTTTCTTTTTTCTTCCCTTCCTTCTTTACCTCCCTTCTCTGCCCTTCCATCTTTCCTTCCCTCTGTTCCACTCTCCTTCCTTCCTTTTTCTTCTGAAGTGAACTAATGCTTTACCAAGGCTAGGACATTCACTTTGGCATTGATAGAGGGACAGTGTAAGCTCCTATTCTCAGATCCATTGTCAGGACTCCTCTGGTCAGAGTTTTGGAAGTGAGATCCTAAGTGTCTAAACTGCTACCATTCTTTCGTTTTATAGGGGTCCCTCCCAGTTTGAAATAGGTAGCCTATGAGAAATTCCTGTGAGGAATTTGTTTTATGCCATCCATTAATTTTTCCAGAAGGAAAATGGTGCTTAGCACATATTTCTAGAATCTGCTTGGTTTTATTTAGTGTTGGGTTCTCCTTTGTCTGTTGTCAACCCAATCAGGACAATATTACAGAGAAACATTTAAAATTTATGGCATTCTGGACAATGGCTAATTTGTGGCTAAACACTGGTAAAGAAGCTGATTCTATTATCTAGTGGTTTTGACTTAATCTTCTCCTTTCTTCATTCCCCACATCAGGTCTGCCAGCTAGCCCTTTCAACCCCATTTACAAAATATATCCCTAACCCACCACTTCTCTTGGTTCCCATTTTACCACTTTGGTCCAATCCACTATCATCTTTTGTCTGGTATAGAGAAACAGTCACTTACCTATTATTTTTGCATCTATTCATGCATCTCAGCAGACTTTTCTTTACACACTAGCCAGAAATGCCATTAGAAGTAGTTACTTCCCTATGAAAACCCACTAGTTGTCTTTTTTAGCTGTGACCAGGGGGGCTCTGTGTGATCTGCCTCCCTCCTCTGCTGAGACCTCACCTCCTTCCAAGCAGCCATCCTGGCCTCCTCGCCTTTGCTCTTGCTGTCTTCTCTACCTGGAACACTCCTTCCCCAAATCACGTGCATAGATGTCAGTTTTGATGGTGCCTCAGGGTAGCTCTGGATCACCCAAATTTATCTCTTTCATGTTAGCCTCTTTAATTTTTTTCAAAGTATTTATAATTACCTGGAATTATTTTGTATGTTTATTCACTTACTTTACTTTTTGGCCTGTCATACTCTAGCAGCACCTACACTCCATGAAAACAAGAGCCCTGTGTCTTCCTCACCTAGAATTCTAGATGAATAATCTAGTGTCTAGATTAGTGCACATAAAAGGTACTCAACAAAGATATGTAGAATAAATAATTTCTATGACTGAATGAATTTAAGATCGTAAGTGTTTCCTAGGTGTTACTGTGTACTCTGGACTGTGATCAAGGGAAGTAATCTGTTAGGCAGAGTTCTTCTCATGAGAGGGTGTATTAAGACAAAGGAAACATACACAGTAATAGATTTCAAAGTTTATGAAACATACATTTTCAGATAATATCACCAAGTATGATTCTTAGAGTTCCTTTACAGGAATTCTACTTCTGCCCACATTATTCCCAGATTGTGCTGGGCCTTTTCAGGAGATATTCATATGTGTTCTGTGAAATAGAGTTCTTGTGCCAAATGACATTTTTCTTTCTTTCTCTGTCTGCTGTGGGAACCTTCCTTTAAAAGTCTCTTAAGTCAGTGATTTATTTAATTTTGTATTTGTATGAATCTAACCTAGTGCCTGGTACACTGCAGGTACCCAATAAATGTCTGCTGAACAAATGAGTGAGTGGATGAACGAGTTCCAAAGACAGATGTTTCTGTTATGCCCTGACCACCCATGTGTGCCAGAGGAAACTCCAGACGCTGATGCCCTGTGTTTACATTGAGGCCCCAAGTGCCTGATAGCCCTGAATTCACAGGAACAAGGCCCTGTTGCCCTATACCTGAATACTGATATTTTTAAAAATATATTTCCTTGTTATGCTATTAACAGTTGTCCCATTTCCCCACCCCCCACCCTTAGTTCATGTTCATGGGTCGTAAACATAACTTCTTTGGCGTCTCCATTTCCTATACTATTCTTAACCTCCCTCTGTCTACTTTGTACCTACCATTTATGCTACTTATTCCCTCTACCTTTTCCCCCATTCCCTCCCTCTCCTGCTGATAACCCTCCATGTGATCTCCATTTCTATGATTCTGTTACTGTTCCAGTTGTTTGCTTAGTTAATTTTTTTTTTTTTTTTTTAGGTTTGGTGTTGATAGTTGTGAGTTTGTTGTCATTTTATTGTTCATACTTTTTATATTCTTCTTTTTCTTAGATAAGTCCCTTTAACATTTCGTATAATAAGGGCTTGGTGATGATGAACTCCTTTAACTTTACCTTATCTGGGAAGCACTTTATCTACCCTTCCATTCTGAATGATAGCTTTGCTGGATAGGGTAATCTTGGATATAGGTCCTTGCCTTTCTTGACTTGGAATACTTTTTTCTAGCCCCTTCCTGCCTGCAAAGTTTCTTTTGAGAAATCATCTGATTGTCTTATGGGAAATAATTCTGCTATGAACATTGTGTACAAGTTTTTATGTGGACATATGTTTTCAATTCTTTGGGTATATGTCTAGGTATGAAATTATGGACTCATCTCTATGGTTAACTTCTTGAGAAACTTGAAGAGCGTTTTCCAAAGCAGACACACCATTTTACATTCCTACCAGTAACATATGAGAGATCCAATTTCTCCCATTTTTGTCAATACATGTTATTTTCTGTCTTTTTGATTATAACTATCTATCTTAGTTAACATGAGGTGGCATATTAATGTGGTTCTGATTACATTTTCCTAATGACCAATTATGAGAGCATATTTTCATGTACTTATTGAACATGCATGTATCTTCTTTTGAGAAATGTCTATTCAAGCCCTTTGCCCATTTTTAAATGAGCTATGTCTTTTTATTATTGATTTGTAAAATCTCTTTATATATTCTGAATACTAGACCCTTATCAATCTATGGTTCAAAATCTGCTCTCATTCTGTGGTCTGTCTTTATACTATCTTGATACTTTTCTTTGAAGCACAATTGTTTATTTTGATTAAGCAAAATTTATTTATCTTTTGTTATTTGTGCTTTCAGTGTCATATCTAGGAAAACAACACTTAATTCAAGGTCATGAAGATTTCCTTGTTTTCTGTAAAAGTTTTATAGCTTTAGATCTTCCATTTAGGTCTTTGTCTCACTTTGAGTTGGTTTCGTTCATGGTATGCTTATGTAGCCAACTTCATTCTTTTTTTTTATAATTTTTTAAACTTTTCTTCTTTTAATTTATTATTTATTTTTAGAGAGGGGAAGGGAGGGAGAAAGAGAGAGAGAGAAAGATCAATATGTGGTTGCCTCTCACATGCCCCCACTGGGGACCTGGCCTGCAACCCAGGCATGTGCCCTGACTGGGAATCGAACCTGTGACCCTTTGGTTCGCAGTCCGCGCTCAATCCACTGACCTATGCCAGCCAGAGCCCAACTTCATTCTTTTGCATGTGCTTAACCAGCTGCCCCAGCACAATTTGTTGAATAGACTGTTCTTTCACTATTGAAATGTCTTGGCACCCTTGTTGAAAATCAACTGGCCATAAATTCAATGGCTTGTTTCTAGACTCTTGATTCTGTTCCATTGGATCTACATACTTATCTTTATGCCAGTGCCACACTGTCATGATTGCTGTAGCTACACAGTAAGTTTTAACATAGGTAGCTATGAATCTTACAACTTTGTTATTATTTTCCAAAACTGTTCTTGCTATCCTGGGTCTTTTTTTGTTAATTCCTGTGAAAAAAAATGGCAGCTGGGATTTTTTTTCATAGAGATTGCATTGAATCTGTAGAACAATTTAGGAGATACTACTATTTTTACAATATTAACTCTTCCAATCTATAAACAGAAGACGTCTTTGTATTTATTTAGGTATCCTTCCATTTCGTTAGTCATCATTTTGTAGTTTTGAGTGTACAAGTCTTTTTTGGCTGATAATTATTATGTTATTATAATAATATAATTTGAAAATGTAGAATATAGGAAATGAAAGAAATATCCTATTCCACAATTAGATATTTAAAATCATAACTAAAAACATAATGTTCTAAGATTTCATTCAGGGCAAGTGTATTTTTAAAGGTCTATCTGTAATAGCAGGAATCTTGCCAAATTGCTGGGCAGACAGGAGGGAGCCCCCAAGGTGGTGTACAAGAGCCCAGGCCCCTGAGAAGAGAGGGGCCAAGAAGTGCCCAAGGTGGCAGGGTTGAAATCGCAACTGAAACCACGTGACACAGTTCCATACCCTCTGGGGAAAGATAAACAAGCTATTGTGGCATGTGAACCAGCCCAGTGCGCCCAGCATACATTGCCACAGCAACTACCCTGCACAGCAAGACACCACTGAAGGAAGCTGGCAGAGACACTGTGCGGCTTCGGCCAGCTAGACAGACTCCTACCTGCTTCTGGATCATGGCAGCAGGAGGAGGGCCAGAGATGCTGTGTGGGCTGACACATGTGATGGAAGTTAGCTTTGATTGGCTGGCAAGTTGGACATGCCCACAGTGTGCAGGATTTTGGGAAAGAAGTTTTAAATGGAAGGCGTCTGGAAAGTCGTGCTCTTTCCTTCCACTTGTTTGGTGGTCAGGGTTCTGAGTGTTCCTGGCTGGTGGGCACTGGAAGCTGCATGTCCAGGTGTCAAACCTCCCACCCCTCCCCACATGAGAAGCAGTGGCAGCACTGGTAGGCGGCGTGGTGCTGCGCACAGATGCATCGGTGAGCCAATGGCTGGAGGGAGGGGCACAGGTGTTGGGCCAGCAGGCAGCCGCCAGAGGAAGGGGCAGCGCACAGTGAATAGGGCACAGGAGTGCACAAACTCCAAAAGACATCTGGAGCCAGACTGTGACTGGGAACCTGGTAAGCCACCAGGGTAATCATGCTAAACCCGCTGTGTATCCCAAAAGATGGTATTTTTAAATGGGAGAAGGTATTCTAGGTACAGCCTTAAACTGATCTGGCAAAGGGTGGAGGGTTATTTGTCTTTGGGTATTTTAAAGGGAATGGGCTTTGAGGCAGAAACCATTATTCTTCCAAAATTGTATAGCCTTTAAATAAAAGACTCCTTTCCTTTCTCACAAAAACCTCTGCCTCCGGAATTTGTGGGCAGTGAGCAGCAGAATCCCACCTGATTGTTTTATGGTAGCATATCTTCATTAAAATTTATGATATATTGGTTGCTTCTAAGTTTTGGCAATTGTAACTGAAGCTGATGGAAACATCCATGTGGAAGTTTTTGTGTGGATATAACTTTTCAAGTCCTTTGAATAAATACCAAGGAGCATGATTGTTGATTTATATAGTAAGAGTATGTTCAGCTGTATAAGAATCCACCAAACTGCCTTGCAAAGCCGCTGCACCATTTTGCAACTCTACCAGCAATCAGAGTTCCCATTCAGTGTTGACAAGAGTTTTTGATTTTGGCCATTCTAATAGGTTATAGTGGTATCTCAATGTTGTTTTAATTTATAATTTCCTAAGGAAATATAATATTCAACAACATTTCATCTGCTTACTTGCCTTCTGTATATTTTATATGAGGAGATGTATGTTCAGATCTTTGGCCCATTCTTTAATCTGGTTATTTGTTTTCTTATTGTTCAGTTTTAATAGTTCTTGGTATACAAGTATGTTGGATAACAGTCCTTTATCAGATATGTATTTTGAATTATTTTTCCCCCAGTCTATGGCCTATCTTCTCATTCTCTTGACATTATATTTTACAGAGCAGAAGTTTTTAACTTTAATAAAGTCCATGTTGTCAATACGTCTTTTCATCGATCACACCTCTTTTATTGTATCTAAAACCTCTTTACTCCACTGATGGTTATCCAGGTTTTTTCCTATGTTATTTTCTAAGGGTTTCACAGTTTAGTATTTTAATTTACATGTATGATCAATTGTGATCAATTTTGAGTTAATTTTCATGAAGGGTGTCGTGTCTGTGTCTGAACATTTTTTTTTCTGCATGTAGATGTCCAGTTGTTCCACCACCATTTGTTGAAAAGGCTCTCTGTGCTCCACTGTATTGGATTTACTCCTTTGTCAAAAATCAATTCACTGTATTTTTGTGAGTCTGTTTCTGAGCTCTCTGTTCTTTTCCATGTGCATATCTGTCTGGTCTTTTTCAATACCACACCATCTGTAGCTTTGTAGTACTTATCGAAGGTTGGTGGTGTCACTCTGCCAGCTTTGTTACTGTTCTTCAGTATGTGTTGGCTGTTCTAATGTACAAGTCTTGCATTTTTTTGTTAAAGTTATTTTTAAGAATTTTGTTACTTTTTATGGTATTATAAATGAAATTATTTTCTTAATTTCATTTTTAGATTGTTCATGGTTAATGTATTGGAATACATTAACCATGAACAATACAGTTGGTTTTGCATATTGATCTCGTATTCTGCAGCCTTGCTGAACTTGCTTGTAAGTTCCAATAGGTTTATTTTATAGATATTTTTGAGATTTTTCTATACTCCATTTTCTAAGATCATGCCTCCTGCAAATAGAAACAGTGTTACATCTTCCTTACAATCTGGTTGCCCTTTCCTTCGTATTCTTGTTTAATTGTCCTCTGTAGAACTCCAGTACAACATTTGATAGAACTGGTGAGACCAGGCATCCAGGTTTTGTTCCTGGTATTTACAGGAAAACACCCAGTCTTTCACCAACAAATAAGACATTATCTATGTTTGTAGTTGCCTTTTATTAAGTTGAGGGAGTTCCTTTCTATTCCTAGTTAGTTTAGTGTTTTTACCTTTGTGTTTATCGTGATGACCACGTTCTTTTTATCCTCTATTCTGTTAATCTTGTGTATTACCATAGGCTGCTGGTTTTTAAGGCTCTGTGGAGCTAGGGAGAGGGGGATGGGACTAGGGGAAGTTAAAATGGCACGAAGTTTACTGTTTGTGATTTGGGTGTTGGTTGTGTAGGGGTTTATATTTGTCAAAACTTATCAAATTGTACCTTTAAGACCAATGCATCTCATTATATATAAATTTTCTTCAAATAATAAAAATATCTTTCATTGTACCTCTTTGAAATATTTGTCACTTGTAAAAACTCAGATGCTGAAATGACTTTAGAATTATACAGTATGTTTGTGTTAGATCCATAATAGAATTGGGTCTTTGGACTCCTATTTCATGGCTCTATTTCCCAAATTATGTCATGGAACTTGTTTTCTATGAAATGGAAAATATTTCTGTCCAACCATCTACCAAATCAACTCTCTTCTTATTATTTGAAGTGATTACCTAACTACTTGATGAATAAGTGTATTGGAAGTTTGAGAGGAGAAAAGTCAGTATGGCTATAAATATATTTAGGTTATAGATTGATAATAGTTAATGTTAATAGCCCTGAAGAACATTTGGCAAATCAATTTATTATAGCTATACTTATGTATCATACATTGTCTTAATATTTATTTGTTGAGAGATAGTTTCTTATTTTCATTTTTTATATATTTTTTGCTTATTTTAATTATAATATGCCTATATTGCCATGTTTACCTTCCAGTCTTGCCTACTGCTATAGAGGACTGTTGAAAATATTTATTATTTTACTCTTATCATCAAGTTGATAAATCCTTCTCAAGATAACAAGTGATCATGTTTAGAATAAGAATATAAATAGGGACACAGTGTCTCTGAGTAGACATTTAAAGAAAGTTAGTTAAATTAGCAAGTGAGGATGTAGATAATATTTTCATTTTTGTAATGCTCAAGGCATATTCCCTAATCATTATTTTTGTAGGTGATGTAAATATTATGAATCCATAATATCTTATTTAGAATTCTACACTATGCTTTTATAATAAAAAATCTTTGAAAAGGGAGATCAACTTCAATTTAATTTAAATATTTTAGACAATTCAAAATATATTATATCCAGTTGATATTATCATCATAATCAAACTAACAGCTTAATCAACCAAATTGCTTGTGGGAAATTATAGCCTTGGTGCTTGTAAATATTTTGTTAAAAAGGAAAAAGGCATTGGCATAATTTAAAACCATGTTTAAATATGAAGTTGTTTTATTCCTAGTCTTCCAGGTAAATAGAAAAATTCATTCGTGACATTTTGAGATCTTGACTCTAAAGAGAAAAGACAGACTGAGAAAGTCAGTGGTAATAATTTCTTGTAAGTGAGCTAACATGTACACACTCCCCACAAGTATCCACTCATTATTCTAAATAACATGATCCTGATTCACATCCAGCAGTGACTGGTGCCAAGATGGAGTCTATTCCAAGCTAGGTAGATGCGTCTCTTCCTTGAGATACTCAGTTTGGCACTGAGAGGGGGCAAACTTGCTGTCTGTCTTGGGGCTGAAACTGTAAGACAGAAAACTCAAGAGATGTTGTTAGCTGTGTTTCCTGTTATTTGTTTCTGCAGAATGAGAGAGAAAAACAAACCAGATGTTCAGATATGAGCCAAGAACAAGTCAGAGAAAGAGGTCTGACCTTATTCACATTCCTGGTTGTACTGTATTCTGAGGTCTAGTTGCATTTCCATTTTCAGGTTCTATACATGTGTCGACATTCTCACAATACTCTTTCCTTAAGTAAGTCTGAGGGCTTATTTTTATAAGACAAAACTTTTTGCAAAAATGTTAGTATGTATTTGGATATATGTTAGTACATACAAAAATACCTGCTCCAACTGGGAAGAGCTGGAAACAAATGGAATGTCAGCTCATTTACTAGGCAATAAATTTGAATGCACATATGAAGTTACCCTGTTTTTGAAAAGCCCAATAAACAATAAAATGCATTAGAGGCACTTGTCAGAGCTTGGTTTTTAAAAAGAAGACAGTAGACATACAGAGGTAGTTAAAATAGCTTTCAGATGGTTTAGGGATTTTCTACCGTGTGGTATTTTCAAATAAAACCCCAAAAGTAGATGCTTGACATTTGGGAGGGAAAATTTACAAGAGATGTATCTAGAAACCCTTCAAATGCTCCATTCTTGAGACACTACTCTAACATACAGTCTTCTCAGCTTCTTTGTCAGTATAATAGGGTTGCTGATATTTACTCCCCGGATTTACAGTGTGGGCAGAATGAGATTCTAATAAACTGGATGCTGATGTGGCCAAGGAGGCCAGAACCTCTGGAGTCCCAAGAATCTCTTGCCCTCAAATCAAAAAAGAACAATCAGAATTTGCAAATCTTTGCAAAAGAACAATAAAAATTTCTTCCATGTATGGCTCACAAATAGCTGAAGTATGACTGTTAACTCCATAACTTAAAATCAATCCTGTGAATTTAGAATTTAGAAGGGCTCACCATGTTTCTAAATGTGGAGTGCTGGCACACTGGTGCAGGGTCATGGCTCTGAGTGTGTGGGGCCTGATGCACACAGGCCACATGAGCCCAGCCCAGGTTTCTGTCTGAGAGGAAGGTTCTGGCTAAACTGGGGAGGGACATTCATCCTATCAGGGCACCAGAGAACCCCTTAGAGAACTGCTGCGCAATTTGCTGAATGGAACTGTTGTGGTCATAGGCATGTGTGGGAGATCTGCTTCATGATGAGCTTTCTACTTGTAAATACACCTCCTGTGACATTTTCGTTCATCAGTATGTCACTGGTATCCCTTCTACTTTTACATTTTGGGAGTCAGAGAAGGATTCATCTTCTGGAATTCACTTCCGTAATTGTAGTCGTAAGTCTCTTCTGTATATTGAATGTGTGACCTTCTAAACTATCCCACAGATTTACTGAGAGATGCACATAACCTTAAAAACTGTGTAGTGTAATTTTGTGTAATATTTTGTGTATAGCCTTTAAAATTATTCAGTGCAATTTTATGTAGATTTTGCTACCAATATTCCACTGTTTTTCCTTCTTAAAGTTTTGAAGTTAAGGGTATTGCCAAAGAGTTTGAGTTGTGAAATATTCTATACTTGCAGCAAAACTAGGTTTCTATTTCAGTGCCTAAATACTTCCACAGTAGCACAGGATCCCATTTCCACCAGGGGAAAAGTCAGCCTCAGTGTCAGAGGATGGTAGCTCCCCCTCCTGGCCCTCTGTGAGTTTTAAATCTTCCTTTTCTCCATTCTCTCCTTTCCTGCGTTAGATTTAGCCTCTTATAATCACAAGGGAGAACTCTCCAGGTGTTCTGATTGATTATCAACTCATCACAGTCAAGAAATTGCATGTGAAGTGTGCTCTTCCAGGTGCATTGTCTTTTAGGAATTTCTGTGACGGAAGACATGTTCTATATTTGTGCTGTCCAGTAGAGTAACCAGTAACTAGTGAGCACTTAACATGTGGCTAATGCAATTGAGGAACTGAATCTTTAGTTTTACTTAATTGTGATTAATTTAAGTTTAATTAGCCATGTGTGGTTAGTGACTACCATGTTAGACAGTACAGTTCAGACACTAATAACTTCTCTCTAGAAATGCCTCTGCTCTGCTGGAGTGTGGCTCCTTTAATCAAACTTACCAACTTACACCTCAACTGTGCAAAAGTACCCTTTATCAGCCTTGGCTGGCATAGCTCAGTGGATTGAGTGTGGGCTGTAAACCAAAGTATCGCAGGTTTGATTCCCAGTCAGGGCACATGCCTGGGTTGCAGGCCACGGCCCCCAGCAACCGCACATTGATGTTTCTCTCTCTTTCTCTCTCTCGCTCCCTTCCCTCTCTAAAAATAAATAAATAAAATCTTTTTTAAAAAAGTACCCTTTATCCTCTTGGCTCTGTTAGTTCATAGCACCTGCTCCTTCAGATTCCAGGCCATGGACAGGTGGCACCTACAGCAGTAATCTGTGGATAGCTGCTGATGCTGGTTTGGGAGCCACATTTAGTCATAGTAAGATACAGAGCAAAGGAAAAGCAGAACATGAAAAGGAGGGCATTTTGACTTTACTATAGTCTTACCAAGTTTTGTGGTGGAGGTGACTGGAGATGGGAAGATCCTTGAGTATCCCTGCCAACAGCATCTGCAACTGCCCCCCAAAATACTCTAAAGAAATGTACAATTTAAGAAAAAAACAGTGGCTAAGTCTTAAACCTCTACTCCCAACTAGACTTTTACCCATAAGGTCTCTTAATATGAAAGTTCTAGAGCTTCCTCCAGTAAACCTGTTCTGTGTTAAACTGGATTTGTAAAGCAGCTAATGTTGAGGAGTCATGGTTTGCTTTAGAAAAACGACTCATTAAAGGTTTTTTTTAAAAATAGAAAGTCCTTATAAAGCATTTAATGATGCAATAAGTAGCATGACTTTTCGCGGACACGATAGCATGTAAAGTAAGCCTACACCTGTATTTTATAAATCAGTGACTAATACTCTAAACACAAAGCCCATCATGGCCCAGTATTCCTTCAGGTTCCTTCAGAGAGGTACTTATAACTTGGTAACAGCATTACATAATATTGAAAATTGTTTTTGAGACAGTTTGTACTGAAGGCATGAGACAAAAAAAGGTTTATTGCATTATATAGTATTGATTTAATCTTATTCTATCACACACTGAAATTGTTGCTTGTAAGGAAATAGATACCCTTTACTGAGAGTTTCAGGGCAGCTGAGGAATACTTGTGAACAAATCAAGTTTTTAAATTCAGACTTTTCCTTCACTCAGATGGAGAAGATGTGGAATAATTTACAAATGAATGAAAGAAGAGATAGAGGAGACAGGAGGCAATGTGTAGCTCTTGCAGTTGTCATTACTGGCCTCAGACACAAGAGGGAAGCAGAAATTAACTCAAGATTCCTCCTTGTTACCCAATTACCCACAAATAGGTAATCTTTGTATAGTAAAATGGACTAATATTTAAATAAACGAGCTTAATGTCCGCATTATGAAAGAGTTTATTATTGCTCTAATATTGGAAAGACAACACCCAATACCCATTGAAGCTACCAGGGGGAAGTCATAGAAGCAATGCACACAGTATTGAAGAGATTTAGATCAGCAAACAAATTTAAAGTCAGGTGTGGCTAAAGTTCATACTGAGTGACCTTAGACATATCCCTTAGACTCTGAAACCCAGTTTTTTTTTCCCATTGGTAAAACTGGAATAATCATATCTGCCCATATCCCAGAATTGTTGAAAAATACATGAGACAATGTATTGTGGTATTTCCACATACATTGTGGAATTTCCAACCACATATATTCCCACCTACAGCCATGTCCCTAATACATGGTAGCTGCTATAATTTCTCTTTAAAACTTCTGGACACAAGCGTTGTGCCTTTTGTCACTCTTGTGAGAATCCAATAAGAGCACTTCTCTATAAAGAATCCTTGTGTGCTGTGTGCAGGGTCTGGTGGTTTTGTGTGTGTGTGGGGTGTGGTGTTTGAGGGCTCTCTCACTTCATGATGCCACTGCCTTTTCTCTTTTGTCTCCCTCTCTCCTCAACTTCTGGTAAGCCAGAAGAAACCTCCGTTCAGTCTCAGCTGGGGTTGTTCATGGGAACTCTGGGGAGGGGAGTTTGGGGCATGTGTCACTTAAAAATACAGGCTGTGGTTTGCATCCCAGTGAGGGAGCTGGGAAACTCTGGAGCTGGTCACTTACAGTTCCTTTGTGTTAAAGGAGGAAGATTGAACTATATATAGTTTAACCAAGTTGCAAATACATTTTACAATTAAACAAAATGACCCATCCATAAAAATTTTCATATAAATTGTAGATGTGCAAAACTTGATGCTAAAATAAAATTCAGTCAGGCCTACTAAAATTATTTATGATGATTCCTTCTTTTAAGAAAGTCCTCTGTTTACTATATAGTAAATATTTTGAATTTAGTCAAAAGTACAAACAAACCTCCAGAGGGAATGTTTAACATATTAAGAACAGAAATTATTTAAGGGTACATTAGAGCATTGTTCAAACAAAGGGTGATGACTATGAGTAATGGTTTTTCTAATCATCAGAAGAGATTCCAGAGAGAGCCTGTAGTTGGCAAGAGATGATAGCGCATGCCTGCAAAGAAGCACTGGTTACTTTATGTAATCACCATAAGTTATACTGAATTTCTTTAAAACTCTACCAGGTTTCCTCACATTCACCAACAATCAGTGAGCTTTTATTTATTCTCATTTCTCACATTTAGTCATAAATCATATATGTTATTTTTCTCCCTTCAGAGGGCTTTGGCATTTTTCAGTTCTACCCAGACCCAGCTTCCCTTGGCTCCTAACTGGTATCACCACCCCCAGGTAACGTGCAGCAGCCACCTTCCTAAGGCATCAAGTTGCAGGCTCTTGACTTTTCCAATTTTCATCATTATTTTGTCAAATCGAGTTCCTAAACCCATTTTCATTATTCCTTGTCTTTATAATCTTGATAACCTATTTCCTATTTTAACAGTGTCATTTCTTGAGCTAGGCACGATGCCTAGCTAGGATGTTTCCACCTGCTGTGTCTAATCCTACAAGAAGTCTTTACAGGATTATGCACATTTCGGAGATGAAATGCTTGGGGAGGTTAAGTAACAACATGTGAGTGGTATGTGAACACCAGGGCTTACCCCAAAGCCCACTTCTTCCTCAAGGTACTCTCCATCTCATGGTGACACATATGTCAGTTACACTTCTACTTGTCATTCAAGACCTTCTAGAGACTGGTGCAGTACTACCTTTTCTACTGTTTTTCTTCTTTAAGGGTCTTCTCTATCTTTTCAGACCATTGTTATGTTGCTGTACAAATCTATGTTGTATTCCATACTCAAATGTGTCACTCAGAGTTAATGGTCTTTTATTTTCCTAAAGAATCCTTTTTTTGCCTTGCCCATGTTAATTATGGTAGAATATCTTCATAATTTTTATAAACCAGCTTGTTTTAATTTTAAAGTTTAAAATGGTATAAAAACCACAGACAAGATGGTATAAATACACTTGTCCTTATTCCTGCTGCTAAGTACAGCTAAAAATCCTGAACATTATGTATAAAACAAAATAAGAAGGTGGAGAGAAGGCAGACCAGCTCTGGAGACCCCAGGACACCGAGAATGGCACAGTGGTGAATTCCGTGTTATCCTTTTGCTTCACATACCCCAGCCTGGGCCCTGGATAGGCCAGCAATGTGGAAATACTAGTGAGCACAGGCAAAATGAGCCCCCCAAACACTTGCTCTCTCTAGTCAATGGACCAGGGCAGGGATGGCCAAACAAGACAGAAAACTCTTAGACAACAACCACTGTGCTCAAGCCAAATGCCACAGGGGACAATTGCAGGCTCCTGGGGCTGCCCTTCTTGTTTCTCTGCATCTTTATGAGAACCATGGTCCCTCTGCTACACCTGCCAGAGAAGGTTGAGTAGGGAGCTGAGACTTCCATCCTGGAAGGGGTATTCAGGCACCCCGTGGTTTCTCCTGGAGTGGTGTGAGAGAAGGCCAATGGGGACCGTTGTCAGTTAGTCTCTTCCTTAGAAAACAGACAGTGTCACATGTCAGTGTGTCACAGTCCTGGGACACCGAGAATCTACACTTCAAACAGAGAGGAAGTCAGTCTGGATCCAGAAGGCAAATGAGGTGGAATGAAACTTTGGGAGTTGTCTTTTGGGGGAAAGAGGGTGGTGTTCTTTGAACCTTCTGTGGCACTTTATCCAGAGAGAGTAGAAACTGTAGCTCACTGTGTGTTCCAACTCCAAGGAGTACCTGTGCTTTTGGGTGCTTTAACCATTGCTTTTGAGGTAAACAAATGAGGAGGGAGGAGAACTGAGGCCAGACAGGACAGGAACCAGGAAACTGACTGTGAGACTTGCTTAGGTGTTTGCACCGAGAGCCTCAGCCTGAAACATGGAAGATGCCTGGGGCGGTGGCACAGTGTCTGCTGAAAGGCCTAGCATAATAGGACTACAACCCCTTGGTGGTCTATAGTTTGGGAACTTCTAGCCAAGTAGGCTAGCATTTAGAGCACTGCTCTGCTCCTGAGCATGCATTCAAATGCTACCTAGGGAGACTGAGGCAAAAGGCCAATCCTCTGGACTGGGTTAAAATAATGAGAAAGGACGTACACTCTGTGGGCACTGAGTTTTCTTGGGCCCACTGGTTACTAAATCTGTAGACAGCAAGATGAGTTTAAAATGGTAAAAAGTTTAAAATGGATTCACTTCTGCTTCTTGCCTCTGTGGGGACTGGCCCGGGAAAGCACAGGCAGATCCAGCAGCCAGCAGCTGGAGGAAACAAAGTGAGGAGATGTGAGAGGGGCCGACCAAGGTCTTGCGGCAGTTACTGCTGCCACAAAGATAGTTTGCCTACTTGGTTGTCTCGCAGGAGAATTGATGAAGCTCTTATTTTTTTATTTGTAAAAGTATAAAGAATATTATTCCTTTCATTAGTGGTCAAAGGGGAAAATAAACAAAGTCAGTCTTCGCAGTTTCAATCTAGGATGGAAAGGGTTTCCCAGGCCTTGAATCTAGATGAAAAGGTAGGAAAGTTAACTTTACTTGGCTCATGCTCTTTATTCAAGATAAGCTCAAGTTGCAGGTTTCAGAAGGTGTGATGGGACCTAAAGTAGAACTCAAAATGTCACTATTGTTGTAAGTGATAAAGAAGTTAAAGACCTCAGCATTCATAGTGTGGATTAACATTTGTAGATTCATTCATTTATAAAGGGCCTTGAGTGGTGACAATTAGTTTTACGTGGAGCAGATCCAACCTATGTCCTGTTAATGTACTTGCCCACTATTTCTTTGTAGGTAGCTCAAGTTCTCTTTGTTATGGAAAATTCTGACTGAAGTCATGTGAATTATAAGCCATAGTTTTCCCATTCATGGTACTATCTATAGAGTGAGGGGTTTTCTGTCAATGTTAATATCTTTTTTTCTGAAAGCAAGATAGAGAGGATTTAATAATTTCCCTAGAGGACTTTGAGATGCTGGAGGGAAAATTGTTTTCAGAACCCAGATCTTCAGAGCCCTTGGCCACTCTCAGAGGGCTAAACCTAGATTTTGGTACCTCATTTTGCCTATTTGTGAAATAATAGCAGCACTTACCTCTCTTGGCTATTTTGAGGAATGGCTGATGTAGATGTATTGTGAGTATAAAGGACACATACAGTAGGGTGTCAGAGTAAAAGGATTCAAATAAACCCAGGGCAGCTTTGTATAAATGCATGAAAATTCCATTCCCAGGGCCCCCAAATGGATGTAATATGGATGCCGAGTCTGGAGGGAATCTCAAACCCCTATAGATCCTGATTCCCAGATTTCTGGGTACGAAGCTGCAATGAGCAGGGAGTTCTCTTGTCTCTCCTCTGGGCTTTAGGGCATCTTATGCCAAGTTAGAAGATTTTTGGCCTCAGCCCTTCAAATTTAACACTTTTCCCTCTCTTTTTCTTTCCTTCTGGTTTTTCAGGTGTGTTTACAAACTAGTAGCTAGGGTTAGTCTACCAGTCCTAGAAATTCTTCCTTTTCAACTGTTCTACAGTCTTCCCTCTTCTGGTCCCCCACTCTTCACTGTGTTTTGAGCCTCTTGAATTCATATCTCTGAAGATGTATAACACACTAAAAGTGATTTTTTTTTTAGTGGTAGTCATATGAAAACAATGGTGGATGTCATCAAATCATTACACGGGGAGCCTATTTGCCTTGTATCAGCTTTCTATTTGTATTTCCAGCACATTTTTTTCCTTTAAAAATAATTATGCTTCCTCTTGGTCCTCTCTATGAATTTCTATTTGTAGTCTATGTCCTGAGTAGTTCTCAGTTTATTGGCAAAGTGAAGACATAGAAATTTCCAGAATCTGAAAGACAAACAAGACTTAACTGGCTTTGGCCACCACCATCACTTTTCTTGGTTCTCAGTCATTTTCACTTACACTTCTCTCTGAGGGTGGTTTTACAGTGTCAAAACACCTCAAATATATAGGAACATTAATAGTCAAAATTTACATCACACACCGAGTCTGGTAGGAAGGGCAGAGACTTGCAAAGGGCTGGCCCTCCGCCACAGGTGATGTCTCAGATTCTGGAGGGGTATCTCAGCTGCATAGGTTCACACTGAGATGAGTTGGGTCTCAACTCCAAGCCCTGCTCCATAGCCCAGGGCTCCAGTGCCAAGAAGAAACATCCATATAATATCTGGTTGTGAAAATCAGTGGAGATTCTGTGTGCCAGGGAGAAAGAGGAGGCAGCTAGAAACATGGGCTCCCTCTTAAAGGGCCAATGCACAAAATCTCATTTCTAGCCATTCACCTTGGGCTCCCACAGAGAGAGGAAAGAGCAAGTGAGGGTCATGTGAATAGAGACTGGGTTTGTGGTTCTGGGGGTAGAGCTGAAAGGACACCACCAGAATCCCAGTGCTGATCCCTCTCCCACACCGCAGATGCTGTCTTTCTTGGGTGGAGCACTCCCCTTTGTAAGACATCAGCCTGGGGGAAATTAATAGCCCCACACTCTGAACCCCTTGTCACCCCATCCTGTGCAGCTTGTACCTGGTGTGAAGTCAGCTGCCTGGGCTCAGGTTTAGAAGTCTAGGCAATCTCAGGGGGTATCTGTGACTGAGTGGTGTGGCACTGGGGTGGGAGGCATTTCTCCCTACTTTGCCAAGAACCTGACTGGCACCTCTACCTCAGAGGAGATCTTCTAGCTCCACTCCTTGGGCTCCTGGCAGTCCCACACCTCTGACTCATGGTGGCTCCACCCTTCTGAGGTCTGGGCATAATCTGGGATACACTAAGTTGTGTGGCTCTGGGCTGGGGCCACTCTCCCCACCTTCCCCCAAGTCTGACCAGTACCTCCCCGTCATGAAAGACCTACTGTCCCCATCCTCCCTACTCCGGAGGCCACACCCTGCTGAGATTGGACTTCTGGTGGAATTGGGGACAGACTGAGTTTTATGGCTTTAGGGCAGGGTGGTTAACATTTTTCTCTTGCATGCCCAATGAGTGCAGGGCCTTCTCTTTACATGGACAAATCTTGGTTTGTCTGAGCCTAATAAACTCTGCTGGCCTTATCCTGAAATTCTCTGATACCCTGCTCCACCACAATAGTGTGCAAGCACCCAGCAAGTAGCAGCTAGACTTGGTATACCCTGAAACATTTGCAGCATTTGCTGAGTGGTCTCGGACACAGCACTAACACTGAGATTGAACCTGTATCAATCTGGTGAATACCACTCACCCCTACCTGCTGTCTCACTAAGAACCTACTTTATGCAACTCAAGTACCACCAGAGACTCTTTCAGTGACTGAGCCTAGAAGGTAGCTGGCAGGTGGAGACAAGGCAGAGGTGGATTTTGGAGTGCTTGGGACTTTAGCTGAACTTTCTCCTTGCCCCGGTGCTGGTAAAAGTCAGTGTTGGTGCACAGCTTGGTTGTTCCCACACATACCTGGGCTCAGCAGAGGCAGCCGCAACTATGGAAAGCTTTTTGCTCCAGAAAGCTTGCCTGTAGCCAGTCACAGGCAGCATCTGACACTGGGCTACATCAGAGTCTTCCCCAAAAGGCCCCAGAACCAACATACACAGTGGTCAGCTTTATGCAATATCAGAGCAGAATCCAATTAGCTTCATAAGCAACATATCAAAAGGGAGATCTCAGAAGGTACTAGCCCCTGCTGAGGCAAATTCAGCTTTGTGTCATCAGCACCTGCATAGGAGCTTGTACAGAGTGATCAGTGATGATTCTCATAGTCACCCAGCCTGAGGGTTGACCCCATGCATGAATGAACCAGTAGCAATCAACTCGGTTACAACAGGATGACCACAATGACCCACACAAGGGTCAGTCCTGAAGCACTCAGCTCAGGTGATCAAGGAGACTGCACCACACCTACTTTACAGGACTTTACAGGACACCTCCTGCATAAAGCCACCATGCAAAGACTGGGAATCATAGCAGAGCAATCTAATAAATAGAAACAAACATAAACAGATGGTCAAAATGGGGAAACAAAAAAATATGACCCAAATGAAAGAACAGGAGAAATAGCCAGGAAAAGAGCTAAATTAAGTGGAAGCAAAAACAACCCACTGAATGGGAAAACATATTCACCAATGATGCATCTGATAAGGGGTTAATGCCCCAAGTTTATAGAAATCTTACACAACTCAATACCAAAAAAACCCAAACAATCCAAGTAAGAAACGGTCAGAAGACCTGAATATACACTTGTCCAAAGAGGACATGCAGATGGCCATTGTACATATGAAAAGATGCTTAAGGTTATGAATTATCAGAAAAATGTAAGTTAAAGTCAGAATGAGATGTTACCTCACAGCTCTAGATTGGCTATCATTGATAAATCAACAAACAAGAAGTGGTGTTGAGGATGTGGAGGAAAAAGAACCATTGGGCACTGATGGTAGGAATGCAGTCTGGTGCAGCCACTGTGGAAAGCTATATGGAGTTACCTCAAAAAATTAAAAATGGATCTGCCTCATGAGCCAGTGAATCCACTTCTGTGAATATATCCAAAAAAGCCTGCAATACTAATTTAAAAGAATATATGCATCCCTATCATTGCAGTATATTCACAATAGCCAAGATTTGGAGGCAGCCCAAGTGCCCATCTGTAGATGAGTGGGTAAAAAACATGTGGTATATTTATGCAATGGAATACTACTTGGCCATAAAAAATAAGAAAATCTTACCTTTTGGGACAGCTTGGATGGACCTGGAGAATATTATCCTAAGTGAAATAATCCAGCCAGAGAAAGACAAGTACCAAATGATTTCACTTATATGTGGAATCTAATGAAAAAATAAACTGACAAATAAAATAAAAATAGAGACATGGATACATGGAACAGACTGACAGCTGTCTGAAGGGACGGCTGTTGAGAGGCTGAGTGGAAAAGGTGAAGGGATTAAGAAAAAAACTCATAGACACAGACAATAGTATGGTGATTACCAGAGACAAAGGGGGTGGGAGGAGGTAGAAGAGGGTAAAGGGCGGATAAATGGTAATGGAAGGAGACTTCACTTGGGCTGGTGAACAGAGATGATGTATTATACAGATGATGTATTATAAAATTGTACACCTGAAACCTATATAATTGTATTAACCAATGCCACTCTCATAAATTTCAATAAAAAATTTCCATCAAAGAGAAAATAAAGCCGCATTTCTGTCACTCAAACTCAGTATGTCATCCACTGTAGAAAATATGCTGTCCCTGCACTTCTTCCTAATTACCTGTTACTGCTGCTGCCTCTGCTCTAAAAAGAAGGGAACTATTCTGAAAACTATAATTGGGTAGTAGATTATGTCTAACTGAGGCCAGAGGTAATCATTAGTTACAGTAACTAGTAGGTCAATAAAAACTATCTGTAACAATGGAATAGGAAACTCTTTTAGTGAACACAATTAGTTTTTATTCAATTCATGTTTTCTCTTTCTAAATATTGTGTCAATAGAACTAAAAACACATTTTGAAGCAAAAAAATGGTGGGCATATAAAAATTTCTGTATTGAGATTTTTTGTATTTATTTATTTTACTCAGTTGACATAAGCTCTTTTGAGGCAAAACTGTATGTGTGGTCCAGAGGGATAGTGGAGTCAAACCTCAAATGACCTTGTGCCTGATTCTGGCACCTTTTAAAAGTTAATTCCAAAAATACTAGACACTTTGAGAGTCCCTCCTCTTCTGTGAGTAGTGTCCACACTTATGATTATCTTAATTTGGATGGCTGGGGACAGTCAGGAACTTTGTGCTGCAGAAGAAGAAATGGCATAGAGTTAGAGGAATGGTAGAACTGGTGTTCCTGACCTCAAAGTAGGTTTAACATGAAACAAAGCAAGCAAAGCTGTAAATATTTGGCAGGACATTTTGAAAGGGAAAGATAAAATCTTTAGAAAGCCATTTGTTTGGGGCAGTCATGACTTTGAGAACACAGTGCCATCAACTGAGCAGTCACCTGGTCAGTCCTGACAGAGCCTCCACCTGCCTATTCCAGCTCAGTGTCAACTGAATCTGATGCTGGCATTTTTATTTTGTTTCGGTTCTCAAAAGTGATTTAGAAAAAAAAACAAAGAAAATCCTTGCCTTCCTTTTTTCATACTTCCTGAACAACACCTGTCTTCTTTTCTATTCTTTTCTGCCTTTACAATCCCTGGCACACATGTGCTTTGTTGAATGCCAGTTTTAGGTCAACAGATGTGGTCACAAAAAACAAGAACTTGAAAATTAGAAAATGTCACTGCTTTGTGGTGCTTATTAGCATGAGAACGCAGCAGTATGCTTTATATTTTTTAGTAAAGGTCTCCTTGTGGGCATTCTACTCATTGGCTTATGGGCATTATTACTAAGAAATGAATCCTTCTGTTAGATCTATTTAATTAATTAAGAGATGCGTTTGTGTGACAAACAAAAAAACAGCTGAGAATCTGGGATATGATTCCTGAGTTAACTGTCAAAATGCTAAGAATTTAGAAGGAGGTAGGAATCAAGAGTCATCTGTTGTATAGTTCACTCTTCTCTCTTCAATATGGAAATCTCTCTAGCAATATTACATAGCCCTTGAGTTTAGGAGTTGAAGAAATGTTAGATAACAGTACAGACCCTCTATAATCTATGACTTAGTGTAGAAACTCTCTTTAGAATATTCCAGATAGATGGACATGTACCAAATGCTTGTTAAACTTTCCAGGATGGAAATGTGGACAAGCCATACCATTACATTTGGGAAATGTCAATGTTTAGAAACTAATGATTTTTTGGGAGCTGATTTCTAGCCACTTGATGGGTACACATATGGGCCCTGGAGGGGTCCCTTTGGCACGCCACCTTTCAGAGAGCCAAAGGCCACTGGTATCGCTTCTTAGAGTTTCTCTGTTTCTAACTAAAACACTTTTGTTCATTTACCCACCATTCCCATGTCATCTTTACCACCATGCCGGATGACTCTTCCTGGGTCAGCCACAGACTGATCGGTGTTCTCTCTAAAGTAACCTTCCCTGGGTCTGAACAACTACTGGGTGTGGCCTGATTTGTAAAAGTTACCCTTTCTGCAGGACCACCTTTAATTTACATTGAATTGACCACATCCTTCTTATACAACAGTTAACATTCTAAGAACATTTCTAGTGAAGAAATCCTTTATTAATCTGTGCTTCTTAGTTTCTTGTAAACCATTCTGCTTTCTAATTCTCATTTCCCTCCAGATGCACTCCTGCCTTGCTAGTTATTTGTCTTCCTTTGAGAGAGGGATGAGTTTCTGAAGTGGACCACTGGTAATTCAACAATTCCATTGAATTAAAGTTAATATTAAAGAAAATAAGAAGAGACAGGATAAAAGGCTGAGATTTTATTGACAAAACATGTTTTAAAAGTCTACTGTAAGGATCTTGAGACAAAGTATACTAAAACACCACAAATATTAGGTAAACCAGTGGTAGGACTTAAAGACACTTTCAGGCAGGAGAAATTTGAGGTGTTCTTCCAGATAATTCAAGTATCTGACACCTACTGACATCTCTTCACCTACAGTTCTGTTTTAAAATCTATCTTATGACAATTTTACACCAAAAAAATGGGTGTCCGAGAATTCCCTTAGAAAAAATGGTTGCCAGAGAATTAAAGAAAATACAACTATTGACAATAATTTCATGAGTTATGAGTAACATGTTTCTAATTTTTATATTTGTATATTTTTAAACTTTCCTTTTTCAGTATGTTATTTTTATGATGGAAAAATATTCAATTTGAAATTATAATGACATTTTTATGCATTCTCTTTAGTCTGGTATATGTGATAAAATCTAATATAACATATGCAAGTACATAGAAAAACTTTGGGTACTAACAAAAAAAGCTGTCAGAGGAAACACTTCTGAAAAAATTTAACACCAGTTTTGAAGCTATTTCAAACCTTCCCTTTGCTAAACAGCAAATTCTTTGAAACTTGGGTAGTGGTCTCAAAAACAGTACAGACAGACTTATAAGAAAATATTTGAATCCTACCTTAAAATAGTTTCTTTATAAATAAAAAGTCTGAAATAGTTTGGAATTCAGATTCAAATAATTTCCAAAGCATCTTAGATTAGTTTGCTCTGTAAAGGGGAAACTTTAAGCTTTGAGAAGAAAGCATGTTCCAGAAACTCATGAAATTGTCCTACCTGACTCTGAATTTCCAAAAGTGAAAGGCTTACCATAAAATGTATAGGATTTTAAGTTTGCAGCTGCTGCAGTATAGAGCAACACCATGTACAAACTGCCCCAATTTCCACCCTGCAGAGCCAGCTCGGGCTTCCCCCTGTGGTCAGTGGTCATCAACAGGCTACCGTGTGTCTCAGGTCAATGTCACACTCTCATTTGTTCTGTTTGAATTGCAGTGAATGGAAAACAGATTTCTGGTTCTGGGAAAGTTTCTCTTAGTTTCTTTATCTGTGTCATGAGGAATTTGGACTAAATCCTTTTCAAGACCTCTACCAGATATAAAATCCTTATAGATACACCTGCCTAGGAATTCTCAGCAAAACTCTGGAACAGAAAGCTGGAGTATTTGAAATGATGTTGGTTTTATCTTTGACATTTTTAATATCACTGCTACTACGAGTGTTCTGTCTCTTTGTTTATACAGACAGGGGCCGAGCTCTTACAGATTTCTGAGACACCCTTGTAGGCACGCTCTTTAATTCTTATATTTCTTCTTTTTTATTTACTCATGGTTTATACTTTTAATCTTATTTTTTCATTTTTTTGTTTTTTTTCTTTCTGTTTTTTCCTTTCTTGTCTCCTGCTTGAGATTTTGTGAAATTCATTGTCCTTTGGATGAAATAAACACCATGAAAATGCTGACATTTTTCAGTTCCAAAAAGAACATTATTTTTCCACAGCACTAAATTATAACCACTTAAATGTTTGGTGAATCGGTACCATCTCCTGCTCCTTTAATTAAAGTGCAGTTGTAATTGTGCTAGGTCACCATGCTTTCTTTCCTTCCTGCTCATCTGCAGGCTCATTTTACTGTTATTTTCCCTTAAAAACCTCTTCTCACAAAGAGATCTGACATTTCATGAGCATTCATTCTACTTGAGGCCTAATATTTACACTACCAAAATGCTGCTCAGAGAAAAGCTTCCTGGATTTTAAGATTATTTTATTATTTCCATAGTCACACGAAGATTACAGAAGAAATAGCACTGATAACCCTGGATTTGGGAGCCATGACCCTTTCCCTACAGTTCTCCCCACCCCCACACATCTGAAGGAGTAGCGGGCCATTAGAATGGGTTTGCGTTTCCTGAATATCTGCTTGTATCCAGTGCTGGGAATGTGGATGTGCTGAGGGGGGAAGGAGAGCCTGTGTCTTCTCAGTGACTCTGGGGAAAAGAGCTTGAGGTCACAAAAAATGTGACGCTCTCTGAGTGAAGAATTTAGTAACTAATTCTGTCAGTTGATTGGAACAGACCATCCATCAGAAGGTAACACGCACAGAAAAATTACTGGAAAGTGATTGATTTGATGACCATTTTATTTTTGTAGTTCGAGAATAAATATAGGGTCAGAATGCATACCTAGATTAACTTTACCATGATAAAATAACAAAAAATCTTAATATTCAGAGAAAAAGCATAAGTACTCTTCTAGAGTAATCTACAACTTATGTTTATTTACCTCTCTTCTCCTTATACAGGCCTCATCACTCAAAGGAATATCTCAACCAGAAATTCTTAGAAAAACTTCTCAGAAATATACTTGGTAGAAGTAGTGATAGAGTGATGGGGGCAGTAACAGTGAAAGTTAAATAAAAATATATTCATCTGATCTTTCTTTTAAAGAACAGTTTTACCTTTGACTTCTAAGAAAGTATTCTAATGCCTAGCAACTAAACCGTTAACATTTGTTTTCCAGTGTCAAGTTGGGCATGTGCTCCTTCTGATTTATGTCACAAGACTAGTGCCATGACCATATGGGGAAAGAAACAATGTCTTTGTAATAATATATTTAAGATGTCCTTGTTTTGTCACCCTCCACATCTAAGATACTCAACATTGCTTTAGAAATCTGAGAGGGATTCTGGTTGGGGAAGAAAAAAAAAGGACATGGTGTTCTGGGGAGAAGTGCTGCTTACGTTTTACTCACGAGCACAAAGCATATTTTTGTAGTTAGCATGTATATATTATATACATTGAATAGTAATGAAAGTATTGGAAAATATCCAATTGGTACTGACTGCCAAGGTGAGTTTTAAATCTCTGGTGATTTTAGGGTCCTCAAATGCAGATTTGGGGAGCTGCTTTAACAGTGGACACCTGTGGCTTGTGCTGTGCCAAGTCACCCTGGCAGCTATTTAGTTGTCCTTCAGGAATTAAGGTTGTACTTATGGGTCCGAAAGGCCAGCTTTCCCTGTCCCATTATCACCTGAGATCAACTACTATTTAAAGGTTATGACAAACGACAGAATAGCTTTTTTTCAGGCTTTTCTGGCACAGCAATATGTTGGTCAACTTGGGCCTCTACTCTGTTGATATTACACAGAATGTTTCTGGAATGCATTGCCGGCTGGCAGGCATTTTGTGTTTGTGAATTTAGCATCACTCTGAACCATGCCTGCACCTCCTTTCATTCTCCAAAGGCAGGTAGGATCCTGGGTCCTCAGAGTTTACAGCTTTATTGCAGTAAGAGGATAAGGCGAGGTGGTGAGAGGGAGTGCCTCTGGGGGATTCTTGTGTTTGCATTCAATCTTGAATTGAGAGCAGTTGCCTGGGAAACAAAACCTAAAAAAAAAATCTCATTTTTGCATGCATCTTCAAATCTTCAAATGGCAGGACGTGCTTCTGTGTTGAAAGGAAGTCCTCAAGTCTAAAGGCCTGAGAAGGCAAGGTTTATTATCTGCCCAATCTACCTCAGCATACCACAGATACTTTCTATCACTCTGCTAGTCAAATTGAACATGCAAATGTTAAAAACAGAAACAAAAAAGGTTAAACTGTTCTCTGGTCATGTGAGTTGTGAGGCATCAGGGAGCAGCAGAAAGCATGCTGCAATGCAGTCAGAAAACTCATTTTCAGAATGTACCTCTACTGGTAACTTACATTTTAACTGATGGTGTGAGCTTAGTCTGTGTCACAAATAAACTTCCCCATCTCAGTGCCTCCATTGGTAAAAGGGAGGGCTGGTCTGGTTTCCAGGACACCATCTCTCCCCATCCTCAACCTAGATCTGATAATTTCCTGGGCTTGTGAGATTCTGTCTTAGGGCTGCTGGTCAGTGTCTTTCAGTATATCTTTATTGAGCACTGAGGTTGCCACTAGTGTAGGGGTGGTAAAACTCTTCATTTACACTCTCAGGTTCTGTACCTGGGGCCTGTGAATTAAACTGACAAAAGACAGAGTGATAGAAGAAAATGTTGTTTTGTTAGCACATGGGAACGTCACAGAAAAGAAGTGAAAACTGAAAGAAACAGTTAGGCTTGAGAGCTTATATACCATTTTAACAAAGGGTAAAAAACTAGGGAGAAGTAAAATGAAAAGGGGTTTGATTTCTAGGGGTAATAGATTTTGGAAAGATAAGTATATGGGGGAAACTGATGAAAGATTCAGGTTATTTCCTAGCATTTGTAATGCGGACTCAAATCAGTGTGTGTCTCCAATGTAAGAGCCATCTCTGGTGACTGAGACACATCCCCCTGGGCCTGGGACAGGGGAGGGAGACACCTTTACACATGGAGGTGCGTGCCCTGCTTTTTAGGCAGAATGGAGGGCTGAGTGTTCCTCCTGCACCTGCTATTTCTCAGTTGCTTTTGGCTCAAAATATCTTACACCAAAGTGGCATATTTTGGGGCTGCGTATTCTCATCCCCTTCATTAGCTGGATTTTTTTCTGGCACTCCTTTTATAGATTAACTTATTGATCCATTACTTATTAATTGAGAACATTAATTATAAAAGCAGCTACATCTGTCTGTATCTTTACTTTTGTAAATGACCTCACACGTAAATTCACCAAATAAATGTTACATTAAAAGAAATAGATTTGTTTTTGCATTTAAAGTATCAAAGAAAGGCACTGTTTTTTTAGAGCTAATGCCAGCTCAAGCATGTATGTTTATTAAGAATTTTTTCCTTCAGAAATACATTCAGTAGAACAGTTGATTGTGCCAGAGATAATTGTCATAATGAGTGTGTGTTCATGTGTGTGTCTGCCAGTAAGTATATGCATAAAAAATGTTTGAGATGGACATTATCGTGTTTTACTCTTAAAAAGTATAACAGAGCAATAAGAAAGCCTTGTTCTTGGTCTATGGGAAAGATAGGCAATTACTTTGCTGGTTTATTGTTATTTGAGTTATATAAACAAAAAGCAGTTTTTCTTGGAGATGGCCTGAATAACCTCAATAATCAATTCATTATTAAATAGGTAACAATTTGCATTTTTGTGAGCAGTACATCTTTTCTTTTTCATATTCTAGAGTCAATGGCATGTAACAGGAGTGCTCTAAATTAACACCTGTTATGCAGTTTCTCCAATTGCAGGTAACTTCCTTTCTGTGAGCCCTGCTTCCTGTGCCTGGCATTTGTTACTTCTGTCTCCAAATGCCCAGTCCAGCCCATTGCCTCAGGTCTATTTCAAGTGCTGCCTTGCCAAAAACCTTTGATGCTTAACTTCCTTCTCAGAATTGCCATGGCAGACAATTTTGTCTATGTCTCTCTTACAAAACGATCACTCTCTACCATATATACCTGTCACCTCCCTACATGACTCATATCATCTACGAAGGTGGGGGCTCCTGAAGATGGAGTCACAGAGACACACACAGTGCCTTGTCCAAAGTGGTCATCAGTAAATAATTCACCGAAGACTGAGTACAGTGACAGTTCTTGGATATAGTAACTACTGTTGATTACCTTTGGAGAACCTTTTGTTCATTTATTTTCAATTGGTAGATACTCAATGAACATGATTTAATATTCATAAAAGCCTGAGCAAAACAGAAACAAAAGCAAGAAGCACAGCAAATCTTAGGCAAGATGACAAATGGCAAAACCAAACATACATTGTGGTCCAACGTGAAATGTAACTAATTTAGATGTCATGCTCTGTTTTTGGATGACTTATTGCCTGATCTTCCTATGAGCATGGAGGAGTAGAAGTTGACTGTGATGCATGGATGTGTCAGGGGTGGGGAACAATCATCTTGGGACTTAAGCATATACAAACTCTTTCACAGCACTGCTCGCCTTCAGTTGGTACAAGTGGTTCTGACCTACCAACATCAATAGCATAATCAGGGGTTACCCAAATGCCACCTTTCCAGAGAGAGCTGGAGAGGAAAAATGGATACAGAAAACCAGCTTATTGTCTAGGCATCTTCATGAGTAAACTTTGAGTCTCCAAAAACGAACTGTAGGAAACATTGCTGGCACATGGGGAAATTAAGCCTTCATGTGAATTTGAGTGAAAAGGGCTCAGTTCCTGGTCATCTGACAGTCACCAAGAGACATAAGTCATTCAGACTGTGTAACCTGGCATAAAAGAAAGACTGACACATTTTTAGATAATAAGGAAGATCTCCATCATACAGATCTAAAATGAAATCTAATAAAAATAATAAAAACTGCTAAGTGAGATAGTAAGAAAAAAACATGCAGAGCATGAACATACTCCATAGATTTGTACTCAGTGCTTCAGTAAAATGTCGATCCATTTGGTACAGAGAGCAGAGTTTCATTGCTCCTGTCAGTCAAAGGAAGTAACCAAAATATTGACCTTTACCAGATTCCTATAGATTAAAAAAGCTTTTTCTTATAATAAAGATTCTGGCCCTGAGAAGTTGAATTCAAAGAAAACCTGCTAATGACACTGTTCTGAGGTTGGAGAGCTGAGTAATTAAAGAGGCTGTGCTCTAAACCCAGTGTCCTTCTGTTGTAGAACAGAACAAACGAGTCAACATAATGCTCTCTGCTTATCAGTGAAAAATAATGGGCATCGCCAGCTATACCCCATACAGGCTGCTGATGACCTAGACTTTAATATTCATAGTTGCCATGTACTATGGTGGGTTCCATAACTCTACAGAGTTTTGTTGCTTTAAGTTCTGACCTCTCTTCAAAAGGGGTTCCCTTGTGCCAGGAAGAACCTCACTGAGCATAAACCAGGGACCATTTACTATAACAGTATTGGCTGTAGGTGGCTACTGAGCACTGGAAATGTGGCCAGCCTGTGTTAGGGTGTGCTGTGAGTGTAAAACACAAGCCAGAGTTTGAAGACTTAGTATGAAAAAAACGTAAAATATTTCCTTAGTTTTTTTGTATTGATTTTATGTTGAAAGAGCGATACATTGGATATATTGGATTACACAAAATATATTGTTAAAACTCATTCCACCTGTTTGTTTTCCGAGAAATGTGGCTTTGATGCACATGGCTTAATTGACTGTGGTTATTAGAAGACTGAAAATTACATCTGTGGCTGGCGTTCCTGGCTCACATTGTATTTCTATTGGACAACTCTGGTATAGGAGAAAGGTCTTATTGTTATTTTTTTAAGAAGGTCTGTGGCCATGTTCAGGTTGCAGCCCATGATCTTTAAAATGCCCAGGGCTGGAGCCAAGAGGCTGTGGGAGAGTCTGTCATCATTTGGAAATGTATGTCAGATAGAAGGCCAGTGATAAAACAGTAATTATCTGGTCTGAAGAAATATGCTCCTTCCATTTCTCCAAGCCTAAAACTCAGCTCCTTACAGCAATACCACATGAACATAGTTATGTTTTAAACAACTCTAGTCATTTAAAAACAATTCCTTTTGGCTAGAGGCATTTTGGCTTGAGATGTGGTCTTCTATTGATGCAATCGATTTAATGCCCTAAGGAATGAGGCTCAAACACTGTATACTCATTAGAATAAATTTGGTACTGGTGAGGTTAAATAAACCTGATACTGATGATGCTAAATATCATGAAATTGTTACTGAAGCCAATGCCTACTGCTGAGTCAGCAAGAAGGAAAAAATTCTATGCGTCATTAGAGATTCTTTCATTATCTTTCTTTCATCATATATTCCCTCTGATGAAATTCATTGTGAGAGCTCAAATGTATTCAGTAGGTGTTTTCTTACTTCATGCAAGTCACTATAACAAAGTGCCATAGTTTGGGTGGCTTTATTTCTCTCAGTTCTCTAGGCTCACCGAGATCACCGAGATCCAAGTCCAAGATCACCGAGATCAGGGTGGCAGCATGGTCAAGTTCTCCTGGGGCCTTTTTCTAGGTGATAGATAGCCAGCTTCTCACTGTGTCCTCACCTGGTGGAGAGAAAGTGAGATAGCTCTCTGGCCTCTTTTTAAAAATTTTATTTATTTATTTCATTTCAAAGTATTTTTATTTTCAGAGCTTTTTCAGTCATGAAAACCTATGCATATTTCTTAATTATATTTTATTGCTTATGTTATTATAGTTCTGATTTTTCCCCCTTTGCTCCCCTCTACCTGGCACCTTCCACTCCCTCAGGGAATCCACACACCACTGTTTGTGTCCATGGATCATGCGTGTAAGTTCTTTGGAACTTTTTTTACCTGTACTGTACTCCATTTCCTATACTGTACTTTATATCTCCATGGCTATTCTGTAACTACCAATTTGTACTTCTTAATCCCCTCACCTCTTCACCCATTCCTCCACACCTGCCTCCCATCTGGCAGCCATCAAAAGGCTCTCCATATCCATGATCCTGTCTCTGTTCTTTTTGTTTGCTTAGCTTGTTTTTTTTAGATTTAATTGTTGATAGATATATATTTATTGCCATTTTATTGTCCATAGTTTTCATATTCTTTTTCTTAAATAAGTCCCTTGAACATTTCATATAATAATGGTTTGGTGATAATGAAATCCTTTAGTTCTTTTCTTGTCTGGGAAGCTCTTTATCTGCCCTTTGAATCTAAATGATAGCTTTGCCGGGTAGAGCAATCTTGTCTGTAGGTCCCTGCTTTTTCATGACTTTGAATATTTCTTGCCATCCCTTCTAGCCTGAAAAGTTTCTTGTGAGAAATCAGTTGACAATCTTATGGGAACTCCCCTGTAGGTAACTAACTTCTTTTCTGTTGCTGTTTCTAAGATTCTTTCTTTATGTTTGATCTTTGTCATTTTAATTATGATGCATCTTGGAGTGGACCTCTTTGCATTCATTTTATTTGGGATTCTCTGTGTTTCCTAGACTTGCATGTGTATTTCCTTCACCAAATTAGGGAATTTTTCTTTCATGATTTTTTCAAATCAATTTCCATTTTCTTCTTCTTTCTGTTCTCTTTCCATCACTCCTATTATATAAATGTTGGAATGCTTGAAGTTGTCCCCGAGGCTGTACTATCCTCATTTTTTTTTCCTTCTTGTTCTGGTTGGTTGTTTTTTGCTTCCTTATGTTCCATATCATTGATTTGATTCTCAGCTTCATCCAACTGTTGTTTCCCTGTAAATTGTTCTTTATTTCAATTAGTGTATCCTTCACTTCTGACTGGATCTTTTTTATGCTATTGAGGTCCTCACTACATTCCTTAAATATGCTTATAATGAGTGTTTTGACTCTGCATCTGATAGATTGCTTATCTTCATTTTATTTAGTTCTTTTTCTAGAGTTTTGATCTATTCTTTCACGTAGGCCATGCTTATTTGTCTCCTTATTTTGGCAGTCTCTCTGTGTTTGTTTCTATGTATTAGGTAGAGCTACTATGATTCCCTGTCTTGGTAGTATGGCCTAATGTAGTCAGTGTCCTATAGGGCCCAGTGGCACAGTGTCCCCTCTCACCCAAGCTAGGTATTCAAGGTGCATCCTTCATGTGGGCTGAGTACACCCTCCTCTTTTATTTGAGCCTTGGTTGCTGTTGGCAGATCAATGGGAGGGATTTACCCAGGCAAGTCAGCTGCAAGGACTGTGACCACTGACCACCAACCTCCGCCCTCCTTGTAGGATCAGCTGTAGCTGTGTACTGGGTATGCAGACTCTGGAGTTTCTCAGGTGGTGCAGGCCAAGGTCAGCCCCCAATAGTTTTCTGCTTGGGGCTACCCTACATGAGTTATAAAGCAATCTGCTGATGGCTGCTACTTGTGCTGGGCTTGGAGCTTCCCAGGCAAATCCAAGTTGTGAAAATAGGCTGGCAACTGCTAGTGTCAGGCCTGGGGCCACTTAACAAGAGGTACAGGGGCTGGGGACTTAGTGAGGCCTGCTATTGCTTGCTTGAAAGAATTTAGGAAGTTGTGAAGCATGAGCCAAGACCAGCCATTCAATGGAAAAGCCACTGTTAACAGCTTGGGTGGGCCAATAAGTTGGGTGGGATAGAGAATCAGGATCTCCAGGGTGGGGCAAACAGAGTTAGCCAAGTTGATGGAGCCTCAGATGTGACATCTACCTGCTGGCTCTGAGGCTGTGTTGGGGGAGGGTTCAGAAGAGGAATAATGGCCTCTTCCTCCCTTTCTGCCTGGGAGAAAGTGGTCCCCCAGCTCTCACCTTGATGCCAGACACTTCAGTTCCTCCCCATATGCCACTGATGCCTTTCAAACTGCTACGCCAGTGCTAGAGCTCAGAGAGAGTGAGCCTGAGTAAGTCCATGTATGGGTTCTTTAAGGGGAACTGCTTGGGACTCCAGAAGTTTCTTCTACTGACTCAGTCCTTACTGGTTTTTATAGCCAGAAGTTATGGGGACTTATCATCCTGGCCCTGGGACCCTAGGCTGGGAGAGGCTGGTATGGGGCTGGGGCTCCTCCCTCCTGAGATATTCCTCCCAAATTTTTATACACCACAGATGGATATGGGACCAACCCATTCCACATATCTGCCCCTCCTACCAGTCTAGATGGATGTGGTTTCTTTAATTCTGTAGTTGTCAGACTTCTATTCAACTCAATTTCTGACAGTTCTAAGTGGTGATTGTTCTATAGTTTAGTTGTAATTTTTATGTGGTTGTGCAAGGAGGTGAGCTGTATTTACCTATGCCTCCAGCTGTATTTACCTATGCCTCCATCTTGACTGGAGATCCTCTGGACTCTTTTTATAACAGCACTTATCTCATTTGTGAGGGACCTATCTTCATGACCTCATCTCCTCCCAGAGGCCCCATTTCCTAACATCATTATATTGGGGGTTAGGTTTCAACATATGAATCTGGGGGTCACAAATGTTCGGTCCATAATGTGTCTACTTACTATTTAAATCAATTTGTAATCTGTAAAATATTTTCATATAAATTCTGTAATTTGAATATTGTTAAGGTCCTAAGAAGTAGACAGGACAGGTATTATCGGCCATCTTTAATAGATGAGGACACTTGAGCTTTGGTTAATTTCACCTAATTAAACATCTGACAAAGGTTAGAATAGGATGTTGGCCTCAGTGCTCTGACTGTAAATCCTGTTCCTCTTGCTACACAATTTGGAGGGTTGCTGTATTACAGCAGTTAAGTATGCTTCTGTAGGGTGGAACTGCCTGGTGTGGATCCCCACACTACCAGTTACTAGCTGTGCAGACTAAAAGGTCAACTGTATTTCACCTCTCTGGACTTGATCTCCTCATCAGTAAAGTATCAATAACTATTATACCTTTCTCCTGAGAACCATGGGGATTAAGTAATTTAACATTATTTTATAGATTCAGAAACTGAGGCTCAGAGTCATTAAGTAAAAGGCCACACAGCTTATCAGCAAGAGATCCAGGGTGCAAAACTACACCTGACTCTGGAAGCTGAACTTTTTTTTTTGTAAGAAGGATCATCAAAGTTTTTCTATGATGTTGGGAACCTCCCTGACTGGTATCAGAAGCTGAAACCCCCGCCTAGGCTAAGGCTAAGGGAATGCCCTTGGAACCGTAAGCCAGCAAGGAGACAAAAGCTTATCTCCCTGACAGGAATGCTGCTTCTGCTGCTTTATTCATAACTGAACCCCAAAAAGCTTGGTCGGTTAGCCAAAGACGGGTAAGATTCCCCACAGGGGGAACGACCTAAGCCAGGCACAATCACTTTGGGAGGCCCCCCAAAAGAAGGACTTGGGGGCTGCAGCAAAAGAGGGTGACGGACCCTCGCTCCTCGGCTTTGACATAGCCTGAGTTCTCATCGTCTGGGAGAAAATCTCCTTATTGCCTTAGTTCCCGTGCTAAGCCTGAAACAATGACAGGGTGGTGTAGCTCTGTGCTGAAAAGGGCAGATTCCCCGGGTGATCAGGCCTAAGAAAGAGTATGTAAATTACTGTGAAACCTTCTTTGTTTAGAATCCTCTCAGTTGAATGAGAAGGGTCCAAGGAGGAAGTTAGTTTGCTCCTCAAAGTCTTACAGCTCTTTGACCCCCACTCAATAGACCAGCAGAGTTCCTTGTTTTCTATAGTTCCTTACTTCCCCCTAATGAGTACTGTACTTTACCTGAATTATTATGCAAAATGAGCCCAATAAAAGCAGGTATGGACTGTAAATCAGGGCGCTCCCCACTAGGGGGGTGGCCATTTCGTCCCTACTTCCCCACAGAAACTGGTCTGTCTCTGTGCATGTTTTTTCTCGCGTGTTTTCGGTGAGCCATCCGCAGCATTCCGTGGTCACTGCTGGCCGGTGACCCACGCGCAACACTACGATTTTCTAGTTTTTGGCAAACAATCCATTTTTTCACTGAGGTGAATTCATTGGGATACGATCATAAAGCCTCCTATTTTCTTTCCCTCACTGTCCTTCAAATCCAAGTGTGGGACCATTCTTGTTCTATGTTAACAGACAGCTACTATAGCTTTTTTTGTCCATTTTTTGGCTTTATTGAGGTGAAAGTTGAGAAAATTGTAAGATATTTGAAGTGTATATTGTAATAATTTTATATATGTATTAATTGTGAAAGGATTCCTCCCATCTAGTTAATTAATACACCCATTACCTCACATATTTATCTTTTGTGTGTATAGGAACATTTAAGTTCTTAGCAAATTTAAATAATACGACACTGTGTTATCAACTATAGTCACCATGTTGGACATTTGATCCTCAGATCTTATTCATCTTATAGCTGAAAGTTTGTGCCCTTTTACCAACCTCTCCCCAGTGGTCCAACCCCCCAGCCCCTGGCAACCACTTTCTATTCTGTTTCTACAAGTTTGATTTTTTCTAGATTTAATGTGTAAGTGATGCAATACAGTATTGGTCTTGCCTTGTCTGACTTACCTCACTTGGCATAATGACATCAAGGTCCACTCATGTTGTCATGAATGGCAGTATTTGTGAACAGTATTCAGTTTTTTCCATTGTATGTATACCACTTCTTTTTTTAAATACTCTCACCCAAGGATATGTTTATTAATTTTTGAGAGGGAGAAAAGAGAGGGAGGAGAGAGAAACACCAGTGAGAGAGAGGAACATTGACATGAGAGAGAAACATTAGTTGGTTTCCTCTCATGTGTGCCTTGCAGCCTTGATGCTCCAACCCACTGAGCCACCCTCCAGGGCTCATAACTTTTTTGTTGTGGTTTTCATCTATGTGAGTCAGATGAAATAAGGTCCATACATTGCAATTAGTTGATGTGTTTCTTCAGTCTGTAGATTTTCTCTCTCTCCTCGTTTCCTTAAAATTCATTTGTTGAAGAAATAAATGTGTTTGTCCTGTCAGTTTTTCCATAGTCAGGATTTGTTGATCGTGTACCCATGAAAGTTTGTCCAGCATGGTCTGTAGCCCCCTATGTTTCCCATACATTGATAGTTTGATAGAGAGGCATGATATGCATTATTTGGCACTACTGCATGTATACTTCTGTCAGCAGGCTCATGATACATAGTTGTCTGTTTCTATGATATTAGCAGCCGTGGATGATTATTATCTAGGCCAGCACTTCTCAGTCTGGAGTGTGTGCCAGAATCATCTGGAGGTCTGGTTATAATACAAACTGTTGAGCCTCAACCTGAGTTTCTGATTCAGTAGGTCTGAGTTAGACCCAATAATCTGCATTTGTAACATGCTTCCAGGTAGTATGGATGCTGCTGGTCCAGGGGCCATACATTGGGAACCACCGACCTGGAGCTATTATTTCACTAGGCTTGTAAAATAGTATATTCTATTCTATCTTTCCTTCTTGATTCATTAGTTGGAATACTTACATAAAGGGAAATTTTCCAAATTATCTATTTGGTTACCTTAAGGTAGAATTTATAAGAAAGGCTCGGCAAATGTTTGTTTCTTTTGCTTTATTTACCAGTTTTGGTAAAGAGTAACTTGATTAACTACCTCCAAAGGGAACTAGTGGAGCACTTGTATGTGTGTGACTCCACTGCAGTTATTATTTTTCTTGGTGTTCATGCCATCCCATCTTTATACGTTTAGCCATAGAAACCTCAGAGACAATGAGTCTATTCTTTTTCCTTGCCAACTATTGTGGCACTGGTTAGGCACACACTTGTGTTCCATTGTCTTCATCTCTTGTCCTCCATCCTCCCTATTTCAGCTTTCATATGAGCAGTGTGCTATTAACCTGTCTTTGATGAACCTCCAGTCATTTCCTTACCTGTCCAAGAAATTCTCAGTGACTTACCAAACTAAAAATAAACCCTTGACATTGGCATTTAAGTCCTTCCCAGGTATTGTTTTAATCTGCCTTCTAGTTTTGTCTTTGACTTTCTTACCCCAACCCCAAAGAAACCCAGTGAAGTCCCTCCTCTGATCCTTTGTTCATTCCATCTCTCTGCCTAGGGTTCTCCCTATCCTCTATGCCAGCGCTTCTTTCATTTCCTACCAAGTATTCTAAATTCTCTTTGTCTGATGAATCTCTTCCTGGTTTCTTCAGTTATGGAACCAAGCTCTTCTGTGGCATTTCCCTGAATTTTGTACTTCTTTTTAAAGTATCTGCTGTCATGTTCTGTATTGTGGTCACTAGCACTCTATTACTATCTGTAGGACAAATGGTCTTTCAGTTGTTTTATTCGACTTGATACCTTATGCCTTCTAACTTATAAGTGCTAAATACATATTGTAGATTTATAGTGAATCTGAAGTATTAGTCAAAACTGAACTAATATCTCATTTGTTGACATAGATATGGATTTAGAAATTTATATATATATATATATGTATACATGTAAATACTCATATTAACATATGTCTTATGTTTATCAACTTTAAGGCATCAGAAATGTCCATGTTTTTCTGGATCATTCAGCAACATCATTATTCTGCAGACAGACAACTTACGGAACCAGTACTCTCCGTGTTTCCATTGAGTAAACTCGGAGGACAGCTAATTCTCTTCTTGCTCTAGCTGTAACTTCCTCTTAAGTGAAGTCCTTGCTCTCACTCTACTCCACAAAGGCCTGACCCTCCATTAGCAGATCCAGGTGGCCCCATTTATGTGACATGGTACATGCACTGCTCTGTCTAGTTAATGTTATTCAAATATGTCTGTGTTCTGACTCATCCACCAGGCTCAGCTTGAGAAAGGGGATTTTTGAAAATCAGCTTTTAGGGGTAATAAGTGAGAAAACTCACCTACTTTTGTTGTAAGCACATTGGAGAGAGGGTTTTTCACACTTCACGGTGCTATACCCTGAAAAGCCAGAAGGAAAAATCAGGTGGATAATTTTGGTCTGTTGCTATGACAACTAACCCAGCCACTTCGGTGAAGACATGGACAATTATGCCAAAGCAAGGGTTTTCAGCCTCCAGCCGGCCCCTGCCCTCCCCCCACCACTGCCAAGTAATCCCTCCAAATCCCCCGTTAGCAACACAAGAAACAAAATCAACTGCACCAGAATTCCCATCCTGCTCTGGAGAAGCACCTGTGCAAGATGCCATAGATGGCTCACTGACTCACACTGGAAGCCAGAACAAATTTGCTTGGTGCATTATTATGGCACGACCCATCTGGAGGGGCCTTGTGATTCACAAGTCGTGCCCAAGACTGTGCTTGGGGATCTGCTTATAGTCATGGACAAAGTGACTGTTTTCTCACCTCACAAACCTAGAGCTCTAGGTGGCATCCAGTATTCCAGTGTGGTTGCCGGGAGAGTTTAATTTCAGGTGTTGAATGAATGCAAGTCTCCATTTTATGAGCTGGAAGCCTGAGCATACCTCTATTTGTGATTTTAATTGTGTGGTCATTATCTGATTTCTTAAAACAGTGATGGGAAGTCTTGAGTTTGTTGATAGAGTTCTCTGGAGAATCCTTTTGGGGTCAAAATTGAATCCCCCCACTGGTCCTTCATGGGTTAAAAACAGTCAGTATTTCATTTTCTGAAACTAGGCAAATACTTTTTTCCCCTCTGAAGTAAGGAAAATGCCATCTGCAGGAGGAACAAAAGTCAAATATACGGTCTGCAAATAAGTGACTTTCACTTTTAGTTTGAAAACTATACCAAGCTGGAAATGGAAAGTAAAAAATACTTCTGAAAATGACCTCAGTGTGTGTGTGTGTGTGTGTGTGTGTGTGTGTGTGTGCAGGGAGCTGGAAGGCAGAACTGGGAACCATGGGTGGGTGTGGGGCACCAGGAACTTGGAATTGCTATTTCCTTCTGCCTTTTTTTTTCCTGAGGTGCTAAATTTTAGCACAGCACTGCTTGTTCCTTAATTAATGATTAAACAAATTCAATTCATGATTTAACTTAATTAAACAACTAATGAATTTGTGTATGCAGGAATCATTAATGTGGTGTCTGAGGCAGGCCTCGAGGGCATGGTTAACTCAGCTCTTCACAGCTCAGTAAATAGTATCTAGAGCTACATACCATCTCTGCTTTGTAGGCCACACCCTTGCTGGAGGGTTCACTTGCCATTAGGGGTCAGCTACACGCCTAGGTGCTCTTTGCATAGATCACTCTTTATGGATGAAGATAATTCCTCTGCTGCTTTCCAAGGGATATACATTTGGAGATGCATTTCCAACAGTGGCAATCTGTTTGTAATTATTTTTTTAAAGCTATTTAGGCCCATCATCGAAATGCTCATGGATAACTCATTTTAGGAGGACAAAACATAATCTTGTTATATTTTTAGATATTCTCATTTTATTTTGAAAACACAATCACATCTCACAAATTCAGTGTAAAGGCCACTCTGTGAAATGGAATATTTGAAAAGAAATAGTGTTTATTACTTTCAAGTAGAGGCCCTTACATTGGAATAACTAGATGTATATCTCTCTCCTGGCTGGAGGGGCAATTTTGGAATAAATGAAAGAGAGAGAAGGGGGAAAGCAATTGACAAATGTTGAAACAATATCTCTCTGGTGCGTTAGATCTATTAGCTCACTGAGGTATTTTCACTTTAGTTTCCAAGGAGGAAGGCAGGGCTTGGAGAGATGCAGTGACTCATCTGAGGTCGCCCAGATCATACACAGTGGAACTGAAATGACTTCCCACGTCTGTCTGAGTCAGTGCTACACAGCACATTAAACAGTGTCTGGCGCACACCTAATTGATAGCTTGAGGTTCTCATGTACTTGACAACAGTTTGTCTTCTAAAGTAGGCAAACATTTCCCTTGGAATCTCATTGACACTATTAATTTGCTTAGCAAACCATTTTATCCCCGAGAAGTGCCAAGGAAAACTCGAGTGATCCCCTGTCTTAATTATCACCGACTTCACATTTGTGAAGTCCTACTTAATGAAGTCATACTGTGGATCTATACGCAAGATGTGGAAGCCTCATAACTGGCCTCTTCTTGGTAGCGCAGATCCAGACTTACAATAAATCTTAGGTGAGGAAAACCAAAAGCAACTGACAATGCCTCTGTGGGAAAAACAAAGCTGCAAGTTACACTCTTGCCCTTTTAACTGAGGGGATATAGTCAAACAACCGACCTGGATGCTTTAGACTGCTTTCTCTGTCTCTTTATTTTGGAGATGGAGTTTTCTCAAGTCATCACTTTTCTCATCCCATGAAGATAAGTTTTGAATCTTCTGATTTTAATCTGGGAATGTTTCTATGCTGATTCTAGCCTTTCCACCTAAGTACTGTAGCTCAGTGGGAGAGAATGGATTCAAATAAGCCTGTTTTAGCAAACTTCTGGGTCTATGTTTATCAATCACTCCTGGACTTTTCTAAATCATTCCTTTTTTGGGGTACAGGTTCATAGAACAAGCAACATGACTTGTGACATTGGTCAGCAGTTCCTGAATTCACAGAACACAGGGTCTAAGCAGTAGAAGTCCTGTTAGGAGAGGTGAATGGCAAAAGAGGTTTTGGGTCACATATAAAAAGCTCCCAAATGCCATTGTTTTTTGCTCCTTGTAGAATTGGTTTGAGTTCATATAAGAGTCTGGACAATCCCTAAGAGGGAAGGTGCCTGGGCTTGAGCTTCTAGAAAGGGGTGTCTTGGGGTGGGTTAAGTCTTGTCATGAGAAGGGCAGGCCAAGGTCAGAATAGAAATAAACCTTGGCTAGGACCTCTTTTTTCCCTTGACTTCCAAACTCCCTGACCAAGGAAAAAGGGTGACTGTCAAGTGCTCCGAAGTTGTCTGGTTCTGAATCAGGACAAGAAAGAAATTCTAAAGGACACTGATTTGCCCTAGCTCTTCAACGTGGCAAATACATTCAAATGCATAATTTTTATGATTTGTTATTATTCAACCATTCTTTTCTGAGCACCTTCAGAGAAATTTCTCTCAGGTCTTAGGAGCAGGGAAATGTGTATCACTGAGTAATGACTGGTTTGCTTTAATTTCACTTATATCACCATTCTGAAACGTGATCATATTTTCCCCACTGCTTTGCCTTTTAAGGAGCTTCGAAAAAATTGTGTCCAAATCATAGCAATGGTATATAAATTTCATACACACTTATAATTAGCTAAATCCTGTTTTCCTACCTATTTCACTTTCCATGGAAATTTTTTCACCTGTATTTTTAAAATTCTGTCATAACGATAGGTCAACTGAGAAAAGCATCCTTGGACCATCCAAATATGGCTTCGTATTTAGTAAGCTACTCCTGTTCCTGTTCACATGAACAGGGTTTGCACTTGCACTCAGTCCTACATATGCATATAAACACGTAGAGGTCCATAGGTTTAATTTGGGCTTTTTCTCCATAAACAGAACATACTGTGAGTGTGCTTGATGACTGTCTTTTTCAAGACATTTTTTTCAAACAACTTTAGTTTCACAGCAAAATTGAGAGAAAAGTATAGATTTCCCATGTGCCCCTGCTGCCACACACATGCGGCCACACCGTTAAAGTCATCTCCCACCACAGTCCTGCGTCATAGTTGAGGAACCTGCAGTGACTCGTCACTGTCACCCAGAGCTCCCAAGTTTATGTGAGGGCCAACCCTCAGCGTGTGTGTTCTGTGGGCTGGGACAGACGTGCAAGGGCATGCATCTGTCACTGTGCTATCGTACAGAGTAGTTTCACTTCCCTAAACATCTTCTCTGTTCTGCCTAACTTCTCCCTTCCCCTTGGATGACTCTTGGATCTGTGAAATTAATAAGCATTTCTTTGTGCTTCTAGATGAATAATATCTCAGCGGGTTTAACAACACAGGAACTTTTTCTGTGCTATCCAGGTCTGCCTCACTCTCTTGCACCCTACGATTTCCCTAAGAGGGCCAACTGAACACAAATAATAACAATGGCTGTCATTGCTTAGCATCCACTGTGAACCATGTGCCTGACTGACAGGAAGTTAACTCTTTCCCTCACAGCACTCCTGCAAGATATAATTTAGCCATACTTACAAATGAAAAACAGGAGTTTAGAGCGATTAGGTAACTTGCCCAAGACTATGCTTATAAGTGGTGGAATAGGGTTTCAAACTCATAATATCATAGTGAAAGCTCTTTTATTCTCATTTCTTTTCTACTCTTCACCAATACACCCAATTTGTACTTTTAATTGGTACCCCTGTGTCTCAAGTTGCTGTTCTGAAATTTTTAAGACATGTCAACACTGTGACTAAAGAGCAGTATAATCTGTGCATCTTTTCAAGTTGTTCACCACATAATTCGAATGTCATTTAGATAAACTACAATGTGACCACAATGTGAATGGCACCCTCTAGAGTTGTTCAGTGCACAACCTGCACAAACATTCATGGGTGCTGTAGGGGAAGACAGTCTCTCCCAGAGGTCCATTCTGTTCTTAAATGGGACACACTTATCTTTCACAGTCTGGGAGTTTTCAAAGACAATGGATCCAACTAATTTCAAACATGACTCAGAAATGCCCACCTATGAGTCTTGTCTTTCCCTGTGGCTTTCCTTTTGAAACTAAATAAAATGCAAACATCCAGGAGAAACATCTAAATATAAAATGACACTATTGCATGTGTTCTGACAGATCATACAACTTGGATAATTCTGTTTTCATTCATTCGGATAAATTCCTAAAGGATGCCTGGAGCCCCCTTTGCTGAGACAGTCCTCCCATGTCTGTTGTCTATGTTTGTCCCTCATGGAGATACCAGGAGTCCAAGGCCATTTCCATTTTGCTCCCATAGAGAGATTACCATGCCAGAAAATTACTTCTGTAATTGCTGGACTGATCTAGCTTTTTCTAAGCACAGATGTGGGGACATTTACTTGCTTGCCTCTTAGTCTGTAATGAGAAAGGAGGAAAGATCACTTAGAGTCACCCCCAACAAGAGGCATCTCATGCTCTCTGGTGAGCAGAATGTGTGTCTTGCTGCTGACATCAAACACATGTTGGTCCGGATATAACCCCCTCATTTAATCTTGGAGTTTCTTTTAAAGTTCCTATGTGTATTAAGCCAAAAGCACATCCTATCATTTATATGACCGGAAAGCATCCTATAGTCTCCATCTAAGCCACTCGTTCTTATGATTCTTTCCTGTCCATAATAAGCTGACAATCCAAACCAAAACACACAGTGACAAAATGTGCAAAAGCAAGTTGTAATTTAGCAGCAAAATGTTAATATACAGTGGCCTGAAGTGAATAGATTTGAAGTATCAGGATTCAAAAGTAGACATATAATTGGAACACATCTTAGAGGTGATGAGTTCATGTGTGGAGGAAATACAATGATGTTACCTGAATTTGCCTTCTCAGTCTACCCAGGTCTGAAGGTAGAGGATAGAGGTGAATAGGCTCAAAAGGAGTGAGGGACTATGCTAGTTTCAGAGACGGTAGAAGTACTAGCTGTACAGTACAGAGACTGTTGGAGTAGGGAAGGCAGTGTTAGGCTGGAGTTCAGGGTCTATGACCTGGTTGGTTTCCTCTCAGTGACATCAAGACAGTTTCCTCGCTGTGTTGTAGAGGAGTTGAAGGGAGGGAAATACATGAATCGTGTCATGTGGTATATTCCCAGGCAGAAGACATCCTTCCATAACTATTTTGGGCCCTGACATTTTGATTACAATGCTGTGATATGGTGCCCCCAGGGATTAAAGATGACAAGAAAGAGCTGTTGACAATTAGTTGGTATAAAAGAAGTGGAATATAAACTATATTTATTTGCCTTTGCAATTTACTCAAGCACAAATGAATATTGCTCTGTGGGGTGCTGTTATCTATTTCCATTACCACTTCATTAAGCAACTGGCTTAAAAGATTCCTTAAAGAAGAGAAAAGTCAAGAAAAGAAAAAAGGAGAACCCTTAACAGGATGTAGCTAAGAATAATCTCTATTCTGGTCTGGTGTTCTGCTCTTTTGATGGAGCTGTGCCAGTTCTTCAGTGTCTGCCTGCTCTATTCTCAGCCCTTCCTGTCTGTGTTGGGGCACCATGTGGTAATATCAAAGTTTCCACCGAAGTGAACATCGGATATAATCTGTATCAATTGTATTTTTAAGTAGGTTTGCTTCTTCCAATATGCTCTGCAAAACAACACCTGCTGCTGATTACTTCTTTCAGAGACAGCCGTGCTCCGAGTTGCACGGCACTGTGCTTCTCTGCCTCGCGTGCTGCTCTGAGCAGGCCGGGTCCTGTGTCCAATTTACGAGAACAGGGGCAGGCCATTGCGTGTGGATTCATGCGCTGGGTACTGTACTTGGATTCTCATTCATGTCTCACAACAACCCTGTGGAGTGGCCACCATTACTCCGTCTTCACATGGGCTCTGGAGATATGAAGACGAAAGTGAAAAGCCCCCCGGTGAGCAGGGGTTGAGACGCCGACCACCTCACAAGGACGCCTGCCTTTTGGATCACATTCTCTTACTGCACTGGCTTCTATACTGTGGTCAGGGAAAGGGTCACAGGCTAGATCTTTCTGTCAGACAAGGAACTTCCTTTATGAAGTCTGAATTGAAAACAGATCCTCCATTTGGAGTGAACATTGGTGCCAAGATTTTCTTGTGTAAATCTCAAGACATTTGCTGATTAAAGCCCTCACAAGGCCCAACAGCCTGGATGCCTCCAAGTACCCAGCCCAGGGCCTGGCTTGCAGGAAGAACCCTGCAGGATGGCTTGTTCTCCTTCTCTTGGCTCTCTTGCAGCGAGTAGGGATGATGTCATGTTCTGTGTGACGTGCATCCAAGCACCTTATTTTGTTTATTCTAGGGCTTTTGACTCATGTCAGGTGTCTGATGAATATTAACAGATATTGTGATATTGACCCTGATAATGATGCTGCAACCACTCCCTCTGTAAGAGTGGACTTTCGTCTGAGGTATGCGCCAAGACAACACGCATGAAAGTGTGATGTGGCTCGGCAGCCCTGAAGTGCCACAGCTGCCTACATCCACGGGCAGGCGACAGTGAGACATCTGTTCCTGTGAACTTACAAATATCAAGGCTGATGCATAACATGAGTGTCTCTGAAGCTCTGTTTTATACTCGTGTCAGAGGGCGACATCCAGCAGTTAGGTCAGGCAACAAATATTTCCTGAGAAGAACATGTATTCCTGGGAGAGCTCTGAACACATTGGAATTCGTTCTCCCTGGCGGAATAGCCATCATATTTATAAATATATTCAGAGAAGATGCTGTCTTTCTCTGGGTGAGTTCAGCTCAGGCTGAGCAAACCAGGCTGAGAAGAAACAGTGGATGCCACATATATTCTTGAACTCTCTACCCAATTCACTTCAATCTTGAGTCTTAAGAAATCAATTATGATTAAGAAAACCTTCATTCACCTGGTGTGATAAAACTATGAAGCCGGAGAAGGTTTTCTGTAACTCTGTACCTTACCCTAACCTCATGTGGGCTGTTTACATTACCTGCATTATTTTATTAAAAGGAAAGTGGGTTCAGAAATTGACAGTGTCAGGAACTACAGGCATAGTAATGACAGGAACCAGACAGGCAGCCCTCCACTCTCAGCAAAGCTCAGCAGATTCCCTAGACTAAAGGAGGCAAGTGTGCCAGGTTCTGCGCCCAGCATCTCTCACATGACCAATGTGTTCTGAAGAAGCAAAATGCTCTGGAAACAATTCAAAATCTCTTATTTAACCTCAGAAGGCACTTAGACGTGATTTGCCTCAACATGATAGTCTAGCGTGAAATCAACACCTGTTTTAAAGGAAATAGAAAAGTCCACATGTTGATGGGACATTATAGTGATTATCTATAGTGGTTCCTATTAATAAACTAGGCCATGGGAACCATGCTGAAGCCAGAGGTCTACACCACACACTGTCCATAGAGTCCCATAAAATTCACTTAATGTTAAGGTTATTTATGTAACGTATGCTACAGGAAACATTTTTTTCCTTTGAAATATAGCTCTGAAGTCCTCTGCCTGCTTTGAAGCTTAGTTTGTAGATACTGGGTTTTGGTGATACATTTTATTTTTCTTTTATTTTAAAAAATTTTTATTATCCTCACCTGAGGACATGCTAATAGAGAAGAAAGGAGGGAGAAAGAAAGGGAGAGAAACATTGATGTGAGAGAGAAACATTCGTCAGTTGCCTCTCTTACACTCCCCGACTGGGGATCAGACCTGCAACCTAGGCATGTGCCCTGACAGGGAATTGAACCAGGAATCGAGCCTTTCAGTTTATGGGACTTTGCTCTAACCAGCTAAGCCACACCAGCCAGGGTGCATTTTTTCTTTAAAAACTCAGCAAGAGACTTTAACTTAAACATGCATTTTTACCAGCAGGAAAAAAGGAAATACAATTAACCACATTCAAAGGGAAAAACTGGACAGTGCTTTAACAGAGTGCAATGAAGTCAACTTGGGACAATGAAACCAACTATACTTGAAAAATTAAGACTTAGCAGACCAGATGTTTATGTTTTTCCTTCTCTTTATCTGATGTAGTTTCTATCAGAGCTTGAGAACAGATGTCGACAAGCAGGTCAGAAGCAACCCTAAAGCAAAGGCAGTGGGCTCCAGTGTTCCTCCTGTTCCAGCCCAGACCTTAGTAGACATTTGATTATGCGAAGGCTCCAGGATGGTGTCCTTGTTGGCTTTCCAGCACCCTTTGAGAGAGGAGTCATAAATCCACTGTTTATTTTGTATGAGAAAAATAAGTGTTCCACTGACCCAGGGGATACTATGAAAAACAATAATGGCACCTCCTTTGTCTGAGCTGCATGCATTGGAAGTGCAGTGAGGACGTGCTGCTCATTGGTATTCTGCTCTTCTTTACTACTTTTGTTTTAACAATTTTTAAAAATTAAGGCAAGACCTCTGACTTTTAAACCACCTAGTCCCCCCTGCCTCTCTCATACATACTTTCTTTCTTTTTAAAAGAGATGCAGGAAAAATGGATAGGAATTTTGGTGCTTGCTTTTGATGACCCTGATCATTTGGGGGAGGGTGCCTACTTGTCCTTTGTTTTGAGTTTTCATTTTCAAACAGTGCAAGGAAGGAGTGAGATGGTGACGAAGCCTGTGGCTTGGGAATTAGGCTGATGGACGTCAAACAGTGGCCTCACATCTTACGAGCTCTGTGACGTTGGGCAAGGGAGACTAATATCAGCATGCAGGATTGGGTGAGGGTAGACAGGCAGAAAGGTCAATTCATTTTTTAGGGTAGACAATTTGTGAGTAAAAAAAAAATTAAATTTGCTTGGTCTCACCCCTTGTAGAATTTAGGCTTCCTATTTATTTTTATTTTATTGCATTGGCTAAGGTTCATGGGCCAATGCTGAACAGCAATAGCTATGGCAGGCAGGTATCCTGCCTTTTTAAATTTTAATGGGAATATGTATATCGAATATTTCACTTTCAAGTATTAGATAAGGAAGATTTCCATTCATTCCTAGCTTGCTGAGCATTTCATCACAGATGGGTACTGAATTTAATCAAATGCTATTTTAGCATTATTTGAAAGGATCATGTGAGTTTTCCTTCTCCTTTAATTTGTTAACTTGAGTCAATGGCACTGTCACTATTGCACAGCACTTGCATTGCTAGGATGAACTCGATCACAGAGGAGCGACTTGGTAGTTTTTAAATATACCATTAGATTTAATCAATAAACAATTTAGTTAGTATTTTAGCATCTACATTGAAGTAAGAGGCCTTAAGGATACCAAAGATAGGTTGGGTGGTAGCACATAGGTGGCGATTATTTGGTAATCACTGTACAAAAAGGTTAATGGGTATAAAAAAGAAATACCCGAAGTATTTGGATGAATTAGTAACAAATGAATTTCTCATGCTCAGAAGACATGGGCTTGATGTACTGTTGTTTAGAATCGTCAGGGGGATTCTGGGCATCTGGGGTCTAAGCATTATTCTCCTTTTGACACAAACCTTCATGGAATCCCCTGTGCAGGTTGCTGCAGGTCAGCTCCTGAGAAGATCCACAATGATTTGGGGATGATGATGGAACTCCCCTATGAGACAGACAAAAGGTTATATTTCAGCCTGAAAATTTTTTTAAAAAGGTGAGTGAGGAAGTAATAAAAAATCAATAAAGAGACAGGAACCAAGTGAACATGGACCTAGATATTTGGACATGGTGGGGTCGGGCAGGGATGCTGGCCTTAGGCCTGGAAGGACTGTGTTCACATCCTAGGTCTTTCAATTATCATGGGGACTTGTGAGCTGAAGTTCCATAAATAGGCTTCAGGGGTGTCTACAGTTTCAGAAATAAGTGGAAAATTTATGTGATTCCGTGTTCTTCTGGGGTCAGACTCTATAGCTTTCATTAAAAAACTGAAGAATCACTGATTTACTCATTGTTGAATTCTGGGTATGTAACTTTAGTTTTCTGAGCTTTCTCTGCACAAGTGTGGATAATAAGCCCTAATTACTTCAAAGACCAGATGTGGTCTCAAGTTATAATAAGTCAAATGTAAGTATATATGTATGGAAAGAGATGTTTTGAGAAGAAATAAATACAGTGGGCAATAAAATCTTGAAGGTTTATGAAAATGTTGGTTTATGAAAATGTTCAACAAATATTTAGATGAATTAAGGCATCCAATTGCAGGAAAGTAATGTTCTATCATAAGATATATACATATATATTCTGTCCCTCAAAAGCCCACTACTATCATCACAATAGAAAGTGTACTGGGCTGGAATGACCTTATCTAGCAGCTGCAGTGGTTCTTATGCTAAAGAAAACACTTCAGCAAGGCCTCCCGACTTATTAATAGCAGAATAAATGCACATCCTTCCTTTTGTGGGGACAGTGTAGAGGCTACTGGAATGGTGGTAATTAGAGCTACGGGAAGATAAAGGGGGCATTTAACTAGCGGTCTCTCTGCTCTGCCTTCACCAGACTCTTCATTGTGTCTTCCATTGGACCCGAGTGAATTGATTGCTTCAGGCTCTTAACTGAGAACCCCCACATTTTTTAGGGTCACCTTTTTTTTCCTTGTCTAATTTCTGGGTTTCCTATTGGAGCATATGAGGACTAGATCACCCCATGCTATGTTTTGGGACTATCAAATAAGGCAGTCCCTGTAATATGTTTCCTAACTGAACTAAATCTCAAAATTCTGAATAATCAAAGGGAATTAGGGTAGTGGTAATAATGTCCATTATCTCTATATCTTTACTTTGCAGTTCTCTGCATGAAATTCCATTTTATGAAATAGTTTCAATTCAACTTCACAAAATTTATCATGGATGTGTTAAAGAAGGAGAATCATTTAGAACTATTACAGATCAAAATTTTTCCTTATGTAATTGTATGACTGAACAACAGCAAAATGTACACTATGAAAATTCTAAGTGCAGTGAATATTGAGGCTTAAAGGGGAGGAAATCACTTATACTAGAAGACAAGTAAATTATAGAGTCAAAAAGAATAAGCTGATTAGATCAAGCCAGCAGGAAACATTTTATTAGAAGGAGGGATATGCAAAGTAGAAATGTAATTAATATTACATTACTTTAGGGGAAAAAGACCTACAAAATTTCCAGAAGTTAAGTGTGTGATCTTTGTGTATTTGAATCTGTGTGTGTGTGTGTGTGTGTTGGGGAGGTGTATGGGGAGAGAGAGAGAGCATTAAGATTTGTTAAATGCTTTCTATGCCAGGTACTAGGCTAAAGGTTTTATATATGTATGTACTTCAATTAATCTATTATTGCTGTGATTTATAGAAAAGGAAACTGAGACTTAAAGAGAGATTTAATCAATTGTCATCAGCTTCTGCAACACTGAACTAGCATTTGAAAACCAGGGTAGTTTGACTCCAGATTCTACATTTTGAGATTTGTTTGTATGCACATCTTCTGAGTACAAAACCAGGTATGCAAGTACAGGGGCTTATGTACTACCCCCTCAAGATGTCTGAGAGGTACTGCAAATGGAAACTTTGGATTAGAAACCACAGACAAAGCCTGACTAATCCTGGTCTGTTTTCTTGGAATAGAGCTTTTTGTCTTTAGGGACTCAAGTTCCTATGTCCTTTTTACTCTTGTTTCCGGATGAGTGGAAAAAGTCAGCAAAGACTTCACTACAGTGCATTTATAAAAAAAAACAAACAAACAGAGAGTGAGCCAGACCCAAGGCAGGAATGGCTGAGGAATCACTTGATCCATTGGGGTTTCCCCTCATTTAAAAATATTCCTACCTGAAGCCACCAAATGCTGTTGCCACATTTGTGGAATTTTTGAGTACAAAAACACGTGTCATGGCTCCATTATTAGATTTCCATTGCTCTCTAAGAAAATTTTATTTGAAAAATATGTACATACAACGTGACAGTGTTGATTTCTGGTTAGTGAGAATATAGGTAAATTGTGTTTTTTTCCCGTTAATTTATATTTTCTATTTTTCTAAAACTTAAGTAACAGCATATAATAAAATCAGGCATTTTAACAACAATTAAACAAATGTTAAGTGTTGACTATCAGTCAGACATTTCGCTAAGCACTGAGCATACAGGAAATACAGGTCGCAAGGCGACCCTCTCAGGAGCCAGCCCCAATGGTCTTCACCTCCGCTGAGCCACTGGTCTGGACTGACACAGAGTTGGGCCCCATAAGTACCTGTTTGGAAAATGATTGAAGACAGACTGATCAACAACTCAGAAATTAACATATTATAGAAATAGACACAGGCTGGAGTGCCCATATAGAAGCAGGAAGGGAAAAATTCAGCTGGTAGGTGGGTGGGGTGGAATGTTGTGAAGTGGTGACTTTATTCAGGATTCAATGCCTGAATTGAGCCTTAAATAGAGATGAGAAGCATAGGAGGTCATGATGCCCAGGGGGTGAGGGAGGAAGAGGACCAAGGAAATTCATGGAAACAGCATGGTTCTGGCCAGCTCAGAGTCCTTGGAATAGCCAAAAAGAAAAAGAGAGAGGGGTATTGAAGGGAAATGAAGTGTCTAGAATAGTAAGAAAAGTCAACTTTGAGTTTTTGCAGATGCAAAGACTAAGGACTGAACAAAAAATTAGTATGCTGAAATACAGTGCCATGCCAATGCAGAACCGAAGAAAATCAACAGAACAAGGAAATACAGGAAGAAAGGAGTTACAGACCCAATCAGAACAAGAACAATTCCTTTAGAAACTCTAATTAAGTGCTATTTTCATTTGCATAAAAATGACACAAGCCATTATTTTTGGGTGGTGGGAGTTTTGTGTTTTTTTAATTTTATTTTTTTTAAAGATTTTATTTATTTATTTTTAGAGAGAGAAGGGAGGGAGAAAGAGAGAGAGAGAAACATCAATGTGCAGTTGCTGGGGGCCATGGCCTGCAACCCAGGCGTATGCTCTGACTGGGAATCGAACCTGCAATGCTTTGGTTCCCAGCCCACGCTCAATCCACTGAGCTATGCCAGCCAGAGCAGTTTTGAGTGGTTTTAATGTACTGTTATCTCTCTTTTTGCTAAAATGATTATGCACATTATCATTGTCTTTAATGAGAACATATTTAAACAAGATACTAGAAAACTCACTAAATAGGTTATATACTTACACAAATATTTAGTAAAGTGTTTTTTTAAGAGCCAGTCTAGGAATTTCAATTCATTTCTCAATAAATTTAGCATCTATTTAAAAAAAACAGACAGGTAGACAGAAAAGTAAGAAGAAAGAAAGAGGAAGGGGGGAATGAATAGGAGAGGGAGGGGAAGATATAGGAAGGGGTGTATAAATTTCTCCAGATCTTGCATTGTATAGAGAGTAGACCCCACCTGTGGGAAAAAGAAGACTTCAGTTTCCTTAAAGGACTTTTCTTATAGGCATTATTTATGGCACAGGTGGCAAACACTAGGCCTGTGGGCCAAATCTGGCCCTCTACCTTGTTTTATCCCACCCCGCACCTTGTTTCTACCCGGGGGCAGCATCAAGCTCTTGCCTACCTGTTAAGGAGTAGTTACATTTACACAGTCCTAAAATTACATTCGGCCCTTTGAAGGCAACCTCGAGGCTGATGCGGCCCCCCGGTGAGAATGAGTTTGATACCCCTGATGTATATCCTGGTGCTCTATCCATTATTGGCATTCATTGAGAAATACCCAAAGTGGGTATTCAAATGAACGGAAGAGAAATAAAGGAACTGTCATATGATGTGACTAACAAGGTTATTGAAATTTGGTTGTCAGTTATCATCTCTCAGTATTATGTAAACCAATAATAATCATGCAAAAGCCCACTACTAACATGGGGAATAATGTCCCTACCTGGAACAAGAATTTTAATGCAAGCATTTTACTCTGAAGTACCTTATCAATACACATGGACTTCCTGAGAGTGAGCTGTCTCCTCTGCTTGTTGTTAAGAAGAGAGGTATTTAAAACTATTACAGTTTCATCTAAAATATTTCTAGTCCAGTTTCTAACTTCACATCATTTCGATATTAATTCCTTTGGCCCATAAACACGTGTGGTGCCAGCAGTGCCAGCAGAACCTCTGCCGTCAGCTCACGCACACGGTGTGGCACGTCATCTTCTGGATGAGTAACAGGCGCCGAGTGCAGCGCAACAGATCATTTTATGCTGTGTTCCTTGTTTAATCAAATCAAAGTACATATGGTTGATTACATGGACAAAAAGCTACTGAATAAACACGTTTGTTCAGGAGTAACTAAGCATTAGATAATATTATGTAATGTGGAAGTAACTGCCTGGCTTAATGGTATGGTTTCCATGGTAACTACATCAGTGACTAGTAAAGGAGTTCAAAAATATTGGTTTCTTTCAGAGCACAAATGGAGTATCTGCATCACATGATGTTTTTGGTGTCTTTTAAAAAGTACTGCACTTCTTAGAGTTATGGATAAATAAAAATGTTGGCTTTGCATTTCCTAAGTTCTTTAGGGAGAGAGATGGTGTTCAAATTGATAGAGCGTGAGAGCAACGTGAATGTTACATGTGATGTGGTAAATTTGAAGCTTAGCTGCTTTCACATGCAGGGTCCATGTGGATGTTTTTTCTTCTTTTTCCAAAACAAAGACAGCCATGGTGATAACAAAAGGGAAAGGCCCAGCCAAATGATGAGCTGCTGCAGAGGATGGTTCCTGAGGAAAGCAGAAAAGATTAATTATGGGATGGGAGGAGGAGGGAGGCTTCGGTTTTGTATTCAGCCGGGCTCCACAGCTCTCTGGTCCCTTTATCTGAAGCAGCGGTGCAATTACAGTGCTTAGAGGAAGCAGGCTGCACTGGGGACCATCTGAGCCCCCCTGTTCCAGCATTGTTCTGGTTTTATTTATTTCATTTTACTCTCTTGGGTCAGATGAAGATGCAGTTAAACGTACAGATTCTTCTGAATTGCAAGTTACACCTTCATAAGATTTGGAGAAATCCAATTATTTTTTTATTCTGTGGTGGAAGGGGAAATTCATTTCCATGGTCAAAAGAAAGAGCTGAGAGCTAGGAGAGCTGAATTCTGCTCTTGTCTCATTCACCTGCCTTCTGCATGCCTTTACTCCTAATAGCTCAGGTATAGTTTTCCCCACAGGCTGGATTTTTTAATTACAGGAGCTTCAGAGGTTCCTTCTAATCTGAAGATGTTCATTTACTATGGACTTTAATATTTTAATTCATGTTAGGTGGTTCTTTGCTACCCCACTCCAAGAAAGTTAGTATAGAAGAGCTATCTTTCTAAGGTGCGCTTACAGAATATGTAAGGGATTTTAACTAGGATGTGGTCGACATCTACAGCCAACCCATGTCCACTGTCCCCCAAATATTGTTCTTCTCAAGTGTGCAGACCCTCCTCCTTTTATTCTAGATAGACAACCCCTAAGCGGGCTTCTGTCCTGATTCCTTGTGAGCATACATGTGTGAGGCCACCATACAATTTGAAGGGAAGAGGCCTTCTCTATGGCTCTGCTCTATAAGTCAGCACACAGTACAGAGAATAAGATCTCAGATATACCCTCTGAGTTCCAATGAATTGGGAAATGCATGTGGGAAGGCAAATATTGGGTTGGCCAAAAAGTCTGTTTTTTTTTCCATAAAATAAAAGACACAGTTTTCATTTTCACCAATAACTTTACTGATTTGGATATTTTGAGTATGTCAGCTATCTGCCATATGGTATAACATCGATTGTTCACAATTTCTCAATTTGATCACTATCAACTTCAACTGGTCTATGTGACTGTGGAGCATTGCCCAGTGAGAAATCTCCAGCATGAAACTTTACAAACCACTTTTGACATGTTTGGACAGTCACAGCTCCTTCTCCATACACTGTACAAATCTTTTTTTTTTTTGTCTTTCAGTTACATTTTTACCTTTCTTGATATAATAAAACATAATAGGCCAACACTGTGTATATTTTCCACCTTCAATATTAAAATCACTACACAAAAATTCACCAATTTGGATGAGTTTTTTTAAAGGCACACTGATATGACAGCTGTCACAATACAATCTAACAAAATTGTTTTTAATGAATTTAAAGACAGCTAAGCACTACTAGAGTCATCTTATGGAAAAAATCAAATGAATGTTTTGGTCAACCCAATACAAGCAGTGACTTTCTTCCAACTTTGTTGAAAGTTTTTCCCATTGGGTCTATGAAAGGATCTCTGGCTCTCAAATGCATCCCCTTTACACACAAAAATAATAAGATACTGGATGATTTTTTTTTTACCAAAGTATAGACTGTGGCAGGATATTTGCCCTCTCCTTTTTGTCTTCCTTTTAACAACAAAAGTGGAACACTTACCAAGTGCATGGGGTGCACCAAGGACCTTCATTTACTTCTCACAGCAACACTCAAGACAGGTGTTACCCTCCATGCCAGTCAAGGCTGTCCAGAGAAACAAAACCAATAGGGTGTGTGTATCTACACAAAGAGATTTTGACCAGAAAGAGGAAGGATTTTACTGATACCTTAGTTGCATATAATATTCCACAGTTTCCACAACACATTTTGTTCTCACGACAGCTCTGCTGTAGATATTATGATCTCCATTTTGCTGATGTGAAAACTCAGGCATGCATCAGGATAAGTAATACCCATACTGAAAGAGCTAGTGAATGAAAGACTTTAGTATAGTGTTCTTCTAATGTGAATACCCTGAACCTCCTGCTCTGCTCTCTGATGAGCCACCATGTGGAAATGAAGACAATACCTTACGCTGCCTCCTTTGCTTAATTAACTACAGCAAAATGTTACTCTGTTCATGAAAGCTGGTTTCTAGCATGTAATAAGCAAAACAAAAAATAGGTCTAGTTTATTTTTTGAACAAAGTGGACATTTACCAAGTTCTGTTAGAATTTTTCCAGAAAATTCAAAGATTTATCTGGCAACCAAAGGCTGGCTAAATAGCCCAGCTATGAGAGTTTGAATTGGGTCAGCTCCTGGGAATTCTGTGGCAACTTGCTTAGCCTTTCTGCAATGCTACAGCTCCTTCCAGGGGTGTCCAAACTTTTGGCACCTCCGGGCCACACTGGAAGAAGAGTTGTCTTGGGCCACACATTAAATACATTGCGACACGCAGTCACAAAAAAAGTCTCATAATGTTTTAATTAAAGTTACAATTTTGTGCTGGGCTGCATTCACAGCCATCCTGGGCTGCATGTGGTCCACAAGCTGCATGTAAGTTGGACACCTCTAGAAGACTGAGTGTGTAGGGACAGTGGTGCGCCATAAACAGGTGTACTAAGATAAGTCAGCCGTGATGAGGCTTGCCTGACATGAAGTGTTCCTTGAGTGCCTGGTCCAAAGGCAGTCTACTTGCAAAACCTGGCTGTCGCATCTTAGCCACACACAGTGATTTGTATCATACTGTGGGGGGACTTGTTTCTAGAGTTTCATAAACTGCAACCTGAAACTCAGTTACCCTACCTATCCCCTCCCAAAGAAAGTAAAAGGGCATTAAGACGTATTATGATAAGATGGTAATTAGTATCAATGCATTATTCTTTAAAGAAGCTAGGTTTTCAGAATTTCCTAAAATAGGTATTTAAGTCATCTCTGTAGTTTACAAAGGCAGGCTGCTAACTGTTTGCAGCTGAGGGGAAGTCAGATGAACCCTATTCACCTGAGGGGACGAAAGGTGAAAAAGGCATGGCCTCTTCTAGTCTAGATAGTGAGTGAAATTTTGTTTGAGCACACCAAGGGAAAAACCTGCAATCTTTTTGGCAAAACAGCTTGTTTTATTCAGGTCTCAAAAAATGAGTAAAAGTTGTGGTTTCCTTAGCATTCTATAATTTTCTCCAAATGGAGCTTTTTGAAGAGACCACATCATTTCAAGGATTTTTGTTTATACATGATTTTCCCTTGAGGGCATTTTTACTCAGCATGGGCTGCTGTAGTAAAATACCACAGATTGGGAGGCTTCAACCACAAGAATTCATTTCTCACAGTTCTGGAGATTGGAAGTACAGGATGAAGGTGTCAGCAGGGGCCATGTCTCCCGTCTGGTGGGAGTTTTCTCCTTGGGGTGCAGGCAGCTGCCTTCTCACTGTGCTTTCACATGCCCTTTCCTTCGTGTATAATTACCTCCCAATACCTAATTGCCTCCCAGTGGCTCCATCTCCAGGTACCATCTCATTGGGGGTTAGGATTCAATGTCCGCATTTTCGGGGAGGACACAGTTCACTTCATAACCAGGGGCTTTGGAGTTATTAAGCCCAATATCTTCTGCACCAGAATCCCCTCGGTCGTGTATTAACATGTGAGACCTTTTCTATCTTTGTGTCCTGTTGATTAGCTGGGGCTCTTGTTCCTTATTTCCCGTTGGCTGGTTCAGCTGATAGAGCTCTGCTGACTGGTTCCAATACATTCCAGTTCGTTCTCATTGGTTCCTGGGAAAATGCTATCAGAAAGCTCTTTGAGGGGGGAAGTTAGTGCCTGGCTGTTATAAAAAGATAGATGACCAAGGAGAGGGGTCTTGCTTAAACTCTTAAAGGAAACATTTGAGAAAGACCAGCTTTAGAATGAGATAGACTTGGTTTGCCTCTGATTTCCCTACAAATAAAATGAGTGTTAAAATACCTACCAAACAGTGCCATTAGGAACAAGCCAAAGCCAGTATCCTGTCACGCTTCAGTTGATTAATGTAATGCAATGAGAAAAAGACCCTCTAGAGGGCGTCTCTCCAAATGAAGAAGCAAATAGAGGTATTCTGTGACAGGGAGGTTGGATGAAATTTGAATGAAGCAGTGTTTTGATAGGATCAAGCAAAATATCTTAGTGTACAGATCAATATTAGTTCTAGACTGAGAAGTAAACCCAGGCCCTGTTTCTGTGCAAATAATAAAGTTAAGGTAGAAATGGACTGTTGTGCCGGGAAACACCTCCCTGAAGTGCTAACTGCAGCTGCTTCTCTGTGTCCTAAGTGCCTAGGTCCTCCCGGCAAAAGTGGAAGGTTTCACTCTGACTGATACAGTTTCAGGCAGAAGTTCTGCAGTTTATGATTTTAGAAAGCAAAGTTTCTCAGTGAGTAAAAAAGCAGTAGTTGACTCAGAGAAAGGGTTGTTATGACATGTTAGAGTTGCAGTGTGTTCTTTGGAGAAATATTGTTTCCTGTTAGCTTTGCAGCTGCTGGTATCTGTATTCCAGCCTGACAAATGGCCAGGCAGGGTTTTACTTTCTCAGTGGGAGTGATTTTTTTTTTTTAAATATAGAAGGTGATGATGGCAGGTGCGGAAAGTGGGAGATGGGTGGAACAAAGACAGTGGAAAGGTAAATTCAAGGCAGATACTAGAATGAAGGGAGCTTCCTACAAACTAATACAATGCCTGATGGGTGAATAGTGCCCAACTTGATAAATAGGTACTGAATAAAGGAATGCATAATATTTGAGTGGCTGTGAAGAGTCTCAAGCATAAAGGAATGGTAATATTATAATGACCCTGATATTATTAGTTACACTCTCACATAGAATTTCATGATGCTCATTTTAACATTTAACCAGAAAAAATGCAATGGAAATACCAACAGCCAACCATCAGATGTATTATGAATTTTTTCCTTAGATGCTCACAGAAAACCATAAGGGTTGTTCTTCACAGTAATGACTGTCAGTCAGAAACCACGGTTCTGAGGAAGGACAGTCTCTCCCAAGCTAGAACCTAAGAAGAACTCAATTTCTAGAGGGGCAAGCTTCCTTTCCTGCCAAGGGTTTGAAGGGTGGGATGTTCTTTTGCATTAGAAATGGACCAGGAAATGAACCCCAGGACTCTAGGAATCAAAATGTAGCAGAAGTCAAACATGTCACCTCTGTGATGCTCTTTCCCCTCCGTGTCACCCTTGTGGAAAGTCAGGAGGCAAAGCTGGGAGTGGCAGCATTATCAGCTCCAAGCTCTGAGACTTTCCTTCTCTGTAAGTGACGGTTGGGCCACTCCCTGTCCCCTGTAAGCCCTGAAGGTAGGATTTGTGGGGGAGGATTAAAAGCTTCCAGTTCAGAGTGTCTGTTCAGAGTGTCTCCCTTTCACTTCAGAGGGGTCTTGCCACCCGCACTGACTGTTCTTAGCAGATTGTCATTTCTCTGAAGCCCTTGATCTTCATGTGTTCGCCTGGTACCATTTCTATTTTTTCAATTTTTCTCCATTTTCCATAAGTCACTACTAGTAAATTGCCTCATTTTAAAATATTCTTTTCAACCTCCATCCTCTTTCTCTTGTCTTCCCACATGGCCAGCCCTCCATTGAAGCTTCTGGGCCAGCGTGAACCCTTCCTGGCAGCATCTCAAGAGCCTGGGGACTATTAATTATACAAATTCACTCCACCTGCAGGTTTCCATGCAGTGGGCTGCGAAATAGGTATGGCAAAGGAAACCTGAGCTGGATAGTTGGTCAGTAGTTAAGGTGGTAAAAACAGATTTTACACGGGAACTCTGACAATAGGGGAAAAGAGACCTCAGTATACAACTGGGCTCAATTCCAAGCACAGTAAGGACAAGTAGGGATTTATTGCCAAGGAGCAGAGTGTGGGTCAGTGGATGGAAAACTATTAAGAGGACAAACACATCAAGGGGTAAAGAGGGATTCTAGCCAAACAGACAACAGACTCTTGCTGAAGGCAGCCCAGGGTAATTAGACATCTGATCAAGAATCTGGTCAGATGTTTGAGGGTATGCAGATACAGAGAGTGGATGGAGGGTTGTTTCTAAAAGGACTTAGCAGGCTTGCTGCTAAGCCTGGGCTGCGCAGGTCTGGCGAGGGTAAGGCATCAGAGAAAAGGGCCTAGAGGAGCCTAGAGGAGCCTGACTGAAGTTTCATTAAGGGGAGTCTTTGTTAGGTAGGGAGCCAGTCCTACTCCAGAAAATGCAGACACACAGGATACAAAGAGAGACGGTGATGAGATTCTGAACTGCATGTAAAACAGGTAAATTTATTGTAGGCTGGCCAGCGGCAAGCTGTGGGAAAGCAGGGGAAGCGAGAATCTGCTTCCCAAGCACCCTGAGTCATCTTGCTCAATGGGGAGATTTGTGCCAGCTCTGGAAGTGAGGTGAAGGCTGTGGGAGGGAATTCACTTTGATTGGAAGCAGCTGGGAGCACAGAGAGAACCCCTGAGGACCTCAAATGTAGGAAAAGGCAATCTTGTGAGATAAGTTGTTTATATATAAGACAAACATTAAGAAGAGGGAAAATCCTAAGCAATGGAGACTAGCACTGAACCAGAGAAGAATAATGAAATCCAGGAGTAATAGCAGCATGGGTTTCTTAGAGACTAAGTGCCAGACAATCTTACTAGCATGCTTCTCAAAAAGAAATATGTGCGTGCATGTGCACACACACGCACATGCACACACATCACCCAAATGAATGGTTAAAAACAACACAGCAGATGTTACTTATTTGGATTTTACTAAAGCACTTGATAAAAATGTCTCATGAAATTTTACTTGCAAAACAAGTTCAAATTGGCTGGAAGAGGAGAATTCCGATGCAGTTTGAACACTGGCCCCCAAACCATAAACCAAAGGTAATGGAACTGATAAATAAATGGCAGCAAATCGAGTTGCTGGAAGGTGCTTAGCAGAATGCCCCAGGGGTTACTGTGAGGACTGAGTTTATTAAAAATGTTTATCAATGAGTTGGAAGAACCAGTCAACAGGATGTGTATGAATTCTGCCAGGAATACTAAGTTGGCAAATATTAGAGAAAGCACAGGAGATCAAGTCCTGTGTGGAGAGGTGAGCAGAGGTTAGAAGTGTAGGAGGAGGAGGAAGGAAGGAACAAAATCAGATTCACCTGGGAAATCTCAGCAGGCTGATCTGCAGAAGGTTAGGTTGTGGAATTGCATGAAGGAGACAGCAGAAGTAATGCCATGGTAGAGAAAGGCCCAGGAGGCAAGGAAACAACAAATTAGGTATAACGTTACAAAGCTGTTCAGTGGCCGACATGGGAGAACTTAGGTTTGTGGGGTCTGGTGTCTATAGAATTTGGGGAGTCCTCTTTAAGAAGACAAAACTTACTCGTTAAAATTAGTTACGGGACCTTGAAAGTGACCGGAGTAAATGAAGGGCCCAGAAATATAAACTCAGTGAGTTTTGTGGTGACTCTATCTATGGTGGCCAAACATAGCGTCAATAAAAGGAAGGAGTTTTTAAAAATGTCTGTAATTCTTGCATTTGAAAGTTGGAGGATAGAGATGCCCTCTCATGAGAACTTATGAGAACTTATTCCCAGCCCCAGCCTCCTAACTAGGGGATGCTCATGGGGTTATGCTTGGGAGAAGGCTAGAGCCCCAGACTCATGAAACTACCACATTTATCTTAAGAGCGGTGAGGCAGAAAACAGTCACAAGCTTGTTCAAAGACGTTCATTGCAATGTTGTCTGTCATTGGAAGAAATCAGGGGAATGCTGGAAAAATGAGCATCCCTTCCTGTGGTGGAACACTGTGCGGCCTTTAATAAGAAGTCGTATCTGCCACTGATGAGTTACAAGGACATTCTAACAATTGCAGTGGCAATTCCTAAAAATAGCAAGTTGCAGAAAATCATGTAAAATGTGATACAATTTTTGTTTTAAAAAATTAGTGAAAAATAAAAAAAGACTGATACAAAACTATTAGCAGCGGTTTCCCCCAGGTGGTGGGAGTAGGGATCAAAGGGAACGGGAGGGAGCCTGTCTCCGTGTTTGAGTTTCTCCATTTAGAGGACGTTGCCTTTCTGGTGAGATAATTACCCACACACATGCTCACACACAAACATACATTAAATGGCTTTAGAAAGACTTTGAAAAAACTAAAACACCCTATTCAGTAAATAGTGTATTTGTTATTGTACATTGCCAGCTTTTCAGATCGCTGCTGTATGGAGCAGATGGAGGTCACAGGAAAAACCACTTGGTTGTGTTGAGGGGGGAGCGACAGCAGACCAAGCCCAAGTGCAGTTTCAGCTCCTTTTGCAGAGAAGCCTGGGTGACTGTGCACATCTGTTTGACATACCCGCGCAAAGCCGCTCTGTTACGGAATCTTGAGCCCAGTTTGGCTCATTAAGATGTTGAGTTTGTCGAAGTCAAACTTTGAGCTGAAAACTGCCTGCAGCTAACAGGAGGTGAGCCAGGAAAGACAAATGAGCAGAAATGTAGAGGAAGGACCTTATCTGTGCCCATGAGCTGGGGGTTACTTGGAAATTTTGCTTATTCCAATGAAAGGCTTGGGTTGTGATCATTTTTTGATTGGCCATTATCTTCAAATCTGCAAAATTGTCTCAGACCTCTTGGGAGAACAGACTTTCTTCATGGGGATGTAGTTACACTTGCCTCCGTCTGAGCAGGAAACACCCATAGAAATACTTTGCCTTGCAACATTCTGTATAATTTTATTCTGTTTGGATTTCCCATCATCTGTAAAGAAAATAAATAGCTTTTCTGGTGAGTAGTGTGTTTAGCACAGCGTAACTAGAATCAGCTTCAATTTCGAGTTTCTTCTGCTCGTCTTTCATTCCAGCCAGAGGTGCTGGATTCTGACAGTGCTCTTTCTTTGTATGTTGTTCTTGGTCTATAGCAACTGGCTGATAAATGGGAAAATCTTGTGTTTTATTATCTGCCAGATTTTTGTTGAGAGGTTTAATTTTTTCTGTTTTACACGCTGTTCAAGTGTTCTAGCTATAGAGACCAGATGGTTTTTCTATCCCCTTGATGTTTCCTTCACGTAGATGATTGTTCAGAAATGTTCTAGGGCTGTACCAGGAAAGGATCATTTCTATAGTTTCTCTGGTTAGCATCACTACATTTATGCCTTTGCCAGCATGAGAGAATAGTCACTCTATCAAAGTCTGGAAACCACTTAAAATGAATGGCCCTGTGTGTGTTGCAGTCATGGGGGGAAACTCTAGGTTTCATTTCAAGTAAATATTAATAAATAATTACCTTGTTGTTAATGCCTCCTGCCAATTCGGTGATAAGAAAGAGTTGACAGATGACATATCTGGTTCGTAGCTTCAGGTTGGTTAAACTGTGCTTATTCATATTCCCCACAAGTGTAAGCTTCCAAAACTGGCTCCACGCCATAGAAGTAATTCGATGGGTAGTTAAAAAATATAGGGGCAAAGCTTTTCCTATAAGGTTTAGCCCAAAGCTTAGTCTGTAAGGGCTCAGTAAATTTTTGGCCCCTGATTTGGGATTTCTGACTGGTGGTTACGTTTGATACAGGTGAGTGAGGAACCACAAGAGACAGCACAAAGAGAGGAGTTTCTTAGTGGTACTGATTACAAGTGTGGTCTGAGGCACCAGGGATCCTAGACAAAGTGTGCGTTCCTGAACTCAAGGGTTTTGACACTTGGGGTGTTTTCTTGAAGAAGGAAACATGGTTGTCACAAGGAAGTTTTATTTACTCATAGCAAGTGATGGAGACAGGGGGTTCTATGAAAAGCTCTGCCTCCCCAAGGGAGGCTTGGCCATTGCTTGTGTTGGGTTGGCCAAAAAGTTTGTTTAGTTTTTCTCCATACGATGGCTCTAGTAGTGCTTAGTTGTCTTTAACTTCATCCAAAACCAATTTTGTTAGATTGTATTGTGACAACTATCACATCAGCAGGCATTTTAAAAAAACATCAGAAGTGGCAAATTTTTGTGCAGCCATTTTAATATTGAAGATGGAAGAAAATATAGAATGTTTTTGGTATATTATGCTTTATTATTTTGAGAAAGGTAAAAACACAACTGTAGTGCACAAGAAGATATGTGCGGTGCATGGAGAAGGTGCTGTTACTAATGGAACATGTCAAAAGTAGTTTGGGAAGTTTCTTGGTACTATTGACATTTTGGCCAAATAATTCTTTGCTGTGGGGCTGTCTTATGCATTGTAAAATGTTTAGCAGAACCCCTGGCCAATAGTGAGAGATAATTGACATACTCAAAATATTCAAATCAATCAAGTTATTGGTGAACATGAAAAATGTGTCTTATTTTATGGAAAAAAACTAAATGGACCTTTTGGCCAACCCCATACATATATATTCTCTCTCTCTACACACATACACACACACCTTCTGTCCAGAAGGTATCCAGTCCTGTAATATGAAAACAAGACATTTATTGAAAAGATACAAGAAACATTGTACATAGGACAATGATGTCTCAGTTCCCTTCAGAGTAGGCACCTTGAGATCTCACACAGTTCTCCCAATTGCCATCAGCTGCCGTATCATATTTTCCTTGGCTGATTTCCTTGGGGAATATCATTGATGGTCTGAAATCTCTTCCCTTTCAAAGTTGACTTTAGTTTTGGGAAGAACCAGAAGTCACAGGGCACCAAATCTTGGCTGTAGTGGGGCTGAGTCACCTGGGTGATTTGATGTTTGGCCAAAAAACTCTGCACAAGATGTGATACATGAGCAGTCGTGTTGTCATGATGAATCTGCCAATCACCAGTTGCCTGCAGCTGCAGCTTTGAATCATCCAAATAGTTTCCATGGAGGAATAATAAAGCTAATGCAAAATCTGATACAGATTCATTGCTCTACTCACTCAGTCATTTTGAATGCGATGGCCACACAGTACACACGCTCATACAATGGTGGCTACCACCCCCACTGTGGAGGTGTCATTGTTCACGCATGCAGATTCCAGTCCACTCTCCTTAGCTACCAGGTTACATTGATGTCATACAAACTGTTCTCATTATATTAACAACAGCTGGACTATTTCCAGCCATTTATATATAAATTACATATATAATTTAGTCAGTTACATGTTAATTTCTTCTTTGGAGTTGTCTACAGTTATCCCTTGAGTTCCTATCAGGCTCTTCCTCTTTATAGCTGATCTGCAAAATACCATGCTGTATTTTAACATTTAACACAATACTTTAGTTAGAATAGATTTAATAAGATGTCTCAGACCATGAGAACTTGTCCTATTTAACATGTTTGGTAGTCAGTAAGCAAAAAGTAAGTAAGGCCTTAGAACTGTGCTTAGCTCCTAGTAAGTACTCAACTTCATACTGTGGATGTGTCAATGCTGTACATCCGAAGGCCCCCAGGAACACACCTGAAGTGAACAGGTGGGTTTATTATTAGCTGCAGTGAGAGAAGACATACACCATGGGGAATTGAGATGTCTCAGTAGAAGAGGGTGTTCCAAAAAACTACTATAGGATTTGTGCTTTGGCTGGGTAATTTTGGGGAGGATCTATGAAACCAGAGGTTTGGTCTAGATTGGATATTGTAAAAAAACAAAGACAATACTATGAATGAGCAGCTCAATAAATCTCATGTACAGGGAGGGCAGACTAGAGCGAGACAAAGCTAGAGTCAGTAAAGATGTAGCAGTCACTTATTTTGCAAGATTGGGGGATTTTTCTATCTTGTGTGACCTGGTTTTGGCAGGTCTTTTGAATTGCTTGTGTGTAACAGGAAAACTCATGGCTCAGCTGAAAGTGTCAGGCCAGCTTGTGATAACATTGAGACCTAGATGTGAGGTCACATAGTTTGCAGAGATTGGGAAGCGTATTTTCTTTTTCAGATGTGGTTGAAGAAGTCAAGAAAACAGTAGAGACACCTGACTCCCCAGCTCACTGCTTTGCCTTTGCCTTATTGCTCTCTAGGCTAGGGAGTGACTTAATGCAAATGGCCCCAAACTCAGACTCCCATTAGCATCCCCTCCTCCTCTCCTACCTGTGAAACCAATGGGCCTCAAGCCAGGACAGTGTTGGAGCTGTTCCTCTCCTCTCACTACAGCGGTCAGACTGAGGACTGTCCTCTGATAAGAGACAAAAACATTTCTCAGTGGGTTTACATGAGCTAGAAATAAAAGGATTTAATGACTTAGGCAAGTAGATGTATGTGTTCTGAAAATACATCTCACTCAATAATGATTTATCAAGACAAAAAGCCTGTTCCCAAAACGGCCACCCATCTGTGTATCTTCAACTGTTGGGTGCCAAATGGCTTACACAGCGGTTCACTCCACACACACATTTGAACTCCGAGGTTGAGATGCAGCTAAAGAAATTCCGGATGGGAATATGTCTGGTTAAACATTTTAAAGTGCTTTAAATGGAACACACTTTAAATACGGCATAGATCTGCACACATCAAGCATATAATAGGCACTGAGTCAAAATGTGTCCATTGATTTAATGAGTCAACATGTTTTCTCCATTTAGATCAGCTATGAGAAAGCAGTGGCTCAATGGTTAGAAACCCTTTGTAATCTGATGATAGAAGCAATCCATTCTCAACGTAACAGTGGTTGGAAAGGCCAAGAGAAGTAAATAATACCACTCAGAGACAACTGCTGGTAGTGGTTTGGATTCTTCATTCATTCAGCAGATACTTAGCAATTAACATATAGTAGATATAGTGACTGGGAAAACACAGAATAATAAGACACAGTCATTGATCTCAAGAATCTCATGGCTTCATGGACAAGACAAGTTAAGTAAGAAGGTAATTAATACACAATTTGGTAAGTGCAATGATAGTTATAGACATAGGGCATTATGAGAACAAGGAGGACCCTCTGATGGAGATGGGGTGAGATGGGGTGGGGTAGGAGTGGGGGCATTTTCTGAGAAGTTCTTAGTTATCAATTTAGAAAATGAAGATCCAAAGGAGGAAAGATAATAAATAGTACAGAATCCCACCTTCCAGGAGTGACCAGGTATGACTTTTTGTGGCTGTTCTGATTCCATTGCATGGATGTACTGTCATTTGCTCTAAGGTCTAAGATGCTCAGCATTGATCAGAAGTGGGTTTCTCAGCAGCACTGTTTCCCTGGCTTGGTGTCCCCATGTGAAGCAGGTAGAAGATTAGATGTATTCTCTCAATGGCTTCAAGCTGAGCCATTCAGGGGGAATAAGGACCCCTTGTGGCTTGCTGTCCCTTCCACTCACCCCACTCCAGTTCCCATTCTATCTTGTCTTTGTAATTGCCACTGTTCATCAGGACTCCTTCAAGGAGCCAGTCCCCAGCACACACACTTTGTGGGTAGGTATTAGTCAAGATCCATTTATAAAGACAAAAGGAAGAGGCCACACCAGGGAGACAGTGATTATAAGGAAAACTGCGGAAAATAAGAGCACTGTCATATAGTTATTAGAAAATGTGGCCAGGGGAAGAAATTTCAACGAAACCACCTTGAAGTATATTTAAATGTGACTCCCTAAAGGCCGCTAGTTTTAGTCCAAGCTAATTAACATACAAGAGAGGTTTTACTTCAGAGAGATTTCTAATGAAAAATAAAATTTTGTGGATAAAATACCCACATAAATGACCAAAGGGAACTCAGGAGGATTTGGCTCTCATCTCTGTTGAATCCAGTGAACTGACAAAAATTCTTCTGCTAATGCTTTTCTGTGAGGATGGGGTGGGCTGCTTGTAGTGACGTACACTGTGATGCTGTTTGTCACAGCTCTGCCAGCATTGGAGACTGGAATTGGATCGATTACTAGTAAACTACATGCTCAGGGACAAGACAGCTCTGAAATCCTCCCACCTTCTTTCCACAGCTTTAAGTCATTAACACTGGTAACTCGAAAGTTAGGATAAAAATAAGCTGGGGGTGCCTGAGAGAGAAAGGGATGGGCAATAGAGTGGCTGTTTAGGCAGGGAGGGTCATCCTGAGATGCCTGCTGGAGGAAGGTCGCGTCCAGGCAGCGCAAGAGAAGTTGCCCTGGCCAGAGGAGACAGGGGCCATTCCATCCATGGTCCCCAAGATGAGGTGCCTAGGCCAGCAGCAGCCTCCCCTGAGAACTCGTTAGGAGAAATTCTAAGGTCCCACCTTAGACCTATTAGATCAGACACCCCAGGGGTGGGACCAAGGGATCTGTTTGAAAGCAGCCTCCAGATGTCCCCAGACTCACTCAAGCGTGAGGACCTGTGCTCCACATTCCTGGCTCCCGCCCCTGAGCCATCACTGTACTCACCCGAGAATCCAGAACCCCAGAAGTCCCATCAGTGAGGCAGGCCTGGGCTCCAGGGATCAGCATTTTTAAAAGCTCCCCTCATGATTCTGATGGACTTTCTCATTGGGCAATCACTAAGGTCTTTGGAATGGTTCAAAAAGTGCCCCAAAGGAGCACTTCCTCATCCAACCTCGTTTCCAGTGCACCTGACATTTTCCCACCATAACATACCCCATTTAGTTACACATTTTCTTGTTTGTGCCATCATTTCTAAAATGCAGAGTCGTTTCTGATGGATTGATTGGTCCCTTTGGTCATTCCTGCAGTCAGTTAATAACTATGGTGTGTTTCCTATGGGCAGGGCACCCTGCTGATGTAGGACAAGAGAGAGGTGTGCTATGCCACCGTTTCTTCCTTCCAGTGGGTGGCAGTCTACCTGACCCTAGAGGCTACATGCCAAATACAGGGACACACCTTGACAGGTGTCCAGTGGAAATGCTGGACAAATGACTTATATAAATGCTAAATGGGGGTGGCGGGGGAAGAATGAGAGCATACCCTCCCTCCCTCCATCAGCCCCAGGCTAGTGGAGCCATTCTCAGAAGAGTAGCTGGCAGCAGAGAGAGTGGGCAGCTTGCTGACTTCCAAGGGAGGGGAGAGCGTGGGGCTTTCTGCGCCTGGGTCCCTACCCCACATTGGGCATGTGCTGTTCACCTGCATGGGGGATGCTCATGGCCTTCTGCAGCCAGCAGATCGATTGTCACTTATCTTTTAATAAACAGCTCAAATGTTCTGTCCTCTCTGAAAATTGCCTTCACCTGACTCCGCCGACCCTGGAAAGCAGAAATGCCCTCTCCCTCATCCAGCAGCCCTAGAAATACACACAGACTTTGATGCCTGCCACTTCGGTTGTTTTAGAGAGCATGCATGATTTATGCTCCACAAGCTTAGATTTATAAGAACTATTATGCTATATAACTTTTCTAAAATCAAATTTGTTTTGACTTAGAACCCCCATCTCAATGTCAGTGGGAAGTCAACTTTAGCCATGATCAGGGTTGTCTCCTCCACAGCCCCACAATAATCCCGAGATCTTCCAAACAGCAGACTGCTGCGTCAGGCCCTTTGCCTTCCACCCACCATGGTGATTGCAGATCCTCTTAGTGTCCAAACCCACCCAGGACCTAGCCTCACGCTGTTGCCCTGGGATGTCCTCGCCAGCTCCCCAGGGAGCTGTGAGGGTGCTGGAGGTCAGGGGTATGGGAGGAAAATGTGAAGACTTGGCACAAATTCCTAGCTCAATAAATCATCCAGCCACCAGTACTTGTCTATGTCTTTCTTGCCTTCTTCCCTCATTGTCAGTCCTTTAAAGCAGGAGATTGTGTCTGCCTCCTTTTTTTCGCTCTCTGACTCAGCACGTAATAGGTATTCAGTTAACATTTGTTGAACTGAATTGGGTAGTGATGGGAAGCTTTATGGGAAGGTGGGGCTGATGGACCCAGTAGGAGGGTTAGATGTCCATGTGGAGAAGGGAGGTGGTAATAAATTGTTAATTGTTAATAAATTGTTAATTTTTCACATTGTTAATAAGTAGCAGAGGTTAGAGTTGAACCCAGGCCTCCTGGCTATAGAGATTTCAGGTGGAGAAGCAAATGCTGTGACCTTATCAGATGGAAATAAAGAATGTGTGTGGTCCAAGGGAAGGTTTGTGTTAAGAAAGAGCTAAGGGATAGAATTAGAAAGGTGGTTTGTATCCAAACTCACACTAGGACACAGTCTAATTATCCAGAGAATGGGGAACTGCAGAATACCTATGAACCATTCTTCTGAAGGGGTGCTGTGCTGATGCACTGACATTTCATGGGGAGTGAGCGCTGTGGAGAGCTGCTATGGGAGGAGGTAAGGGGGTGATGTCTAAGGCTTACTGAGCACTTGCTATTTATTCTTCCAATGGATAGATCTATGTTTTAAACTCATAACAGCTTTATGAGTTGGGAACTGTAATGCTCACATTATTGCTGAGAAAATGGAGGCACAAAGGCTCAGGAACTTGCCCTAGATCACATTGTTAATAAATAGCAGAGGTTAGAGTTAAACCCAGGCCTTCTGGCTATAGAGCCAGTATACCTAACCACTATGCAATGCTGTCACCTACTTTCCTTTCTAGACTAGGGCCCTGAAGATGGAGGAGTAGATGGTGATCTGACCAGCTCATTTCCAGTTCTTGCTTTAGCTGCCCTGACCAGGCACAGGTACAGGGCTTACTTCTGCAGAGCAAGAGAGGGGCCAGGGCCAGCTCAGTCATCCCCCACTGCCATGCTGGTGTGGAGCTCCCTTCCTCTTTCTTCATGCATTAGAACATGGAGCCAGGTTCCAAGGACCAGGACCGGGAGGCCAGCCTCGTCTGCAATAGCTCTGTAGTCAAGAGTGGGAGCAGACCCCCTCCATTTTTATCTCTGTATTGTGGGGGGTATGAGGTCTTTTGAGTAAAGGAGCTGATTGCTAATTTGTCCTTCAGGACAAAAGTTACCCATTCCATTGATGTATCATGGATACTTTCTGAAGATTATCTAAGACATGAACTCCTGGTGAGCTGTACATTCTAAAATGTCAGGAAACATTGACACCACCAGGTTGAGCACATGGCATTTATTATTTACTAGGAGAATGAGGCTTTGATAGTTTAAATAAATTGGTCAAGGTCCCCCAGTTAATGAGTGACAGCTGACACTCAGGAGGATATTCTTCTGAGGTTAATGCCAAAGCTGGTGGAAGCAATTTTGTCCCTTAATATTGAAGAATGTACATTAGAATGAAGTTATCAAGCTTCCAGGAAGGTCAGCCTTAAAGGGACAGTTCTAGGGAGACAGCATGGGGGCTGGGGCCTGGGGGAGGCATATCACCTTCTGGCCTCAACTCTCTGCTCTGCCTGTCTGCACTCTGTACCTCTTGACTTTGCGGTTCCTCCCACAAAAATGTGCTGTGTATTTCTTCACTCCTCAACTTTGGTTTTGGTCATGTGACTTTTTTTTTGCCCTATAGAATGGGACAATCATGAGGGTGTGCCAGTTCCAAGACTGGACCAAAGACTTATGTATGTCCATGTGCATGCTGGCCAAGTAAGTGCCCCAGCCAGTTCATGGGTCCCAGGAAAAGGCAAAAAGTCACATGGAGTAGAGCTCCTCCAACCACACTCATCCTACCGGGGTGTCCAACCTTTTGGTATCTCTGGGCCATACTGAAAGAAGAAGAGTTGTCTTGGGTCACATGTTAAATACACAAATACTAATGAAAACTGATGAGCCGAAAAAAGGTTTTAAGTAAATTTATGATTTTGTGTTGGGCCACATTCATAGCCATTCTGGTCCGAGTGCGGCCCATGGGCCACAGGTTGGACACTCCTGCTAGATCATACAACAATGCCCCTGACACATATACCTGAGAATATGTTCATGCTGTTTTAAGTCATTTGGGTTTGGGGATGACTTGTTACGCTTCATCTTTGTGGCAATAGCTAACTGATACAAACTGGGTTTGAATTATGGGATCAGGGCTCAGAGTAACTTCTGTCACTTATTAGCTTTGTTATTGTTTAAACTTTCTAAACTACAATGTCTGTCTCAAAAGATAGGAAAATAGACAGTTCAACCCATAGAAAGTTTTTGTATTTCTGTGTGCTGAATAAATGAGACAATCCTGGTAAAAAGCTTCACATAGAACCTTGCAGGAGTCATATTGTGTCAGCTGGTGTGGGGACCACATGCCTAGTAAAGGGCCCTGCAGGCAGAAGGGCTCTGTACTGGATGCTGACATGTAAATGGAAGATCTGTGTGTATGGTCCGTTCTGTGTTCAGGTGTGGATGTGCCTGTTCCGCAGAACCAGCGTCCACAGGCTGAACATTCTCAGCCTGGGAGAGAGAGTGGTGTGCGTGTGTTTATTCTGGGTGGAACATGAGCTGACATGGAGACTATTTCTGCCTGTCCAAGATTCCACACGTCTTTATCTATGTTCCCACAACTGCATGAAGTTGGGCACTTCATTTCTTGGAGTTAATGACTTCCAACAAGAAGAAGTTATTGGGAAACACTGGCACAGCCTCCAGCCTTCATTTAGTTGGTAAACACACCTTTCCTGAGTGGCTCTGTGTTCTTGGGATGGCAGTGAACAGTCTTCCCAGCCTGAAAGGTAAGCCAGAACTCACTGCAGCATGTTCCCTGTGTGCCGGTGCCTTGCTGTGATCCAATGAATGGTAGTAGCTGCTTTCCAGGATGAGGCCACTTTTTTATTCATTGGGCAGTTTGGTCAGTGTGAGCTCATGGAGCGGAGCGGATAGCAGAGCTGCCACTTTCCAGCCCACTAGTGACTGAAATGCAAGGGCATAAAGGCAGGAGGAGGGACCTGTGGGCATTTACTGAGGCTTGTAAAACTGTCAACAAGGCAGGCCCTACTGCCTGGACTCCCCGGGTGCTGTGTGTGTTTTACAGCGCTGAAGTCAGCATCTGGATTCAGCTGCATAAATAATCTCATGGAATCCTGCAGAGGCCGGGGTGGGGGTGGAAGAGGGCCAAGGGGACAAGGGAAATCTGTCAGGACTAAGATATAAACCCCAGGAAAAAGGGACAGACCCACTGGGCTTCAAACTCTGTAACAGGAGGGATCAGGTGGTTTGGTTTGGTTTGGTTTGAATTTTTCTGGATGATTTCTAAATCCTGTATTGATTATGTTATGTGTATAACTGATCCTTAGCAATTGTTAGCCAAATGACTAAAGTATTTAGAAACCTAATTGACTTTTAAGCTTTTTTCCCCCCCCTCTCTCTCTCTCTCTATCCCTCCCTTCCTTCCCACCTTTCTTCTCTTAACAGTGTTATTTTTCAATTATAGTTTGTGTTCTTTTTTCAGTTCCTCTAACCAGATTCAACATTTGACTTGCAAATCTAATAATCCCTTTGATCTCTGGTCAATCCTAAGAAGCTCATTTCTTTTTGTAAACCTAAGCTGCTTGCTGAAGAGTTTGCCTGAAATAAGGCTACAGTTTTGTTCTCAAAACACCTTAATTCCTCTTATTTTAACCATAAAGTAGCCAAGATGTCAGCCAGCAGCTGTCCTCCTTGCCTCCTAACTGTGTCCCAGTTTCAAGCCTGGCCGAACTAAAAAGGGAAGGTTCCCTTACCCACAAGGGCAGCGGGCGGAGCTGGGATAAATGAAGGACGCAGGATGGTCAAGTTCCCCCCTACAGGGAAGATGGAGCTGGAGCAGGGGACGGCATCGGAGAGGCACTGCCATGTCCTGCTCTGGCTCAGGGCCTGCAGCTCTGGTTTAAGGTGCTGTAAGCATTGAGCCATGACACACTAGGTCCAGCAATCTAGCACATGTGTAAAGAAAACCACAGATGGGGCTAGGTAACGGAGCAGGCCCATGCTCACTGTCTCTGAGCTTGTTGATGGAGCAGGTGAGCACGCACGTGTGCAGAGTCCCAAATCCAGTACAGACCATATGCCAACATGATCCCCTTGAATGGTAACCTCAGAGATGCACCGTGGAATGTGTAAGGAGCTCCTGAAGCTACACTGACATTTTGTCTCTAGAACTAATTCAGACCAAATGCTCTGCAACTATTTTGTTCAAACTGGATCTTGCCGTGGTTTCCTTTGGTTCCTCCTGCTTTAGTTTCTGCTTTGGATAGAATGGTATTTCCCTCCACTCTCCAAATTTATATCTTGGAGCGCTGACCCCAAAGTGATGGTTTTGGAGATTTGGCTTTGGGGAGATAATTAGGGTCAGGTGAGGTCACGAGGGTTCTCATATTGGGATTAGTGGCCTGATAAGAAGGAAGAAGCTCTCTTTTCACCAGGTGAGGATGCAGAGGGAATGTGGATGTCTGCAAGTTGGGACGCAAATTCTCTTCAAGAAAAGAATCTGCCGGCACATTCATCTCTGACCTTCCGGCCTTGAGAACTGTGGGAAATAAATGTCTGTTGTTTAAGCCACCCTGTCTGTGGCATTTTGTTTCAGCGGCTTGAGAGAAGACAGTTTCCATTGTTTGTTTAGTTTTCTGTGTGAAGCTAACGGTGATCTTGACCCCATACAGGACATGATTTCTCACATTTTCTTCCTATTCTTTCAAGGGTAATATGGATATAAAGCAGAACACCTGTACCTTTCAGAACCATTTTTCAGACCAGGAGAGAGTGATGGGAACAGGGGTTGGGGGTAACACAGGTACCATGAAGGAATAACAACAACAAAAATATGATACATGTGTAAAAATTATTTAGAAATCCTTAAAAGTAACATAAAAACAAATGCCAAATAATCCAATATACTGTGAATAGAATACAACAACCCTGGTTCTAAACAGAAGAATTATTCTTAAATATTTGAATGCCATAGGCTCAAAAATTTAAACCTTTATCGCCAGAAGATATAATCATTCTAGAGCTTTTATAAGTTCAGTGCATATTTCCCTGTTGTTTAACGAAGAATATTATAGTTATACATGATCAAAGGATTATTTTTACCTCTTTACTATGAATTTTCACTTCTAATTATAGTACATTTTGTGTCAGGAGAATAAGGATATATCTTAAAAACATGAAATTCAATATCATTTAAAAAAGAACTTATTTCTTTATCCCCTGTGAAGTTACATGGTGCTGTTTAATAAAGTCCATGCACTACCATAGTTACAAGTAAATATATTTTACATGTGAGAAATATTCAAGTATACAAGTTTATATTCAGCTTTGAACTTTGAAAGAGCAGGTTGGAAGTTATATTAATGTTAGCTGCCAACTGGGAGTAACTGGTAAGCTGGCTTCTGATTATTTAACACAACTGGTTAAAACGTATAGTCCTACTTGCCCTTGCTTTCTTTCATGTCATTAAAAAATCTATTTTCAAGCAAACATATTACCATAGGAAATTGGCTGGTGGCTGTGGTTGTGCTAACTGCTTAAAACCAAAACAGTTCTCTGAAATGCTATATTTAAAAATTCCATCACTTTAAATTGATTACTGCATTAATGGAATTTATTTTAGAGATCTGACAAATGGTAAAAGTCTTCACATTCTTTATTATAATTCACTTCTACAAAATAATTCCCAATTGTTTTGTTTTTATTCCAGCAGAGTCTCAGGCGCAAAGATATTTTAAAATCTCCTCCTCTGTGGAGAGCCAAGACTTCACATCTCGTGACTGCTCACCTTCCTGTAATCATAAATCTTATATTTTGGGTAGTATCTGGGCACAGAGGTTGAATCAATGATGTGTATTAATGGCAAGTAGGGGGATGAGAAAACTACTTGCAGGCACTAATCCCACTTTCTGGTGAGCTTAACATACCACTGCTCCACTTCCGGTGAACCTGCGCCTTGAAATTGTAATTTCACTGGAAGTCATGGGAATTGTAAATACATTATGAGACAGGTCAGAAAAAAATAAAAAAAAAGTGTTTTCACCTATTTGTAGCTTACTTGGCTTTTGTAAGAAACAAGTTAATATATACCACAACAGTTCCAGGGTCGTTATACTTTTCACACTCCAGTAATTTTATTTTTTCAAGCTTGTAACACCAAGACAAGGCACTGCATTTAAACAAACTTTAATGACTGGATTTCAGCAGGCATCACCAAAATATATACTGTTTTAATCTGCACCTGAAATTGTTCTGGAGTTAGACCATGTTTTGCAATGACTTTTTGAAAAATAACAGAATTTTTCTGCAGTTTCATAATCTAAATATTTTTCATCACATGTATCTTGTGTTCATACACTTGTCCCACTTTTAAAATAATCATCCTTCAGAAAGAGCACATGGCTGACCAGTCAACTGTATTCCCTAATATAAAGCTTTTGCTTGTGTTGGAGACCAGAGGCACTCTGATTGTTAGCTGAAAGCCATGTGTATGGAACATAGTTAATTTAAGCACATGCAAACCCTTAGTCTGATGGAGCTGACATTTTCCGAATTCCCTTGGTGCCACCTATGATGTCATATGTTTTGTGTAATTTGACTTTCACGACCCTTCCATAAAGTAAGTATTGATACACCTATTTCAAAGACAAAGAACCAGACCTTGAAGTTCAGTAATTTGCTAAGTCCACACAGCTCATAAGAGCTGGAAGCCCAGGTCTTGAACTTCAAGTCCAGTACATTATCCCATGGCACCATGGAATGAGAGCCCCAGCTGAGGAATGTTCTGTATGGGCTTTGGTGCCAATTAATACACACAGGACCTCAGCAGAGTCAAAACTCTCCTAGCCCTATGTTTCTAGAATACACATGGATACTGACACTCTATTGTAGAGTCTGTGCTCCGTGCTCAAAGCTTCTCTTTCTGGCTCTTCACAGTACGTACCTTGAGGTAGTTACTTTGTATGGTAGTTACACACCAGCCAGCTCTCATTTGCCTGCTGCACAGTTAGGTTAGTGACCACTGTCTTCCATCTGCCCTTTCTTCACCCCCACTCCATCTTCTTACAGGTGCTTCTCTGTACACCTTAGCTTTCCTTCTCTACTTTTTCTCTCCTTTCCTGTTAACATTTTTCTTTAGTTTAGACTAGGTTCCTTTTTTCTGTGTTCTTTCCACATCAACTTCCTGCCTTGACCCTCCTCCCCTTTGAATAAAAGGAATTGCTTTGTATAAAAAACAAACAAACAAACAGGAAAACAGACTATCATAATATTTCTTTGCACTCAAGTACTTGGCCTGCTGTTCCGTCTTCTTATGGTTGATTGATCTTCCCAACAGCTGATTTAAAAAAATTTGGTTATGAATTTTCTGGTTGGTTAGATTCTGGATTAATAGCAGTTTATGCTAAAATTCCAGTTTTTGAAGTGAAAGATGAGATACTGATAGGCCCCGAATCCTCTGAGCTTGTGTAAATCATCAGGACTGACAGGTGAAACACAAATTTAGGCCTCGTTATCTGAACTGAATTAGTGGTTCCTGAGCATTGGGTTTTATCTGAGCACATGTGGGAAGGAAAAGGAGGATGCACATGTAGTTTCAAGGTTGGAGGGGGTGCTCTGGAGTTGTGTCAACCTGGTAAGAAATCTCCTCACCACAGAGGTGGAAGGGTGGTCGATGCTCCCGCATATAAACCCAACAGATTCTAAGGCGAGGATTTTGTAGGAGGGGTGAGAGCCAGAGCTACAGAAGGGACCATTTAGAGATTTGGGTTAGGCTTCAGGGCACTGATGGGAGCCTACTCAATGGTTAAAGACTCTGGTTCCAGGTTATGTCACTCGGCTTGGGATTTGTATGCCTGTGAAAACTAAAGACCAGGTCCAAAGCACAAGTGCAAGAATAGTGTTCACTGATTCAACAATACTTTTGGAGACCTCACCAAGTACCCTAATGGAGCTTAAGGTCTGCAGGGTAGAAAGACATCGTTTCAGAGAGAAAGTGAATGTCTTAACAACAGTACAAGGTGGTCCGGGGTAGGGGTGCCTGGGTTAAGATTCTGGCTCCACTGCCTCCCTCACACACCTTGAGGCAAGTTCCTTCTGTTACCTTATCTTTTTATTCATGTAGCAGCCCCTCTAGGTGGAGTTATTGTGGTAATTAAATGAAATACTACACAGAGAGCAGTGTCTGGCACACCATAAACTTTAATAAATGCTCACTCTTGTTAAAAGGAATTATCTGCAAATTTTAATTCATTGATCTGTATATATTTGCTTCCCTGCTTTTTGCTTTTAGTCATTTGCCTTTTGTCCAATGTAATTTATCACCAGTGCCCAAGAGGAAAAGAGATTGATTGACTGAGCTTTCCCCCGAATAAAACTTCAGTAGAGTAGATCAGTGAAGAATAATTTTTAGACTAGCAACACTTTTACTTGTAGTTATATGGCTGCTTTATTTAGTCTGTGTTAGGGCTGGGCCCTAATCGTCTTGGGACAAAATGCTATGGGCTTCTGATACATCTGGAGTGCTTTTGGGGAAGTTGGACACTGGATTAGGACTTTAAAAAGAATGAGTCAGAATTGTTTTTTCATGATTAAATCTATGTGTATATGCACCTATTTCTTATTTTCAGTTTATTCTCTGTTGGTTCCCTACTGCAAAATAGACTATTTTAACATGTTGTTATTGGAAAGAGAAGAGAACTAATTAATTCTTACCATGTGCCAGGCATTTTCCTAAATATGTTTTTCTTTTTTTATTGTGGTAAAAAATTCTTAATATAAAACTTAACATTTTGGCCATATTAAAATGTACAATTCAGTGATATTAGTCACATTCATATTGTTGTATAACCACCCTCACTGTTTATCTCCAGAACTTTTGCATGATTCCAAATTGAAACTCAGTCCCCACTAGCCAAGTACTCCCTGTTTCATCTTATTCCCAGCCCCTGGCAGCCACCACTCTGCTTTGTCTCTATGGTTTGACCACTCTAGGTACCTCACAGAAGTGGAAACCAACAGTATGCATGCTTTTGAAACTGGCTGATTTCACTTAGCATAATGTCTTAAAGTTCATCCATGTTGCAAATTGCATTGGAATTTCCTTTGTTTTTACAGGTAAAAAATATATTCCATTGTCTGTATATGACATATTTTGTTTGTCCATGCATCCATCAGTGGACACTTGGATTGCTTCTACCTTTTGGCTGTTGTGAATTTAGCTCTTAAAACCATATGTATGATTCTTCCTGTCCGATAGATGACAAAACAGTCAGAAGAGAAGAACCGTTTAACTCAGGATTGCACTGTTAGTGCCGGACATTAAATAGGTCCCCATTTGGTGCCAGAGCCAGTTTCTCCCCTCTGCACTGCACTTCCTCACTCAGCCCCACGGCAGACCCCACTTTGTGCCTGTTCTCTGGGAACCCTTCGAGGTACCTGAGGCACTAAACCTCGCCCACTTCATCAAAATGTGTTAATTTTTCCAGTGTTAATTTTGCTTGTGCACATTTTAAGATAGACCAGCCTTTCTTTCACTTACAGCTGTCAGAGGAAAGCATCCTAGTTTTCTATCTTATTTATTCATCCATTCAGCAAGTGTTGCTCATCTACTAAGGTTATATAGTATTGCTTACATCCCAAGGTTATAGGAGCAAATAAGATATGATCTGCATCCCTGAGTAGCTCACAGCCCAGTGGAAACCCTGAGTTTCTCAGTCAAAGCACCATTGACATTGTGGGCTGGAGAAGTCTTTGTTGTGGGGGCTGCCCTGTGCCCTGTAGAATGTTCAGCAGCACCCGGACCCTTACATCCCCCAGCCAGTTGTGAGGATCAAAAATGTCTTCAGACATTACTGCGTAGCCCCTGAACAGGCAAAGTGTCCTCCAGTTGAGGACCAGTGAGTGCAGGGCACTAATAAATAAGTCAGCTATGATATTCCCTGTGCTATGTGTAAGGAGGGAGGTATGCGCCACACACAAAGATGTTGTGTCTAAGTTAGCTTGGTGGGCATCAAAGGCTACTGGAAAGGGCCACAGAAAAGTCAGTGTCTTAAGTAGTTGGCTCCTCTCAGACAAATGGAAAACGGTGTAAAATAAGTTTAAATAATCTGCTGTTCATGTTTGTGCTTTCACCATGTGCTGAGCTGTGTTTCAGTACATATTCACCTTCTATTTCACTTTAGTTTCTCTGATGCACACCAGTTCCCTGATGCCCGTTGGGTGTGCTACAGTTCAATTCAATTCTGATACCAACTATCCTGAGTTAGTGCAAACCCCACAAGTTAAGGGCTCCCTCCATGAGACTGTCCCCCCTTCAGATTCCAGTGGAAGTGTTGGGAATCCTCAAGCTACCCACACTTCTGCCAGGTCAACTACAAATTCAGGGGTTCCCATGACTCCCTCCCCTCATGTTCAGTAATTTGCTGGAACAATACACAGACCTTATTAAAAGTGCTATACTTACCATTACAGTTTATTATAAAGGATACAACTCAGGAACAAACAAATGGAAGAGACGCAAGGGTGAGGTCTGGGTGGAGGGACATAGGAGCTCCTGTCCCATGCAGTCAGGGCACAAGACCTGGCTGGTGCATGGATCAGTTCACCAACCAGGGAGCTCTTCAAATTTCATTGTTCAGGTTTTTTTATGGAGGTTTTTATTACCTGGGCACATTCATTAAATCACTGTTCACTAGTGATTGAACTCAACCTCTGGCCCCTCTGTCCTGCTGAAGACTGGGGTGCGGGGTTAAGAGTTCCAGTCATCTGATCACATGCTCGTCCTTCTGGAGTGGCCAGACCCTCCCTTGAAACCACTGAAGAGCCCACCGTGAGTCACCTCGTTGGCACAAACTCAGATGTGGTCTGGTCAGAGCGACTCTTTCTGAATGACAAAAGACACTCCTGCCACTCAAGAAATCCCAAGGGTTTTTGAACCTCTGTGTAGGAACCAGGGACAAAGACCAAATATATGTGTCTTCATATCTATAAAATAATAATAATTTTACCATAGCCCCTGTCTGAGGAAAGTCCCGTGTTCTTGCAATTAAAATTCTTTTAAAAAGCAACAGCAATAGAAAGCACAGGGAATAGGTTTTCCATGCAGTTCCCATGGTTTAATTCAGGTACTAAATCAGCGATTTTCAGTCGGTATGCTGCACCATACTGGTGTGCTGCAAGAATTTTAAAAACATGCCGTACCTGACTACTTAGTCAGGGGCACTGACCTCTTTTCCCTTAGACTGTCAAATAAAAAAAAATGGCAACACCCAACACTGCAATAGCCATTCGGTGTGAATGAATCAAAATGAGACCTATTTTTTTTTGTCAGATTGGCAAAAAATATATTTTTGGGTGTGCTGCAGAATTTTTGTCATTAATTTATGTGTGTCATGAGATTAAAAGGTTGAAAATCTCTGTACTAAGTTGGTACTAAATAAACTCTGCTCTGTTCTAACCTGTCTCTGCTCTGGCTGGAGGTTTCGATTACTCGTGGCCTTGCGGTTTTGAGGAATCATCTCTCTTACTTGTGTGCAGGTCTTCTGTCACCTGAAAGTCTCCCTTTTCTGGTGACCAGATTGTAACAGATGTGATGCAAATATGAGTATTTACACTTCTTCTAGATGCATGTAGTCATTGCATTAACAGCTTTCAGGTTTGCTGAAAGTGATAGCTGGAATATCATTGGGATTTACTGTGGGGTTTTTTTTTGCATGTGAATCCAGTGAAATGGGGTGGCCAACTGATTATAGAAATTAAATCAGTAACTAAAATAGGTCAGAGGATTTCAGGGAAGAGGGTCTTGAGTGGCCCACGTGCTGAAAACTCGCTAGCTGCATAATCTTAGGCATATTATGTAAACTCTCTGTGCTTTGTTGATGTGTAAAGTGGGTACATCCCACTGACAGTTGTTGAAAGGATGAACTGAAACAGTAGACATACAGCATGTGGTGCCATATGTAGCACATACATAGTGAGTTATCAATGAATTTAGCCACTGTAGCTATTATTTCTGTTTGAGAGGTGGGAGATCTGGGGCAGTGCTGGCTCTTGACTCAAGCAACACGCCATTCGTGGTGGGTGACTTCACCCTAAGCCCCAGCATAATTTTGTAGCTTCTCTGGTTTAAGGACATGACAAAGAAACAACCAAATAAATAAAATGACACAAACAAAAAGAGAAGCTCAGGGCATGGGTTGCCTTCCAAAGGCAAACCAATGATCCGAGGTGTCCTCAAATCAGTATGGGTTTGCCCAGGAAGACAAGGCAGGCAAAGGATGCTTCTGCTGGTCCATGAGCTGCCTTCCAGGCTCACCTGTCCTCTGGGCCAGATCAGAGCAACTCACTTCTCTCCCAGCTCCATATACAAGATGTAGGTGTGTGTGTGCACGTGTATGCATGCATGGCATTTGTGCAAATGTGTGATCGTACAAGGGTATTTGGGTATTTGTGTGGTTGGAGGAGGGAGAAGTGGATCGTTTGAATGTGCACAGTGCCTGGTTCCCTGAATTGTTTCAACCAACTTAAAGGAATAAAAAGAAGTGTTTGCCCAAATACCTGGAGCTCAAAGGAGCAGGGGAAACAGATTAAAAACAATCTCTGGATTTGACAGCATTTTACTAATTGGCACTGTTTGCCCTGACTCGACATTCCTTTCTTTGCCTGCTCTCTGATGAGGAGGGAACAGCCTGGTTTTCTCACCAGTGCAAATCTCTCTGCAAGCTCAATAAAAAAGGAACAGAGAGGAGAGGTAGTTATTAAATTTCCCCTAAATTCACAAGCTCATTTGTTTTAAGCCCATTTAATTTCTTGGAAACGATGTGGTGTGTTGAATGCAGGGGGAGGAACAGTTGTTCAGCCCACCACCCTCTGCTCAGAGTCAGCACATTTTTCTGGTTTCCCCAGGCTGGGCACTGTGTGCCTGAAGCCCTTGGAAAGACGTACAGCTGAGGTTTCAGTGACATTTAAGTCCTTGGTTCCCAGACCTTCATCCTCGCTCTGAAAACTGAGGCCACTTTAACTGGCTTGTAAAGAGGGCTCTTACACCTCTAAAATCTCTTACTCAGAGTTTTAAAAGCCCCAGCCTCACACTAATCCTCTGTGCATTCACATCCCTGGGTGCGGCCGGTTCCCTTAGGCGTGTGTATCCTAGGCACAGGGACACAAGGACGTTTGGTACTGTAGAAGAGGCACAGGGCTGAGTGCTCGTTGCTAGGGCTTCTAGTCCCAGCTTTGCTGCTCACCCAGCTGTGGACACCTGAGGAAGTCCCATGACCTCTCTGAGTCTCAGCCTCTCCAGCTCTAAAATAAAGGATTGAGAGAGAATGTCATAGAAGGCCATGCCATTTTTGGCTCTTTGCTTGATTTTTCTGACATTCTGGAGCTCAACCTGGTGTTAGTTGTGCAAAATACAAATGGTTTAAGAACCTTGGAGACAGTGCACTTTGCCATGGCTGGAGTCTCAAGGGAGTCAGCTCATTCCATGATAACTAATCGATGTCTCTGTCAGCATCTCCTTTGGAAATTGCCTGGTCAGAAAGACGAGTGTGTCTTCTCCCAATAAAATTGATGCAAGGGGGTGAGTCCCAGTGCCCACACAGCCAGTCCGAGGATCAGGCTGCTCCATGGAAATGGATCTTGTGGCTGGTCCCAGGGTTGGATTTCAGCCACAGGCAGCCAGGGTGCTCCAGGTATCTCTATGCTGGGGAAGCTGGCTACCTGTTCTCATTCACACTCTTCTGCAAGCTAGGTAACATACAAAAAGTATAGAGTAGAGGCTTCTCTGTGGAGGGTGTTCTGGGAGGGAAATTATAATGTTATTCTCTGTATCTCTTCCAATGTATCAGGTTTCTGTAGCTTTGTTTCTGACTGTTCACACTGGAGCTGACTAGCTAATCCTAAACACTAGTTTTCTGTAACAGATGAGTTCACATTTTTTTCTAATGGGAAATACCATGTGCTTTTCCTTTTTGTCTTTGGGCACCTGAAGGAATCAGAAAACTCCAGAGAAACAGAACCAAATAGGATGTTTATATACATAGAAGAGAGTTATGATAAGCTAACGCTCACACAGCTAGGGAGACTGCCAAGTCCCAAGATCTGCAGTCGGCAAGCTGGCAGCTGATGGTGTGCACTCCGGGTCAGAGGATGGCAGGCCTGGGACCAGGAAGAGCTGATGTTTCCATCTGAGTTTGAAGTGAGGAAAAACTAATGTTCCAGTTGGAAGACAATCAGAGACAGAGACGGGGAGAGGGGGAGAGAGAAAAGGGAGGAGGAGGGGAGAGAGAGAGTCTCTCTCACTCAGACTTTTGTTCATTCAGGCCTTCAGTTGACAGGAGGGAGGGCAATCTGCTGTACTGTCTACCTATGCAAATGTTAATCTCATCTAGAAACAGGCCATAGTCACGCCCAGAATAATATTTGACCAAATATTTGGGCTCCATGATCCATTCAAGTTGGCACATAAAAGCCACCATCACAACACCAATGTTTAAGTCAATTAGAGGCTCATTACACACCTTTTCTATCTCGTCTCCTTCTAGGCAGATGGTCTCAGGCATGTTGGGGTCCAGGGCAGGAGTGAGGGGTATTAGAATACTTATAAACTCTAAGCCAGAGCCTTTCTCAGAGCTGTGGGGGAGAGGTTGCTAAGGTGCGTCTAGGTTTCTGGGGTTATCATTATGCAGGTGGAGGTGCCAGGCAAAGCACTCTCAAGATTTTCCCCCCATCTGCTCTTTATTTGGGAGGAAAATTTGGGTCCTGAAAATTTTTTGACTGTATCCAAACCCACCCCTGGATCCTGGTCCTTCCTGCCACCCATCTCTGTCTCACTCCTCTCTTTTCCTACTTCCCTGACCAGCGCCTCTGGCTTTAGTCTGACCTCCAGGTCTCTTTTTGCCCTCAGGTGGGGTCAGCTTGTCTCCCAGGGGTCAACTGATCACTCACTGTTTGGGTGATACTTTTCAAAATTTGCTTCCCTCCCAGAAGTATTGCATCTGAAAGATAGATTCATTAAATTTTTTTCCCAGGTTCATTGAGGTATAATTGACAAATAAAATTTTGTATGGCCCTGGTTGTTGTGGCTCAGTTAATTGGGCATCGTCCTGCAAACCAAAAGTTTGTAGGTTTGATTTCCTGTTGGGGCACATGCCTGGGTTGCAGGTTCAGTCCCCGGCTGGTGTGCATGCAAGAGGCAGTCTAGTGATATTTCTCTCTTACATCGATGTTACTCTCCCTCTCTTTCTCTCCCCCTTCCCCTCTCTCTAGAATCAATTAAAAAAAAAGAAAAAAATTGTATATGTTTAAGGTGTACTGTGTGATGGTTTGATGTATGCATCCATGGTAAAATGACCACCCCAATCAAGCTAATAGACCTTTCTACCACCTTACATAATTAGCATTTTTGGTATGTGCAGTAAAAACATTTAGGACCTATTCTCTTAGCAAATTTCAAGTATATACCAGGCTGTGAGTTAGATCTCTAGAATTTATTTATCCCGAGTAACTGAAACCTTGTCCCTTTGACCATTATCTCCCCATTTCCCCCACCCTGAAAGATTGACTTTTAAATGCTCAAAGTCTTCACATTTCAAAGGAGAGAATATATAAGATTGAAGTATTACTCATTACATAGATTCTTCAGTGTAGGATGCCATGTTCCATCGTAAATTACGTATTTAACAAAATCTGTGGCGATGGCTAATTCAAGTCAAATGTGTATGCATGTGTTTGCGCATGTGTGTGTAAGTGTATACCAATACAAACTTGGAATTTTAAAATGACTCCTAAGGATTTTCAAGACATTTATCTTTTTATTTGTATGTTCACTTATCTCTTGTTTATTTTATTCATTAAAATAAAGTGCACTATGGCACAATGGCCCACCTATGGAAACATATATCAGGTTAGGAAGTTCCCCTTTCTGTCACTTCTGATTTTCTGTATCACACCAAAATACAAATCACCCTGTTAGAAAGAAGGCACCTATTAATCTGTGCAGGTATGCCTTACCTAATTGGTAATAAAACCCAAACGGGACCATTTTTTATCATCATCCTTTATTATTATTATTACTATAAATTTTGTCTAAAGAACAGGCAGCACTCAGAAACAAGCAAAGCTGATGGACTTCCTTATTCCAAAGAGGCACTCGGGGCTGAGCGTCTTTAAACTGTGCTAAAGAAGAGGGAGAGCTGGGCCCTCTGTCACATTCTCCTAACGACTGGATGACACCAAGTCCACATCTGATGTCTAAGCTGTGTGGAGATAAAGACCCCATGTTATTTTTATATTATTAGACACAATTATGAGAAACCATAAAAAGGAAAAAAAATACACACTCCTGTAGTCAAATGGAAATAAGTGCCTCATTAGTAATAAAAGCTCTAGGTTATGTTACTGCATAACCTTTTGTTCAAACATGATGTCTGGAATTTGCATAAGTAGTCAGCTGTGTATATCTCAAGGCTATTGAAAAGATGTGGCTCTCGAATCTAGGCAGCTCCATAAACAGTGTTTTTCTCCTTTTCTGGTGCCCTTGTTTTCACAGAAACACAGCTGTAGCACCCTGCTGGAGAGGTGAGGAGGGAGAGGGAGCAGACAGTGCAGGCCCCTGCTTTTTCCCGGGAGTCTCCTGGATTAATGGAACCCCACTTGGGGGGGTGCTTTGAATGAACAGATACAAGGGCTGCTTTGTGCCAGCTTCCTAATTCCCACTCCGAGTGGGAGCAGAGTCCCATGGGACTGAGAAGGCGAAATGTGCTGGCCAGCCTTGAAGCCCCCTTGGAGACTGTCTGCTGGTTTTCTCGTGTGGCCTCGGCAATGATTAAACCTCTTGTTGGAAATGGTGGGGTTGAGGGGAGGCGGGGGACAGTTCAAAAGCCTGTTTGGGCTTCAGTGGGATGTACATAATCATTTTCAGGGGAGTTAAGTGTAAATTAATCAGAAACACATGGAATGCATTCTCCTTGGAGTCCACATGTGGCAGTAGACATTCATGGGGAAGACAAGCTTGGGGAGGGGTGGAGTGTGGAGGAACAAGGGAAGAACATGTTCTATGGAACTAATAAAATGCAAGAGGTTCCAGAACGAATTGTCTGGCTTTGCTACTAGCCTGTAAAGCCTCTGGGGTTCCCATCCCTTCCCAAGTCCAATGTCAAATAAAAATCCTTTACCTGCAATTAAAGTGTATGATCAGCAAATGCCTGGGGGAAGTTTGTGGAAGCAGCCCTGGAGAAACATACTTTCCTTTGTGAATCCTGAACATTTTTCCAAATGAGGTAAGACTGGATGTAAGTCATTTTTGGCCAGTCTCATGTCATAGCCTCTCATTTCAAATGGATGCAAAAGGGCTTGGGAGGAAAATTGTTCAGGGTATTGGGATGGCCCAAGTACTTCTGCATGAATTTTTGTTTTCAAGCTGATGTGGAGAGCAGACACGTTCCTGTCCCATTTTGTCACTAATGACCTGACATATATGAACTCAGATGTCACTTTCCCTCCTCTTTGGACTTCAGTCTCCTCACCATAAAATGAGCGCTGTAACGTCTTTGGTCTCTAATGGAACCAAACAGAGATAATCCACCTCAATTGACACAGTGCAGGTGACACTGTTACAATGACTCTGGATGACTCTGACTCCTGAGGACACCTGCCTGAATGACTCTCTTCTGTTTTGGATGGCACAAAGTGGGAATCAGGGACCTTCATGGAAAACTCGAGATTATTGGGTGGAGAAACTCTGGTGCGGTGAGACTGCATCGTGTTGAAGTTGGGACAAATCAAACACACAGAAGACGGTGTGAACCAACAGGCAACAGTGCCCAGTCTTTAAAGAGACCACGGTGACAAGGGATGAGGTGATGTGACAAATAAGCAGTACCCTGCCTCAGTCTTCTGCATACAGCATTGGAACCCAGGCAAGAAAAGCAACAGCTTTTCAGATATACAGAGCACACTGCTCTCTCTTTATTTGCTAGGTCAAAACCATCCCCCGTTAGAGAACTGCTGAAGAACCAGGTGCAGTTTAGGGCAGTGGGAGCACAGTGAACATTTTTCCTGAGGTGACACATATAATTTAGGGAAATTACCCAAACCCTTCTATTGAAAACAAAAAATGAGCAGTTAATATATCACCCAGAATATGTGGCTTCAGAACAGTGATTTGATCTAGGCTTGGAAGAATTATCAAGTTTTCATAAGGAAGAATTAATTGTATTTAATAAAGACATCTGAACTTGGCTAGAGGCTGTACTGGAAAAGAATTAATACCTCTCTACACATGCAGGCATTGTTCCAGGATTGGGAGAACTATTTTTAAGTCAGCCTCTTGCCATTCTCTGATTATATGACCTTGAAAATGTCACAGAAACATTCTTTGCCCAATTGCCTCATTAAATTATAATAAAAGGTCACGTTTATGGATCATTTTATGTTACTTTACATTAATTTAATCCTCACGACAACCCTCTAAGTAGACATTATGATCTCTATTTACTAGATAGGAAATGAAGGCTCAGAGCATCAAAAGGACTTGCCCAAAGTCACACAGCTAGAAAGTGGCAGAGCTGGAATTTATATTCCGATCTCTTCCACTCTAGAACTCATGTTCTCAGTCATCATGCAGAGTTACACTGTCCCCGCATCACCTCACTTATCAAATGGACACAGAGGTACCTGTGGCATGTATGAGGTTTTTAACTCATGTATATCCAACCAGGTCCTGCACGTGGTGGTGGAAACCTTCTGTTCTGAGCTCTAGCCTCCGCCACCTTCTCCCGTGGTCCAGCACTGTGGCCTTGGGCAACTTTTGACCTCTCTGGATCTCACTGTTGAGTTATAAATTGGAGAAAGCTTACCCACCTGAACACAGGGCTGGGAGGTTCCTGTCCTTTCCAGCCCTAAGACTCATCTGGGTGACATAGCAGGGAGCTGCGCTCATCTCTACAGCTTGCTTTTTACTCCCAAGAACACGCACCTACATCCCCATCTCTGCTTTAGTTCCAGCCCTCTGGTTGATTTTTCTCAAACCCTGTTTCTTATTTCCAGAGGAAACATGGTCAGTGTGAGTGGCAGAGAAAAAATTAAAATCACAAGAATAGTGGCTAACACTTAGTGGGTACATAGAATGTACCAAGGGATGTGCTAATTACTTTGAAACAAACAAACCAACAAAGCAAATCAAACCAATGATGAACTTGGTCTTTGTGGTCTAGGTGCAAAGTGGAGCTGGCGTCTCTTCCTTTCAAGTCCTTACCCCTTCAGTCATTCAGTTTCAAATTCTGACCCACAGTTATTCCACAGCACACACCATGGCATTGGGTTTATGGGCATTGGAGTTATGTTATTATACTCCAGAACACACTGTTTCTTCCCTTTCTTTCCTTGAAATTCTCATTCTCCAAGCACTAGGATCTCAATAGGAAAACAACAGAGTAAAATAACTCATACTAAATTGTTAATGGCTTACAGCAGCTTAGTGTCCTATCTGTCCTAGAAACAGCCACTTAATAAATAAGACATTTGTTGATTCCCAGGAGTTAATGTATTAATAGTAGGCATTTAGACCATGGTGTCAAAAGAGTTTCAGACAAAGGTCTTCCAGGTACATTATAAATGATTATGATATCAGGATTGGTGCCAGGTTATTCAGAGCATTGGCAATATTGAAGAAACAAGAAAATTCAGAAATTCCAGGCCTATTCTGAATGGTAAACATGCATGAAAGACAGGGCAGGAGGTACTGGGGACAGATGGCCTGGCATTGTACTGTGGAAGCTTTGTGAAAAGATGAACAGTGTTAGATGCTCTCAGCCCAGCCAAGGCACTGGGACCAATTTCAGCTCTTTAGACCTTGGTCTCTCATCTCTGACATCAATGAATTGGGCCAAGTGATCTCTACTGCTTCTTCAAGATCAGGTGTTCTAGGCTGACATGCTCCCTGTCAACCTCCCTGTGCAAGTATGATGAGCATCAGCTGAATATCCACAGGTATTGGCTTTTTGGATAAACTTAAACTTGCTTGGAGATGAGTGGGAAGGATAAGGGGAAGAAGAATCACTATACTGGTTTGTTTACACAAAGTCCCTTCAGTTCCTTAGAACAGCCTAATAAGCACATGGTCCCTAGAACATAGAAATTAAGACAATCAGTTAAGGCCTCTAGTTGCTTTAGGAACAGGCATGAGTTTTTAAGTGAATCAGCAAGGCAGCAAGCAGAATGAAGAGAAAGTATGGCACTGTCTCTTGTTGATAGAAATTGATTGGGACAGACACACACATATACACAGCTTGATTTAACAACCAAAATAAGGACGGGATGAGAATGACTGTAATTATTATGATTATTATTATTATTAAGCCTTATTATTTTTAGAACAGTTTTAGGTTTACAACATAATTGAGTTGAAGGCACAGAGATTTCCCATGTATCCTGTGTCACCACATGTGCATAGTTTCCCCCATTATCTATAGTAGTCACCAGGATAGCACTTTTCCCTCCAAGAATAAACCTATACTGCTCAATGTATGTAGTTTACATTTGGGTTCACTTTTGGGGTTGTCCTTTCTGTGGGTTTGGACAAGTATATGATGAAATGCACCTACATTTATAATATCATGCAAAAGAGTTCCACTGCCCTAAAAATGCTCTGAGCTCTATTTCCTCCCTTCATACTCACTAACCCCTCCCATCACTGATCTTTTTATTGTCTGCATAGTTTTGCCTTTTCCAGAATGTCATAGTGTTGGAAGCATACAGGAGGTAGCCTTTTCAGATTGGCTTCTTTCTCTTGGTAATGTGCATAAGGTTCCTCCATGTGTTTTTATAGCTTGACAGTTCACTTCTTTTTAACTCTGAATAATATTTTATTGTCTGAATGAACCACAATTTGTTAATCCATTCACCTACTGAAGGACATGTAAATTGCTTCCAAGTTCATTATTTATGAAAATCTAGGGACTGTGCCTCTTTGTCCTTGTAGCCCTAGTACCTAGCATAGTCTCAAGCACAAAGTGGAGCTCATGAATGAATTAATAAATCAACAAACATAGGCCATACTTGCTTCTGCATTATTTCTACCTTCAAGATGTGTTTTTAGGTCAGCAAAAATGCATACTATTTCTTGGTGATTTCTTTCCCTACACTTCCCCCTCAAGTCTGCCTCAGGGTGGACTTTCAGAGGTTTTCAAATGTATTAACAAATCTGTGTGTAACAGGAGGGTTTGGACGTATGCATGAGGAAAGATAGGGCGGCCAACACTGACTTAATGCAAATCCCCTTAGAGTGGTACAGTGTGGGGAAGGCTTACTGTGTTTGAGTCACTTTTTGCAAAGCTACTGAGAAAGAATATTTCTGTATCCCCATGTATGACATTTTTTCTTTTACCTATCTTTCTGATAATTGAATTTGTGAGGACTAAGTGAAATTTTGGTCAGGGACTCTATTTCAAGTCATAAACAGTAAAAAGCCACTGTCAGTAAGTATACTGGGGTGAATAAGGTTCCCTGCCCCTAGAGTGCTATGTGGTTTTCTTCATCCCTCTTATCAGGTGTCAACTCAGATGTTACCTCATCAGAGGGTCTTCCTTGAGCACCTACATAACTAGTCACTACAACCCTCAAAACCATGACACTCTCTCCTTTTCCCCTGCTTCATTTTTCCCCATTGGAATTTTCACACTATGACATTTAGTATACCATATTTTATTTACTAATTTGTTGATTGTGTCTTCCTTACTGGAAAGTTCCAGAAGGGTTCCATTCACCACTGTGTCCCTAGAGCCTAAATCTGTGCCTGCACAGTAAATACCTAATAGTTGGGTGAATGAAGATATAAATAAATGAAGAAATAATTGAATGAATGAAAGAATAAATAATGCAACAGGTAAGAGAAATTCAAAGGAGAGGTTGCTCTTACTTTTTTCATCTTTAATGGCCATTATGGCAGAACAAAATAATAACATGGAAAAGAAAACAGAGCTCCAAAGAATTATGTACAGGGACAGTTGTCCTAGTCCATTCAGGGAGTCTATAAAAAAATTCTATAGAGTGAGTGAGTGGCTTGTAAACAAAAGAAGCTTGTTTTCTCACAGTTCTGGAGGCTGGTGTCCTAGATCAAACACAACATTGCTGTCTGGGAGAAATTCTCTTCCTGGTTCGAAGACGGTCATCTTTTCGCTGCGTCCTTACATGATGGAAGGGTGAAGCAGTGACTTCCCTCCATGATGTGTACAATATAGTGGGTTTGCATAGGAATCTCAGAACACACCATCAGTCACCTCCAATCTGGACCATTCCAGTGACCAGAGCAACTGATTTATGTTAGCCTTGGTCATTACTATGAGCAGTGTTATTCTCAGAGAGTCCCACATCTATCATCTCATTATGTCTTCAACTAAAGTATCTTATATTATTGAAAGGGGTGCCTAGTCCAGGAGAAGGAGCATTTGGATAGGTGCAGGGTCCAGAAAATGGGTTTGAGACCCTAATGATTGCAGTATATATAGCAATAACCTTAGCAATGGGTTGATCTGACAATATGGACTTTTAAAGTCTTAGAATGGTTAATATGCTTAAATCTAGCAAAGTCAGTCCTAGAAATTGGCCTTATGGAAATAATGAGGGCTCTATGCTCCCTAGGGTTCCTTGTGCTAATTTATGGCAAGGATGTTTCTTGAAGGAAAAAATGGGAGACAATCCACTAAAAGCGATTGGATAAATTAATTATGGCTCAGTTATTTTGATGGATTACTAAATCGCCATTAAGAGAAAAAGACAGGTTACAAACTAGTGTGCCAAGAATAATTCCAGGCTTGTAATAAGAAATAGTAGATATATGCTTAAATGGGCAAAATGTTAACACTTTTCTGAGTGGTGAACTATGTAAAGCTCTTAATTTCTTCCACGTGTGTTTCCATATTGCTGAAACATTTTTACTGCAAGTATATATTAATTTGTAATCCAAAAGAAAACAAAGGTTGTTATAAATGAAAAAAGTGAAACTTGTTAGGCTTGGGAGTTTTGGTTCTGACTGTCAGCTCTAGATGGACCAGCCTCTTGATGCCTCTGTCCCCCATCAGTTGCCTCTTCTGTAAAATGAAAACAAAAACACGGGCCCATCTGTCACCATAGGGTGTTGTCAGGCTTAAAGGAGAAGTAAAAGCAAAGGGGTTTGGCGAGCATTAAAGTGTGTGTGCACGCACATGTAATATTATATTGCTATATAATGTCTTTTCTCAATGATAAGCTATCAATTTGTTTTGTGTCTCAGATACAACCAAAATCCCTTCTTTTTGAATGAGGTAGGCTTTCGCTCTTCTAGGCATAAACCTGATGCAAGCATTTTCTCTTCTACTGAAAAATTCACATTTAAAAAAATGTCCATTTTCTTTGTCTTCAATGGAATATTCAACCAATAAGATGAACGGTAACTTTCAAAATGCTGCAAGCTTTCTTTCTTGGAGTTATCTATGTTTTGTGGGTAATTTGGATACAGTTTCAGAACATAAGAGAGCATAAATTACAACCAAAATGGGACCATTGGAAGACAATGAAGGAAACTGCTATTAAAAAAAAAAAAGCTGAGAGGGAAAGACATTTGGGGAATGGAAATTAGGGCAGGTTTTGAAATATTTTCAAACCTGTTTACTACCATCTGTTAGGAGTCTGTGTTGCTAGGGATTTATTGTTTCCTATCTATGAAATTGTTTCCTATCTCTGGCTGTGGGAAACAAATTTGGTAAAGCATGATTAAACTCCCTTTTCAAAGGCAAAGGAATAAAAGAGGAACATAGGATCACAGGCTTGAAATCCGAATTGTGGGCACAGCCATTAAGGAATCAGAATTGTGCCTGCTCTACATTTTTAAAAATGTAGGGCTTTTTGAACCTCACTTTGTGTTAAAGCCTACTCTACCCCTGTGGTCCTTCATCTGGGAGGGGCACCAACCAGATTTACAACTGGTTAAGAAGATCGGACAATGGGAGGTGAGTTCTGTGAAATCATTTGCATAGGGCATCCTGCAAGGTCATTTGGTTGCTAGAAAGTTCGTGAGATTCCTAAAATGAAGCCGGTTTAGCATTTGGATTCATTCTCAGATTGTGAGTTGAAAAAAAAATCTATGAATAGAATGAATCTCACTATGTTATGATAATGGAAATCAAACAGTAAATAAGGACTGTTTTTTAGCAAAACAGTGTTTTGCTTGGATCTTAGAGATTAATGAGTGAATTTAAAAAACAATTTGTATTAGCTAAGTGCCTCCATATCTCCAAAGGGCTAGCTAAACTGAGCTGGGAATGCTCATATAGATTCCCATGTTCTATCCTTCTCTCCACTCATAATTCACCTGATCTCAAGTCTTCATTGGTTTCCCATTTCACCCCAAATAAGATTGTGTCATCTAGGACTCTGTATGAGCTCATTCTACTCTAGATATACTTGGCTGACTTGCTGTTTCTTAAAAGATGTCAAGCTGGTTCTCTTTCCTGACTCTTCCCTCTAGCTGAAAAACTCTTTTAATAGACGACTGGCTAGTCCTCTCAATTAATTTATATCTCATCCTAAGAAAACTTTCTTGACCACCTACTAAATGAGACCTCCCTCATTTCATTAGAGTGACTACCACCTAAGTTTGTATTTATTTATTTACTTTCTGCCTCACCCTGTAAAATGTAGATCCCATGATGGCACAGTTAGTTTTGTTCACCATTGTGTGTTTCTAGTATGAAGCAAAGTGCGTTGATGGGGCAGAGACAGATCAGGCAAATATTTATTTCCTCCCCTGCCTGCAGAATACCACTCTGCCCTATTGATGTTCGTTTGGCCATGCAACTTGCTTCAACCTTGTGGTGTATGGAGAATATTTTCCTGCCTATTCACTTGGTTTTGACCATAAAACTTGCTTTGGTTTATTGAATATTAATGGATATAAATAAGTAGAGACTCCAACCAGTCTTGCCTTCTTGAACCTGTCTTTGCCATGAGAAGAACATGACTCAGATTTTTGCTGACACTAGGAGGCTAAGAGACATGGGGTGCTTACCTGCACCCAGCAGATGGCTTAAAGCAAAGCTTAGATTCATCTGAAATCAGGCCTGGGTTCACCCAAAAACGTGTGTACAGGAAATAAATGCACACTAAGGCAATTTTTTTACACAGAAAAAGCCAACTAATATAAGAGTTTCAAGATACTTATTAAATGAATTAATAGTTAAGACTTTAGTGTTTTATTTAGTCTAAGGAAATGAAATAACACCGGCTACTCCTGTTCTGTTTCTTCAATGTCAGCAGTTAAAATAAATATCTAGTAGTTTTCATGTTTTGTGGTTGGATATGTGTGTATCTGTGTAAAGGGGTAAAGAAGACAGTGGAAGGTAGTGGGCAGTAGTTTGGAGGAAAGGGAGAAATCTCCAAAATGAAAAACTGCTTTTGAGAAACCTGTTATACAAGTAAGATGAGTTATGCTACTGTTGATTTTGGTATAGATATTGGTACAGATACATATACTGATATATTTAAAATACAGGTGAATACCTTATTTAGAAATACACTTTCCTTTTAAGTAGATGCAATAATAAATTTTCAAAGTACTCAAATAGTGCATATTGCCTATCTTTCAATTAAGAACAGTTTCTTAAATCAGAACACCATCTTCATATTAAAAGAATTTTCAGAGACCTGGCTGGTGTAGCTCAGTGGATTGAGTGTGGGCTGCGAACCAAAGTGTCGCAGGTTCAATTCTCAGCCAGGGTACATGCCTGGGTTGCAGGCCATAACTGCCAGCAACCACACATTGATGTTTCTCTCTCTCTCTCTCTCTCTCTTTCTCTCTCTGTCTCCCTCCCTTCCCTCTCTAAAAATAAATAAATAAATAAAATCTTAAAAAAAAAGAATTTTCAAGAAAAACACTATTACAACCTCTCTAAGAACACTATTTATTTAGATACTTTTTAAAGAACTGTTATATTATTCAGTATTATTTTTACCTTCACCCGAGGATATGTTTATTGATTCGAGAAAGAGAGGAAGAGAGAAGGGGTGGGGGGAAGAGAGAGAGAGATCAATCAACATCGATGTGAGAGAGAAACATTGATTAGTTGCCTCCTGTATGTGCTCTGACTGGGGATCGAACCCACAACCTTAGGATATGACCTGACCTGGATGGAACCCACAGCATTTTTTTTTTTTTTTTGGTGTGTGGAACAATGCTTCAACCAAATGACCCACCTGGCCAGGGCTTATTCAGCATTCTTTATTGACATTAAAAAGAAAAAGAGAAGCCAGAAATAAGGAAGTACTGCCATGTTAAAGAATTTTGAAATCAAAATGGGTCCATTGTACAAGTGTCTCTGTAGTTTTACTGATAGTAAATAGTAAAACTATTTAAAATAGTAAAACTCCTGGGGGGATTCAAGATTCAGAGGTTAGTAGAGTTTGGGTTTGTGGGTTTTCCAGTTAATGACCTTTTGGAGGCACTTAAAGATTGTAGGGTTTTGCCCATTGCAAATATGACCAACCATAGTATGAAACTACCACTATTGTATCTCCAGAAATGGGAATCAGACAGTGATCCAGGTAATGAGCTATGGTGGGTGCCAGTTTCTGAAAACCCGTAATTCTTGGAGAATTCCTAGAATGTATTTAGTTTCTGATAGAAGAATTAATGTGTATTTGCCAAATCTGCCTTCTGTTTTCATGAACATTTTTTTTTTTGTTAGAAAGATAACATCAATGGAGAAAAAAAATCCACACTTGTTTGGCAGTATTCATAAACATTTCTGCGAATGAAACATAATTTTGCAATTATAATAATCAGATAAATGTGTTTTGTTTGGTTCAGAAAGATTTAAGAATTTTTTACCTAATTACGGAATTTTCAACATAAATCTGAAACATATGGGTATATATTCAAACATGACTTATCCTTTAGGGTGTAAAAAGGAATATCCTGACAGATGTTCACATGGATAGGATATAGAAGAAATATCAGGTGTGATTTAAGTGATGGCAGCAGCAAGAATTTGACTTTGTTGTCAAAGAAAGGAAAAGAGAACTTAACTTTTGTGATGTCTCTTCCAGATCATTGCATTTCTCAAATGCACTTTCCTCCAAGGATGTGTTTTTCCTGCCAAAACTGACTTTCTGAGTAGCTGGAATAGATTGGTTTCATGATTCAATGTGCTTTTCTGGAGGGCTGGGGTAACTTAGTGCCAATAAAACAAACCAACAAACTCTACTAACTTTACAGCTAATGTCTAAAATCCTCTCATCCTTATTTTAAGGGCTTTGGTTCTTGTTATATAGAAACATTCCTCAAAAAGTGATTCTTTAATGTCTTCTCTGACTTTTCAAACTTAGAATAACTAGGCAGTTTAGTGATGAAATCATTGTTATGTGAAAGAATATGTAACTCTAGGAATGTTTTTTGTGGCTCTGTAAGTCATAGCAAATAACTGAGAATCACCTAAATGCCTGGCCACAGGGCATCACAGGGCATCAGTTAAATAAAAAAGACTATTTCCATATAAATAGCATAATATGTAGCCACTGAAAATAATTTTAAGAAAGGATTTTTGTATACCAAAGAAATATTAACACTGTGCAAAGTGAACAGGGCAGGTTATAAAGAACCTGTAAAATATTATTTCACTTTTTTATTTACTATTGCAAACAAGCAAAAAAGATACATACCAACAGGTTAATAGTGGTTATCTCTAGGTGATGTTTCTATGGATACTTTCAGTGTTTTTATTTTTATAGATATACAGTATGAGGCAAAAGTAGGTTTATAGTTGTGAATACATGAAACAGAGTTTATTCTTGTGTTATTTATTTATTTATTCATTCCATAACTGTTTTTCTTTTTGATTTATTTTTATTGAATTTATCAGGGTGACACTGGCTAATAAAATTATATATAGATTTCAAGTGTACAATTCTATAATACATCATCTGTGTATTGTATTGTATGTTCACCACCCCAAGTCAAGTCTCCTTCCATCACTATTTATCTCCCCTTTACCCTCTCCTACTTTCCCCCACATCACTTTCCCTCTGGTAGTCACCATACTTCTAGGGTTTTTATGTTTTTGAGTCTAACATTTAAGTCTTTAATCCATTTTGAGTTTATTATTGTGTATGGTGTAAGGAGTTAGTCCAGTTTCTTTTCTTTCTTTTTTTTTTTTTTTGCATGTTATCTGTTCAATTTTCCTATCATTTATTGAATAGACTTTCTTTATCCCCTTGTATATTCTTGCCTCCTTTGTCAAATATTAATTGACCATAAAAGCTTGGGTTTATTTCTGGGCTCTCTATTCTGTTTCATTGATCTATATGTTGGTTTTTATGCCTGTAGCATGCTGTTTTGATTATTTTGGTCTTGTAGTATAGTTTGATAAGAGGTAGCATTATTTCTCCAACTTTGTTCTTCTTAGTCAAGATTTCTGTGGCTATCAAGGGTCTTTTTTGTTTCCATATGAATTTTTAGAGTATTTTTCTAGTTCTGTGAAACATGACACTGTTGTCTTGATTGGAGTTGTGTTAAATCTATGTATTGCTTGGAGTATGGACATTTTAATGATATTAAACCTTCCCATCCATGAACACCATATGTGCTCCCACTTATTTGTATCTTCTTCAATTTCCTTCTTCAGTATCTTATAATTTTTTGAGAGAGGTATTTTACTTCTTTGATTAAATTTATTCCTAGGTATTTTTTAATGCAATTTTACATAGGATTTTTTCTTAGTTTTCCTTCCTGATAGTTTATTATTGCTGTATAGAAATGCAACTGATTTTTGGATATTTATTTGTATCCTGCTACTTTACTAAATTCATTTATCAGTTCTAGTAGTTTTTTTGGTTGAATCTTTAGGGTTCTTTATGTACATTATCAGGTTATTTGAAAATAAAGACATTTTACTTATTCCTTTTCAATTTGGTTGCCTCTTATTTCTTCATTATGTGTGATTGCTGTGAATAGGACTTTCAGTATTATGTTGAATAAGAATGGTGAAAGATTGATTCCTGCTCAGGCACATACCCAGGTTGCAAGTTGGATTACTGGTTGGGGGATGGGGTATGTACGAGAGGCAATCAGTCAATGTTTCTCTCATACATCAATATTTCTCTCTCTCTGTCTCTCTCCCTGTCCCTCCTTCTCATCCTTCCCTCCATTTCTGTCTCTCTAAAAGCAATTAAAAAATGTGCTGGTTGAGGACAAAAAAAATAAAATAACAAATTTAAAAAAAGAATAGTGAAAGCAGACACCCCTTGTCTGGTTTGCTAATATGTTTTTTGAGGATTTTATCATCTTTGTTCATTAGCCTATATTGATTTATTAATATAGGATATTGGCCTATATTTATTTATTATTGTATTATTTTCTATACAAATAACTATATATAAACCTACCTTTGCCTCGTCCTGTATATCCTAAATTGTCTTCAAATGAAATCACAACATATATTGGTTTCCTCCTCTATCCTAAAGTAGAACCTTCCCCTGAAACATTTTGTAACCCAAACTGGCATACAGCAAAGAAACAATGACCATTAATTTATATGGAAAAAATTTTGAGCATTTTCATACCCCCAAAATTACCTACTGGAGGATACCAAGTACACTTAATTATGTCCATTTTTAGGTTAAGCAAAACCCTTTGACCTCTCTTATGCTTTTCTGATACCTTAGGACACATCTTGCTAAGGGATGCACAGAATAATTCTATATAAAGCACAGATGCTCACAGACACAGCCCAAAGCTGTGGGGTTGGATCTTGAGATGCTGATAGTGGTTCCCAGGGAAGGAGCTTGGTGAGACCACTCTCAGTGCACAGAGTGAGTGCTGCCTCTATTATGGCTCCCTGCAAAACAAATACTGAATGCTGTGTTTGCTATTTGCCTTTTTTTCATAACAGTGTATATATTCTCTTTGAATTTCTTCCAGTTAGCAAAAACTGGTATTAACATAGGTCTATGTCATAAAAGCAAAATGGTAGAAAGTAAACTTTCAAAAACCAAGGTATACCTTTATCCATGGTGGGCACTCAATAATTGCTAGATTTTGTTATTTTTGTTATTATAACAATAATAATTAAATTGTTTCTAAATAAACATATCAGTTTATTTTTATTACATTTACTTTTATGAAATAAAAATTAGTGTAAAAAATTCCATTTACACTTTAGAGATAAGTTTTGTATGTGTATGTGCATGGCAAAGACATCATCCTGGAGTCAGTCAGTAAAAGAAGGAACATTTCTGACCCTACAGGGGAAGTGGGTGGGTGGGGTCTGCCAATCAAAGGGCCACTATACAGTGAAAGCAGACCATGCTTTCTGACTTGGTGCTACTGCTTGGGGCCACATTTCTTTTGCATTTATGAGCCCTGATGAAATAATATACTTGCTCAGAACAGAAATTCGGAATCTGTGGTTACTTCCTCCATAGTTTCTAACTTCCTTTAGAACTAAGCTTGTAGAGTTCTCTCAGAACCCTTGAAAATACATGAAAAGTGATTCTTAACTCTATTGACTTACTTTAGGCACTATTTCATTTCCCTGCATCTTAATCATATATTAGTATCTCCACCATCCAGTTAAAGATTTTTAAGTTGCTTCTTTTTAATTGAAGAAAAATAGGTAGAATAATTACATGTATGCTATAGCTCTGAACACAACCTTTTGGCACTTATTAAAAAAGAATACCTAATTTACAAATCAAAACAGTCCCATCTTTGTTTTTGTTATTTTTCACCAAAATTTTTCTATCTTTTGAAATGATAATTTAAGAGAAATTAATAAGACTTAGCACTAAATTTATAAAATTTATATTTAGAGTTGTAAAATTTTCTTGAAAAACAAATCTGTATTTCAAAATAATCTCAAAAATTTTAAAACAAAATTAAAGTTTTTATTACAGAAGTTGATTTAAAAAATACTGTTTCCTTAAAGTAGACTGTTAAAGAACTGGTCACCATTTCAAGAATCAGTTAATTATTGGGCATAAATGACTTTGGTGTTTCACAGCTGAGGAAGAATATAATTTTTGTATTTTGTGTCTTTTAACTTATTTTTGTTTTCATAAAAAAATTCCTATTGAAATTCATTGTAGGAAGTTTGGGAGTTATTTTTCAAAGAAAAGAGAAGTAAAAATGTCTAGAAAAATTTGGAACATTGTGAAAAAGTATTAGAGAAAGAATATGAAAAATTTAGGAAAAGTTTAAGCATATTGAATAGCTTTTATGCAATTGCTTCAGAGAGAAACTCATTTTGCTTTATTTGAAGCACACAACTCTTGTTTGAAAATTGTCTTGCTCATAAAATGTTCATGTTTATTATGTTTAGAGATTGAAAGAGAACCTTCAGGAAAATATTTTATTAATTTGAGAGGGAAAAACATCCTTGGGGGAAAACATGAGTTAATGAATTTATCATGCCCCCACAACCCCTGCCACTCCCAGTACTATCTTCTCAGAAACTGTTCAGTTGCTATAGGAATGGTGGTGCAGAGTGGGCATTTACTGTGATGGCATCATCCCAGGAGAGCACCCAGTGCTCTCAATATTTGTCTATTTTATCTACTGATAAAGAAGCAGTATGCGAGTGAGGAAGGGAATTATTTTAGGAAACTAATCATGTGGTTTAAAGATGTTTGCAAATTCTTTCATTTTCTTCTGATTATGAGGTGAGAGACTCTCTGCACAGTGAATCTGGGCTACCCTCATCACCCATTTGTAGCCCACAGAATGTGGCAGAAGTGACCTTGTGTGACTTCCAAGGCTAGATCAGAGGAGATTGTGCAGTTTCACTTTGTTGGCCAAAATATGTGCTCTTAGAGCCTTGAGCCACCGTATGAGAATCCCAGCTACCCTGAGGCCACCATGCTGTGTGGAAGTCTAAGTCACATGGATATAGTCCTGCCAATGGTCCCACCTGAGCCCAGTCTTGAAGTCATCCCAGCTTAGGTGAACAGACAGGGCAGTGATGATCCCCCCACTATTTATTCCTCAGAGGATTCTATCTCTAGCTGATTGAGTGACCCCAGCATTTGAGTCTTCCCAGCTGAGGCTTCAATCAGCTAGAAGCAGAAAGAATCCTTCCTCGTTCTATCATTGTTTAAATTATTGTCCAATAGAATTCATGAGCATAAGGTTTTTTTTATCTCTGATCTTTTTTTATAAATCCACACCCGAGCAAATATTTATTATTTTAGAGAAGAGGAAGAGGAAGTGGGGGGGAGAGAGAGATGTGAGAGAAGAAAACCATTGATTGATTGCCCCCCCCATACATGCCCTGATGCCCTGACCAAGAATTGAACCCATAACCTGAGTATGTGTTCTAATTGGAAATCAAACTCTCAACGTTTTGGTGCACAGGGTGATGTTCCAACCAACTGAGCCACCCATCCAGGGCAATTATGTTTTTTGTTTATTTGTTTTTTAATGTAGCAATAGATGACTGGTACTTTTGGACTTACAAGGTATTAGAATAAATATCTGAGGAGATGACGTGTTGTAAATATGTTTTTCTAAACTCCATTTTATTTATGAGGTAGAAGTACTAAGATTACATATCTTCTATGTTTTAATAGAGCAGTTCTTAAGTGCCTTTAGCTTTCACTGTAACAAAATCACAAGGTCTCTTTATCTTAAGTCTTTACTTGGAGTACTTCAAACTGAATAAACTAATTCCTTCCATGGATATCCCTGAGAGGAAATGACATGTTTTGTTGGACTCTAGCTCTAATTTTGGCCACTTCTGGTTTCAGTTCATTAACATCTGCTCATCTGAGCGCTCTGACCTGACAGAGTGGGTTACGCTGTTCACATCCTCCACCAAACCTTTCACCCAGGCAGTTTCAGTTTCGGTTTGTTTGGCTGTGCCAGGGTCTTCTCGGGGCTCTGGACAGGCTCATCATCCAATGCTTGTGGGTTTTGTTTCATAGCAAGATTTTGTTATAAATTTTGATACAAATGAGCCTAATTTTTAACACTGAAAAATAGAAAACAAATGTGAAAAAAACAACAGTTTAAGCTTAAGCAGGTTTAATCCTAATGGTTCTCCTTTACCGCAATAACAGTTCAAAGAAATAGGATGACCTGTTTATTTTTTACCTAATTGTGTCTGGAAAGAAAATGTCACTCTGAATATAAGAACATTTGGAGTCCCTCATTTGGCTCCTGCAGTCACTTGTTATTTACAGTTCTTAGAAGATTCCTATTTGTTTTTATAAATACAGAGCCCAAATCATCAAGGTATCTGCTTTTGAGGAAAGCTTTTGAATCATCATTATATCACATTTATAAATAAAATTTAATTTTAAATAGATAAAATGTTTATAATTTTCCAGAATCCTTAGAAAATATGTATTAGTCCTGTACTTTGCTTACTTTGTGCCTGTGATACCAATGATAAATTATGGAGTATTTCACATATACATATAAGTGTCTGTTAGTGACAAATTTTGGTGCCTGGCCTGCTCTATAAATGTGAAAATAGCGCATCTGGGAGGCAGAGCAGAAGTTCTACCAGAAGAAGCTCAAGTCGAGGGAGTGGGACAGGGTCAGAATTTGTCACAAAACAACAATTTCTAAAACATCTGTTTTCCCACCATTATGGGTTGAATTGTTTTCCCAGATTTATACCTTGAAGTCCTCACCCCCAGTACCTTAGAAAACCATGTTAATTGGAACTGGGGGTCATTGAGATATATTAGTTAAGATGAGGTCATACTGGAGTAGGGTAGGTTCCTGATCCAACATGATAGTGTCCCTGTTAAGAAGGAAATTTGGATACATGCACACATGAGAACAACATGTGGAAATGAGGCCAGAAATCAGGGTGACGCTACCACAAGCCAGGGGATGCCAAAGATTGTCAGCAAGTCACCAGAAGCTGGGAAGAGGCATGGCAGATTCTCCTTCACAGCTGTCAGGAGCAAATACGGCTGACACCTTGCTTTTGACTTCCAGCCTCCAGCATGGTGACACAGTAAATGTCTGTTGTTTACACCATCCTATTTGTGGTATATTGTTACAGCAGCCCTAGGGAACTAATACACCTATAACCGACTGGATTTTTATCTAACATAGCAGTTTTTAATGCTCTTAATTTTTTTAACTTGGTAGTTTACAGGATGGTAGATAGCTACACAGTGGATTTACAATGTGTCTAGACTAATTCTGAATCCACTCAGGTAGTTCTCTTGCCTCAGTTTACATGTATATATACTGAAGATTCTATTGGACATTTTCAAAAGTCCACCAAAGGAACAGTCACATTGGTGCCAGTGAGTGAAAGTGCTGATTATGGCAACTCCATTTTAAAGAAAATTCTACTGGCCCTTGTCTGTTTCCCCATAGCATTTGCCTGGGTTGCATGTTCTTGTGCCTCCGTTTGGCTGTTGTGGCAATGCACTGCTGTTTTCATCCTCTGTCATTTCACATGTAGTCCCCACAGAAATCACATAAGCCTAACCAGGTTTGAAAACCTTTAAAGTGAAGTTTAGGCACCTGTGAGACCTAGTACCTACTGATCAGGTGCCCACTAAAGGGAGTTGAGCCAGATGCCACCCCAGAGCCCTTAGAAAACTTCAGAACATATTAATTTGTCATGGGTGGACCCCTACTTTCTGGTGTGCCTCCCCAAAGATGATCTCTGGTTCTCCAAAGCCCTACCAGTGTCACATTGCCATACTAAGGCCCACCTTTATTTAGAAAGCTAGCCTGTGTCCCTCGGTGGCAGGAAAGCCTAGGGATTATTAGATTAAAGAGCTCACACTAGTGTGGGATGCCTGAGAGGGCCAGGACTCCAAGTGGCAGGGCAGAGAGATTCTTTAGCTCAGACAATCCACGATGTAAAGAAAGAGTGAGGGAGAATGTTCCCAGGTACAGTGCTTCCTCTAAGAGCAAAGAGTAACAAAGATTTTCACATTTTATTTCTGGACCATTGCTAACCCCTCATTTACATACAGAATGGATAAACTGAGGTGTCATAAAACAAATGATAGAGAAGTAAGTTTTTCATTCTAGGCTTTGACAGATGAAGTAGTACATTTAAACACCTAGTGTTCTTAATCATATTGCTTAGAAATGTGACAGACAGATAGATAAGCAGGTAGAAAGATAGATGGGTAGGTAAAAAGAAAAGGAACAAGACAGATTGATGGAAAGAAAGATGGACTGAAAGGTAGATTATAGATAGGGACAGAGAGACAAGGCCAGATAAATAGAGTGGTTACCTAATTACCTGCTTTTTTTTTCCTCCCACTTTTAATCAGCTACCAGTATGTCCAGTGCAGGAAGTACTTAAATGATCTCCATATTCATTCCATGACATTCTTTCAGTAAAGTTTATTTAAGCAGTATTTGTCTGTATCAAGTGCTTTGAAGCACTGCAGACACTAAGATGCATAAGTTATAAAGTTGAAAAGGGAAGCCCCACCTCCATGAACAGTCTGTGGATGCGTAGATAATTCTGGTACGAGCAGTGCGGGCTGCAACCTGGAAAAGAAAACTGTGATGTTCTGTCCTGTGCATGGGGCTTATGGCCACCAGTGTAACAGTTGAACTCCCTTGCTGGTGAGCTGTCAGGTTTTCAAGACAACATTTTTTTAAAGTTTCATTAAAAGAAAAGGTATCTATAAAGTGTTACAGTAGGGGAAAATCTTCAAGTACTCCCCTTGATTTAAAAAGGGCTCCAGAGGAGAAAAATCATGAAAGAAATGGCCTCAAACCCATTGAGCTCAAGATAAGCAGTGGCTTCATCATATATCAAAGAATATTGTCTCCTTTGAATTTTTGTTTCACTCTCACTTTTGCCTAATTATCTTCATTGACAATAGGCTTTTCTTGTGGGGTGACTCAAATGTAGGGGAGCTTGTGTCAGCTCTAGTTTTCACCATAACCCCTCAGCTCTTTCCACAGAAAGGGAAGAAATACGGGGAAAGTACAAAGCCATGCCCCGTCACAACTCCCCCAGAGGTCAGGAATGGCCAATAATGATTTTGATTTTTGTCATTGTTTATTTAACTCTCATGTGCCAATTCTGGTCAATTAGTAATGGTTTCTTACAGCACTATACGAAGAAGAGTTATGAGTCACGTAGTAAGCACTCAAGAAATATTTGATGAGTGTTGAATGAATGTCTGTCTTGGGTATAAGGGAAGGGAGTTGCATCACATGTGCCATAGTGTTGTCTAGTTGCTGCAAGATGATCCCAACAAAGATATGCTAAGGGACAGGAAGTTAGGGATAATGTCTAATATTTACTATGTAGTATTGTAGTCGCCTGTTAGTGAAGAGGAAGGATATGACTCATCTCAGGTAAGCTAAAATACGTGTTCCTTCTTAGTCTCAAAACAAAGATGGGTGTTAAAGCTGGTGAATTTATTCTCCTAAGAGATGAAGTCTCTCCAGACCTCAGATTTCAGGACTCAAGAGTAGTCTGTTAATGGATGTTATGCTAATTTGGTGGTGTGCATTTGAACTTTCAAAATAATTCATGTCCATTGATTCCAACAAATCTAGTTAGAGATATTTAACCAGAGGGAATAATTTAGGATGTGTGCAAAGACTTAGCCACAGTGGTATTTTATGGAAGGATTTCTTAGTTGCAAAGAACAGAAATCTATCGACAGTAATTCACATTTAAAAAGTGGTTAGCATGAAGTAGGTTTTCTCACTTGAGCAGAATTGACATTATGAGCTAGCTAATCCTTTCTTGTGGGGGCTGTCCTGACCATTGTAGGAAGCTTAGTAACATTCTTGGCCTCTACCCACTAGATTATAGTAGTAGCCACTAGTCGTGACAGCCAAAAATGTCTTCAGACATTGCTAAGTGTTTCCTGGGGCACAAAAATCACCTCCAGTTAAGAATCACTAGTGTAGGGTATAAAGATAGCTCATGGGAATCAAGAAAAAACCTGAGTAAACAGGACTCAGAGGTATAAGAGCCTGGGCATCTTTAGGGCAACCAACTCTCTTTATTCTCATCTCTCCCTCTCCTGACCTCCCATTTGTACTGTAGATCTGCTCCACCCTCTCTCTGGGTCTGTTCTCCTTCATAACAACAACATTTATGTAGGGCAATAACAGACATCCCACACCTAACTTTGTGTGACCTTTCAGTTCAATTATCCACCATTGACTAGTAACTTCTTTCTGTTTCTTTGCTTAAGTAAAGAAAATAAAGAGTTGATTCATTCAGGTTATTGTGAAAAGTCAGGCCAGAGATGCTTTATGTCACTGGCTGCTGAAGTATGGTCGGGCGTCCACCTCTGACCCACTCAGTTGTGACTAGGATATAGAGATCCTAAAAATTCCAATGATATTGGAATTTTACTCAATGATATTGGAAAATTACTCAGACAACATGTATTCCCTGCTTCTATGCATGTCTGGCAATTTTTGATAAGATGCTAGATATTGTAATTTACATAGGTTACAGATATCTTTATATTTCTATGACTGTCTTGCATTTTGTTCTGAGTTGCAGACAAGTTAATTGAAAACAAGCTGATCCTTTAGCCCTAGACTAAATACTACTCTAGTCCCACCTAGCAATTGCTCTAGTATAGGGTTAATTGTTCCCCACTGCTGAGACAAGACCCAGTGCCCCACGAATTATGAGTTTTTCCAGCATGGCTAGAAGGAATAGATACTATTCCTGGCCTTGTGTGAGCTCCAGAGACTGTTTCCCCTAATTATTCATGTGGTTCTTTCTCTGAACTTGGATGGTATCCTCCCATGCATGCTCTGATTAGTGCTCTGCTGAATACTTGAGGAGGGCTCTGCACATCTCCAGAGTCATCTCTCTGTGCAGCTCTCCCTCCCCTTTCCAGTTCTCTGCCCTGTGAGCTTTAGCTACTTCTGTCTCTCTGGACCTCAACCCTCAACTCTTCTCAGCTCTGAGAGCCTGCCAGGGTCTGTCCAGGTCCTTTAAGTCCTTGTACTCCAGATGTGAAATCCTCTTCACTTTCCTTCTCTGCCTGATGTCCAATGTCTTAAAAACCATTGTTTCATATATATGTCTGGTTTTTCATTATTTTAGGTAGGAAAGTAACCTTGGTCCCTATTATTTTGCCTTGTTTAGAAGCAAAATCCCACAATGTGTTTTGTATCATGAAAAAACAGAAACAGTCAAATTATTCTATCAAAGAGGATTGCATATATATAGGATATTATTAAAATGAAATTTCATTCAGTCATTATCAGAGATCCTGTAAGTTATATGTATTGATGTATAAATATGTCTTAATCTTCCTTTAAATGAAAAAGATACAAGCGTATGCATAATTTGATTATATATATATACGTATATACAGACATGCAGATATGTCATTTATTATAGATACCTAAACATGTCCATACAAAATCATATATTGGTGTATATATATATATACATATATATATATATATATACACACACACACACACATATATATGTACCATAATTCTCTCTAGAGTTAATAATTTTTTTGCTAATCTTTATTTTTCAATTTTTTAGAATAAATGGTATTATTTTATAATCAAATATATACACATTTTACATTTGCTGTTAGTTGATATTTAGTAAAACTACATTAGTACATATGTTTAATAAGAAGTAAGAATAAAATTCTAATTTTTAGTTTTATGTTTACTTGATATTTTGAATAAATTCATAAAAAGTTTTCCTAAAATAAAACACTCAAAAATTAAATATCCCAACAATCAATAAAGCTTTGATCAATTACTATTAGGCTTCTAATATTTTGAAAATAATGTTTCCTGTTACACGATAATGTATTTAACTATTCACCACCATTTACTTGTTAAATATTTGCTATTAAAATGTTTGCCAACTTTCTTCTACATGCTTTCATTGAAATCAAATATATGAATGAAGAACAAACGTAAAAGAAAACATGATATTAATGTATAGGTCCAGGTTATCTAATTCAGCAGTTCGGAAGGGAAGATGGACACACAAAATAGGCTGGAAGAGTAGGGGAGCGTGACCATCCTGAGCATTTTAGACAAACTCTTAGAACTCTTAGTGGTTAAGCTTTCTGATTTTCAGTCTTCAACATCCAGAGCTGATATATTATCATCAAACAAATCATTCATTTATTCCTATTACCAGTTCCAGCAATTCTGTCTTTTTATCACTGCTTTTGGAACTGCAGAGGGATGTGAGTGTGATGTGTGTGTACAAATACACACACCTCAAGACATCCCAGACTAGTCCGGGACAATGAGCATGATCTGGGCTTCACATACTCTATGCAGAGAACATCATCTGAATGGTGATTTTACAGATGTCCCCAGAATTACACACTCCAGTTGGACAAAGGGGAATGCTTAGGATACATACATGAAGCATATTTAAGCAGGCCTAGTCTCTGAACTGGGAAAGAAGCAATATGCAACAAAAATTCTGAGTGAACATGTTGCACAGTTGACTCTGGGTTTGGGGTCTGAGAAGCACTGGATGAAAAATTGCATCATCTAATCCCTTTGTGTCTTTGTTTCCTCTTTCTACAAAATTAACTACTTCCAATGTCAATGGCCAAGACTGACCAAGGCAAATATCACAAAATACACATCTGTTCAGTATGTTTAGATGTCCAAAATTATGCTTTGCCCTATGGAAAGTGATCAAAATATAAGAAATTGTGTTGTTAATAAGGAGATAAGCCTGATTCACAAGAAACAAATGGGAATATTAAAACAGGGAAGCCAACTGAGGGCACTGTGTGAAACATTTGTGTTTGTACATGGGCACATGCAAAGCAGTTCAAAGAAGAGAGTGATTGGTAATAGAGGAGGAAGACAGGGTTCTCACAAAATGGAAGACTTGAGTAGATCATGAGATACATTTTTAAATCTTTCATTTTTATATAACCACATAACAGAAAATCCTAGTTCAGAAAAATATCACCTTATTTTAATAATCATGTCCTACATTAATTGTAGTTTTATTCATAATAGGGAAAAGAAAAGGAGTCAAAATGACCATCCACAGGAAAAAGAATAAACAAATTAATAGTATATTCACAACAATGGCACACTAACTCCTTAGCTCTAAAAGGGAGGAGCTGCTGATACTTGCAATGACAGGCATTAATCTCAAATGCAGGATGCTGAATGAAAGAACCGAGACACAAAAATGTGTATTTGTGTGAAGTTCAAGAACAAGAAAAACTAATATGTGAGGAATCAAATTAATAGTTGCTGCTGACTAAGGAAGGCCATTGTCTAGAAAGGCACATGGAAGAATTTTCTAGGGTTGCTGTTTTGTATCTTGACTAGAATCAAGCACATAAGAGCATATATTTGTCAAAACTCATACAGCTATAAGCTGGGCATTTTACAGTCTGTAATTGGACCATAAACATTTTTTTCAGTTTACTTCTCTAAATCTGTATTATCTGGTCTATCTAGTGTCTCATATATATACATACATATGTATATATAGACACACATATATAATCATATGTACATAATTATACATATAATTAATTTTTTTCTAACTATATTTGAATGTTGGTAATTCCAACCTGTAGTGTGGACCTATGAGAGCCAAAGTTGGGTGCAAGCTTGGATCTTGTTCTCAAGTTCTCAGAACAAACGTGAGCCCTTACAATTCACTCCATGCTTTTGCACAAGGATGGTAGAAGAGTTGTAAATGGAAAGAAGTATTTAAGTTTGAATAACTGTAAAGGCTCTTGAATAAACAGTATGAGATGAGGCAAGAGAAATGGGGTCAATAATCCAATAGGTTTATTTATTTTTTCAGTAAGTATAGACTGCTCTTGCTAAGAATGACTTCAACTCTATTTCTTTTTATCCAGGAATAAAGTACACCAACTATACTTATGACTAAACAAAGTCAGTCTGTGGAAAATGATGGCTATTGGCTAACATTTAGTTTCTTGGTACTCTGAGCCAAGTGCT